>NC_138528.1:134677227-135004727 GCF_964234715.1 Podarcis melisellensis
GTTTAGAGCCACATTCTGCTTGGACAAATGGAAACACCTGAGAAAGTGCTTTTGCACAAGAGTATGTCTGTCTCGGGATGTGGGTGGTGCTGTGGGTTAAACTACAGAGCCTAGGACTTGCTGATCAGAAGGTTGGTCGGTTCGAATCCCCGCGACGGGGTGAGCTCCCATTGCTCGGTCACTGCTCCTGACAACCTAGCAGTTCAAAAGCACGTCAAAGTGCAAATAGATAAATAGGTACCACTTCAGCGGGAAGGTAAACGCCGTTTCCGTGTGCTGCTCTGGTCCGCCAGAAGTGGCTTAGTCATGCTGGCCACATGACCCGGAAGCTGTATGCCGGTTCCCTCAGCCAATAAAGCAAGATGAGCACCGCAACCCGAGTCGGCCACGACTGGACCTAATGGTCAGGGGTTCCTTTACCTTTACCTATGTCTGTCTCACTAAATACCCACCCAGCTGCTCCACACAACCCCCTCCCCAAAATGTGAGGCAACATTGGGGTGGGAAGGCTACAGCTGCTGACATTATCAGTGACATCCCTGTCTGTGAGCAAAATTTCTGCTTCCACATGCTGAGGTTGGATCAAAGCCAATAAAAGTAGATGTCACTGATATGCTTAATGCTATGGTGGTCACCATCAGTATCATCATATTAAAATAGCTGATTAAGATCGAAGTACATGTTGTGGAACAGAATATAAAAATGGCATTATCACTTGTCTTAACTGCTGGATTGGCAGTAGGAAGTGTATATTCACCTTAATTCCTGGCATTTAACATGTACCATTGTTTTATCTCGCAACAGGCAATAATTTACTATTGTATTGAATTATTTGTAGGGGGACAGTTGATAGCAATAGAATTTTATTGACTTCAGTCAGCAGAGACAAAAGTGTCAGATCAACAGTGTGCCCAGAATCTGCCAAGCAGAGATCTGTACAGCTGCCAAGTCACTCTATAGTAGTTCCAAACTGCTGTTAATAATTCACGAATATGTTTGCAAAAATACTGAGTAGGTGAAAAAGAGACAATATCTAGCAGAATGACTCATCGGTCAGAGATGTCTGGTGGGAGCTTAGGCTGAAGGGCAGTGTATAAATTCTCTAAATAAATACAATATGACCACTTGTATTCCTCAACCTTTTTTTTTATAAAAAAACAACCTGTTATAGATTAGATTTTATTTTTCAGTTTTGCAATTTAATATTTATTATAACTACCACGTGTGCAGAATATAACTGTTTCAAAACATGTACCTTTGGGGCTCTATTCACTATCAAGCTGAGTTTAAGGTCTTCTTGCTAACCTTTATGACCCTGAACAGCTTAGGGGCAGGCTGCCTGGGAGAGAGCCTCCCTCTTTACAATCCAACTCATTCCCTGAGGAGGTGACACTTCTAGCCATGCAGAAATTAATCTGCAATAACTCGAGTAAGGGCCTTCTCTGCAGTGGTCCTTTTTCTGTGGAATACCTTTCATCTATAGATACTTCCAAATTCTGGGTGAACCTTCGTGGTTTGAAAGTTCAATTCAACCTTTGTAAAAAAAAACTCCAACCAGTTGGATCAAATATTGAACACAACCTGAACTGTTTCATAGCAGAAACCCGCTCCTTACCCTTCCCACACCCATTCAGATATACTCCTCATGGCTGTTACAGGCTGCCCCCCCCCCATTTTCTCCCTCTAAAAGAAGGACAACTGAACATTTTATCTGAATTTTCTCCAACTTTTTGTGGCCACTGTCAGTGGGCAATAGTGAGGAGATGTGATGTTCCAGATCTGTGGGTTTAAATCTGGATCTACTGCAGACAGCTAGAAATGCTTCTGAGGGTGCTGCCAAATGAGAGCTTGGAATCACAAACAAATTCTTTAGCTACAGTCCTTGGCTTCTTGTTTCCAACAATTTTCTGTATCCACATTCCAACAGGGACACCCTGACTACTGATCCCATTTTATTCCTGAAGCTGTCTTTACTTCAGTCATGGCCACTAGCCATCAATCATCCAGACCATGCCTTGTTGTACTATCAGGATCTTGCTCTTGCAACCATGGAACAACTGTTAAGTACCATAGACTTTATTTGACCCGGTCACAATGGCAAAAAGTTAAAGTACGTATGGGGGGCAGCGCTCAAAGAGAGGCTGCTTTGCTGACTAATGGAAGCTTCAATGTAAGGCATAACAAACAAACTAACAAACAAAATCACCTCCAGGGATGCTATCAAGTAAGGTTCAGTTCATAGCACTATTTTGATGGATATTTTTGGTGACACAGGAGGAGCAGTCAATGCAGCAGAAACAGTATTTCTACTATTAATGACTACTATAAAAACAACCCAGACATTTGGTACTAATGGACCCTATAAATAGCAAATCCAGTGGGTAAGTCAAATCTTTGGAAGGTAGCTATTAAACTTCACAGTTGCCTTATGGTTCAGTTAAAGTTCAAGGGATTCGAATGATATTTAAGGCAAAAGAAAGAAAAGGGAATCCAGCCAACTTCAATGTAAAGCTCTCAAAATGTGTATTGGTTATGCATTGATTTGCTTTGGCTGTTTCACTTTTATTTCTGGAATGAGAGCAACAAATGCTGAATTAGGCATAAATAAAGTTCTTGGATGCCCCTCCAGGCTTATTCAGTGCACATTCTGCTTTTTGCATCATTCTCAAGGATGAGGCCTTTCATATTTCTTGAACTTTATGAGAACAAAGGGGGAAAACCAAATTCTACTGGGCTTTCACTTGGTCAGCCCCCCATGCACTCCTACTTGATACAAATCACAAGCTGACAGGATATTGAATCAAAATCTTACTTTGTAAATTTGCTAAATATGAACTTCGATCAGGCAGTGATGAAAAATATGACAGAACTATTAGCCTGTGACTGTGTCGACCACAGCAAACTATGGCAAGTTCTTAAAGAAATGGGAGTGCCTGATCATCTGATCTGTCTCCTGAGAAATCTCTATGTGGGACAAGAAGCTACAGTTAGAACTGGATATGGAACAACTGATTGGTTTAAAATTGTGAAAGGAGTATAACAAGGCTGTATATTGTCTCCCTGCTATTTAACATATGCAGAATTCATCATGCGAAAGGCTGGGCTGGATGAATCCCAAGCCGGAATTAAGATTGCCAGAAGAAATATCAACAACCTCAGATATGCAGATGATACAACCTCGATGGCAGAAAGTGAGGAGGAATTAAAGAACCTTTTAATGAGGGTGAAATAGGAGAGTGCAAAATATGGTCTGAAGCTCAACATAAAAAAAAAAACCCACGAAGATCATGGCCACTGGGGCCTTCACCTCCTGGCAAATAGAAGGGGAAGAAATGGAGGCAGTGAGAGATTTTACTTTCTTGGGCTCTATTATCACTGCAGATGGTGACAGCAGCCACGAAATTAAAAGACGCCTGCTTCTTGGGAGGAAAGCAATGACAAACCTAGACAGCATCTTAAAAAGCAGAGACATCACCTTGCCAACAAATGTCTCTATAATTGTTGTTGTTTAGTCGTTTAGTCGTGTCCGACTCTTCGTGACCCCATGGACCAGAGAACGCCAGGCACCTCTGTCCTCCACTGCCTCCTGCAGTTTGGTCAAAGTCTGTATAGTTAAAGCTATGGTTTTCCCAGTAGTGATGTACGGAAGTGAGAGCTGGACCATAAAGAAGGCTGATCACCGAAGAATTGATGCTTTTGAATTATGGTGCTGGAGGAGACTCTTGAGAGTCCGATGGGCTGCAAGAAGATAAAACCTATCCATTCA
Source organism: Podarcis melisellensis (assembly GCF_964234715.1). NCBI lineage: Eukaryota > Metazoa > Chordata > Lepidosauria > Squamata > Lacertidae > Podarcis > Podarcis melisellensis. The sequence continues at coordinate 134,680,994 of NC_138528.1, forward strand.
TAAGGAAATCAGCCCTGAGTGCTCACTGGAAGGACAGATCCTGAAGTTGAGGCTCCAATACTTTGGCTACCTCATGAGAAGAGAAGACTCCCTGGAAAAGACCTTGATGTTGCGAAAGATTGAGGGCACAAGGAGAAGAGGACGAAAGAGGACGAGATGGTTGGACAGTGTTCTCAAAGCTACAAACATGAGTCTGACCAAACTGCGGGAGACAGTGGAAAACAGAAGTGCCTGGCGTGCTCTGGTCCATGGGGTCACAAAGAGTCGGACACGACTAAACGACTAAACAACACCAACAATCTGATCTGAAGATGACAGCAAACTGGGATTCAAAATACCTTAACAGATCGGAGAACCGGGCCCAAACTAACAAAATGAATTTCAGTAGGGGCAAATGTAAATTTATACCAGGCATAGGCAAACTGGGCCCTCCAGATGTTTTGGGACTACAACTCCCATGATCCCTAGCTAATGGGACCGGTCTTAGGCAGGAAGAACCAGCTGCACAAATATAAGGTCAGGGACATCTGGCTTGCGAGTAGTACATGTGAAAAGGATCTAGGGGTCTTCGTAGATCATGAGTCAACAGTGTGATGCAGAAGTAATAACAACAACAACAACAACAACAATAATAATAATAAATGGACAACTGGTGCTATAAGGTAAGGCAGGGGAGAGGGCTGGTTTTGCTCCCTTCCCCTCCATAGTTCTTTTTTGCCTAAAATAGTAGATTCCCCAACTTTATTTGGGAACAGGACAAAAACATGTCATCTACTATGGCCCTTATTCTCTACACATAGAAAAAAAGGAAAACAACAGTCAGATGGTAAATCGGTCCATACCATCTCCAGCTGGAAACAGATTTAATATGAGATTGAATAATATGCACATTTCAGGACAATAGTCAAATACTGGAAACATTCAAAGAGAGAAACACTACCTTCTTCCTCCACTACCACCTTCTCTTCCTCCCCCTCCTTCTTTTTACCCACATTTTAGACTAAACCTGTAGGCAGTGGTGATAAGGAAATTAGTTATATTCACGGTTGTGACATCAGGAAATAAAAACAATTTCAGAATGCTCTTTGTCAAACTTCACAGCAGGGTGCAGAGCAGTTTCCTGGGCAACCAGCGTTAATAGCTGACAAAGGTAGACTCTTAGATAATAAAAGAAATGAGTAATTTTCAGCTCTTAGTTAAGTGCATATGCTAAATATATTCCTCATACAATAAAGAAAATTTATTCCTTGCTACATATAAACAGGAACGCGGGTGGCGCTGTGGGTAAAACCTCAGCGCCTAGGACTTGCCGATCGCATGGTCGGCGGTTTGAATCCCCACAGCGGGGTGCACTCTCGTTGCTCGGTCCCAGCGCCTGCCAACCTAGCAGTTCGAAAGCACTCCCGGGTGCAAGTAGATAAATAGGGACCACTTACCAGCGGGAAGGTAAACGGCCTTCCATGTGCTGCGCTGGCCACGTGACCCGGAAGTGTCTGCGGACAGCACTGGCTCCCGGCCTATAGAGTGAGATGAGCGCACAACCCTAGAGTCTGGCAAGACTGGCCCGTACGGGCAGGGGTACCTTTACCTTTTTACATATAAACAACTCGAAGCAGCTTCATTAAACGAAGTAATCCCACACCATATAATTTTTTTGCATGGAACAGATTTAGATTTGGATCATAGTGGGCTGAAGCAAAGTATTTCAGAAAATCTTGCTGGGCCTTATAGGATGTCATGGTTGAAGAACCCTTGATAGGTTCCCACTAACCGACTTCTCAGGTTCTCAAATACACTGTTTGAAAAGCTGTCACTCGGTGCCTTTGGCCAGTCACTGCCTCTCTCTAACTCCCTTAAAGAGTTGTTGTGTGGATAAAATAAGGAGGTGGAGAACAATGTACACCACCTTGAGCTCCTTGGAGGAAGGCAGGATATACTGGTAATTGTAATAATAAATAAAATACATTTAGATGGTACCAACAGTGTGAAGTAGTACCATATGGTCCCTTTTCCAAATAATTTGCAATCAAAGACAATCAAAACAGAGAAATGAAAATAAATTCTCCCTCCAACTTCTTGCTTCTTGAAGCTTATCCATAAAAATGGGCTGTCTAAGAACCACAAAAGGGGTTTTCTTGAAGTAGGGATGGGGAAGGGGATTTGATCTTAGTTGTATTTTAATGACCTAATTCATACTTCTCAAACCAATTCACAAACCAAAATTCAGTTACCCTTTGAAATTCTCCATCCTAACAATATGTACAAAATTGCATATATATTAGGGGGAAATGTGATTAAGAACACATAAACCAAAACAAGAAACAAAATGCATTATATTAGGGGGAAATGCTTGCAACAAATGTATAGCATTAGTTAAAGCTGCATACAGTGGTACCTCAGGTTAAGTACTTAATTCGCTCTGGAGGTCTGTTCTTAACCTGAAACTGTTCTTAGCCTGAAGCACCACTTTAGCTAATGGGGCCTCCTGCTGCTGCCACGCTGCCGGAGTCCGATTTCTGTTCTTATCCTGAAGCAAAGTTCTTAACCTGAACCACTATTTCTGGGTTAGTGGAGTGTGTAACCTGAAGCATATGTAACCTGAGGTACCACTGTATAAAAATGTGTTTATGAAAATAAATCTGCACTAAATTGCTGATGATTTTTTTGTGAACCAATTTTAAGATTTGGAAAATGAGAACTGGAGAGAAACTAAAACTGACAGATTTTTCCATCTCTACTTTCAAGGGAAGTCACTGTTGATTGCTCTCTCCTAGGTCAAGGCTGTGTCAGTGAATTAGAGGGGGAAATCTCTCAAGCCCCTTTATCTCTTTTCTCTCTTGATCCCACTGCTTTAACTGTTGTTAATTTGCAAACCCTATCTTTTAAAGCCTCAAACAAGATTGATTGCTATGTGAAGGTTGTGTGAACATTGGCCTCATGGTACTGGACAGCACTTTTCATTCATAGATTGCTTCCAAAGAGTGTGCCTCCGTCCCAGTTTTGCTGATAGTGAAGCTGAGAGATAATGCCAGAATCATACAAGATGTGAAGCCTCAAACACTACAGATATCATCTTTTTTCAGTGGTTACAGATTGACACAGCTTTACAGATTAAAATCATGTATGTTGCACCCTTATATAGCAAGCCTTTCTTGACCCTCTCCACAATATCTAACTAATTTCTTATGTCCCTACTATCTAGTCCTCTTCAAAGCTATCCCTGGCAAACCACATTGGTTGGATTCATAGTGGGTCGGATCCAGATTAAGTTGTACTTAGTTCCTATTGAAATAACTGGAATTAAGTAATGGATAATTTGTCCCATTGATTTCCAATTGAATCCGATGGCAACTCTTTACACTTCTGAGTAGACATACGTATATACAATCAGTCCAACTCATAGTAATTCCTATTTATCAGCAGATGCATATAGCCAAAAGTCTCTCCTCTTCCACTATTCTTCCCCCACCAGAAGACAAAGTAATGCTGTGTGTAGCTAAGCAGTAAATACTGTATATGCATAGGAAAATCAATCAACATTAAGCTATCTGCAGTTTCTGTTTTTAAAAAATGGACTTATCTAGATGTGTCTACTTTTGGGCAGAGTGTTTACATATCCACAACAATCATGCTAACTCAGAGAGGCAATAATGCAAATCACAGAAATATCCACATATATCCCTAACAACATACCGAATAGAGCTTAATAGTAAGTAGAAAACAACCTATGCAACCAATAGACAACAGGGAATTGTGATCACAACCAAAGAAAGCTGAGTGAGGGCAGGCTGCATGCGTGACAAACTATGAGTTAGAAAGCTGAAACATAAAGAAGAAAGGAAAGAAGATTACTATAGTAGGGATATAGTAGGGATATAGCAGAGATAGAATGAATTAATGAGGGAGAGAGAGAGAGAGAGAGAGAGAGAGAGAGAGAGAGAGAGAGAGAGAGGAAAGCAGATATTAGATCTGTAAAAGAGTGAAAATGTAGACTAGTATAGAAATGGATGGACATCAATAACACTGGGAAAATGGGAACAGAAAATGCAGTTGTAAGATGAAGAAAAACATTTTTAGAAATCTGCAGGACAGAAGAACAAGAGGCAAATGTTCTGAAACAAACATACACATACAATCTGGGATACTGAAGAGACAGGAGGAGATTTGTCCACGATGATTAAGATTTTAATCACTGGTCTAAGATTTTCTAGATCAGCAGAAAGCTATGTGTATGTATGGGTGTGAAGAGATATCAGTCACAGCACATAGACATCATTTTATACAACTTAGCCATCAGATTTTGTATCCGTCTTCATGGATTGGCCTGTCAAAGTCAATGCAAAAGACAATTCCTAACCTTAAATGCTACGGGTGGTTGCAGACTTAGAGTAGAGCCACTGGGCATGACTTAGTTCGATACTGTATAAGTGAACAGATATTGCAAGAAGGCAAAAAATGTCCAAAAATGAATTACTTTTACACACACACAGCCCTTTATCCAAGGAACCCAGGGCAATGTGCAATATTAAGAACATAATTTACAGAGCATAATAATAATAATGAAAACATAATACAGAGCATAATACTCAACAGTATAATAAAATAACCATAATAACAGTCCCTGCCACACACATGTAACAGGCCATAGATTATTTCATGGTCGAAGGCCTGAGTAAGGATGAGTAAGGACGATGGTTTTTCTCTGGCACCTAAAGACACATAATGATGGCACCAGGCGAGCCTCTCTGGGAAGAGCATTCCACAGACTGGAAGCCACCACAGAAAAGGCCAGTTCTCATGTTGTCACCCTCCAAACCTCTCAAGGGGGGGGGGCATAGATGCCAAGCACAGGGTCTGGGTCAGTTTGTATGGGGAGAGGCAGTTCTTAAGATATTGAGGTCCTGAGCCGTGTAAGGCTTTATAGGTCAACACTTGCACCAGCAACATCATCATAAACAATTTCCTCTCTGCTGTTCCCCAAGTCCACTAAAAGTTTGAGTTTCATAGAATTGAGTTTCACAGTTGGAAGAGACCCTGAGGATCCCTGCAATGCAGGAATATGCAGCTGCCCCATACAGGGATTGAACCTGCAAACTTGCCATTATCAGCACCATGCTGTAATCAACTGAGCTGTCCAGGTTTGTATGTGTCTTCCATATGTTGCCTTTGCTACACTCCAAATGCAATATAAACAATATAATTTGTTTCTGTTAGCTATTTTGGATCTCCAGTAGAGGATAGTGATTTTCAATTGGGAAATTCAGTAAATAAAAATTACAGTATATTTCTGAGCATCTTTCAGGAACAGTATGACATTCAATTTTGACCAGAAATTGGGGATCAGAGTTAGCTGGCACAGGAGTATCATATCTGTTACTTTTTAAGAATGAGATCTTAATCAATTTGGTAATTAATATTTTGTATGATTTCATATACATAAGCAACTAATACATTTAAATAACTATATTAACATTAGTAAGAGCAGCCACAACCCTCACTTTCTGTTTTCCAACAGAAAACAGCAAAGTAATTGCCCACCCACAACCCATCTCTCTGAGATAGAGCAGCTTTAGAGCAGCTTTAGTAGCAAAAAGTAAAGAGGGAGAAGAAGGTTTCTGATGACCTTGCTCCTTGCCGTGACTCGTTTCCATGGTTCATTTCTCAAACCTTCTAACACAAAAGCTGTTCCAGAATCATCCTGGAAACAAGAAATTGTCCACCAGAATCTTCTGCTTGATAATGTATGTGTCACTAAAAGGAGAACCAGAAGCTACTAGCAAAGGAGGCAGTCAAAAGCATCCATTCCCCTACTCCAGGGAAATTTATTTAACCCAGCTTCAAATATACCATCCTGTAGCGGAGAAGCAATTAGAAAGGCAGATCAAAATTATTATATTGATTAAAATGGACTGCAACAATTTCAAAGCTTTTTATTACACACTCTATATCTATAGTCCAGTATATCTGAAGGAGCGTCTCCACCCCCATCGTTCTACCTGTACACTGGGGTCCAGCACCAGAACCTTCTGGCGGTTCCCTCACTGCAAGAAGTCAAGTTACAGGGAACCAGGCAGAGGGCCTTCTCGGTAGTGGCACCTTCCCTGTGGAACACCCTCCTACCATATGTCAAAGAGAACAACAACTACCAGGCTTTTAGAAGACATCTGAAGGCAGCCCTGTTTAGGGAAGCTTTTAATGTTTCATGTATTATAGTATTTTAATATTTTTTTGGAAGCCGCCCAGAGTGGCTGGGGAAGCCATCATCATCATCATCATCATCATGATTATTATTATTATATCTACATCTATATCTATGTATCTCCAATCCTATCATTGTTGGTTTACTTTGAGAAAATAAATTAGTTGTTCAGTTTTCTACCACTGTGATAACAAAAAAGAAAGAAAAAAAGAAAATGGAGAAAACACAACTCTTCATTTAGTCACAAGTAAAGTAAGAGATTGAGCAAAGATATAGCTATATGGGAGCCAGAAGAGAGGAACAACCCTAGCATAGTTAAATAATTATCTATTCTGCACAAGGAACAGTCACCTCCGCCAAAAGAAGCCTGAATTTCACTGATTTCAAAACTGGAGAATATAAATAATCAAAAGGAGCATATCCAGAGCTAAAGTATTTATGAGCTACATGAAGGATGTTGAAAAATTATCCCACAAAGAGGCACAGAATGGAAAGTGAACAGCACACAGTAAACATGGGCTACTATTATTCCTTTGGTTGGATAACTGACAATCGTTTTCTGTCTATCCAGCATAATTCTGACACATTCTATTAAGAAGAGAGTGACATGAAGATGCAGCAGCATGGGGCCCCTTTTCCCTTCAGGCTCTCACTGCCAGACAGACACTGCTAAAGCCACTCACCCTGCAATGCAGCACCAGCTGCACAGCTAATCTGCTCCAAGCATTAATTCTCAATCCACTAGCGAGGTAGTATGTTTAGTTAGACATCTTCCTCTTGCACATGACCATGAATATGCTGCCTAATAATTTATAAAAATGCAGTAGAGATAAGAATAGGGGGGGTCTTTGGCCAGACAAAAATAGTTTGCTGCTAACTATTCAAAACCTGCTAAAGATTAAAATTCTGAAGAGCAGCAATTCATCCTTCTCTCAAAGTCAGCATATATGCGTGCGCGCACACACACAGAGACAGAGAGACAGAGAGACAGAGAGAGAGAGAGAGTTCCATCAATTTAAAAGGCAGCTATATTTTCTACAAATACAAAGCTGGCACCACAACTGCATGCAAGATTACTTACTGGCTTCTGACATTAAGTTGCACAGAACTGGTGATAGCTCAAAGCCTACTAGGTGCCCCCCCCCCAGTGTGGACTGGGACCTACAACTGGGTTTAACCTACAAATTATGCTTTTGTATGTGCACCAGCAGCACTGCCAATATACATATACTGGGAGGAAGGAAATAAACAGCAGGTCCCATTTAGTATGTTTTGGCAACAGGTGACAGTGGCTGATGGTTTGTTATTCAGCACTTTGGACAGCACGATGGTTAAAAAGTACTGTTAAAATGTACCCAGTGGATTTTACATGGACATGGATCAATCCTATGTAAAGCTTACCTATCTTTTATTGTATGCATGTATGTAATTTATCTGCTTGTTAATTTTCTGTTTCTCTCCTGGTTTTTAATGTTTGTTTTTGTAAGTTGCTTTGAGTTTGACTTTTTAGGCAAAGAGCAACTAACAGATATGATTGATTAAATAAATAAATAAATGTCATTTATATAGGTTTTCCAATAACACAGTTCTCTTGGTTGGTCACAAACATAATATATAGCAAAATAATAGTATGGAAATATATATTGTTGTTGTTGCTATTATTATTCGATTTATAAAATTTTCTAAAGGCTTAGACAGAAGTTAAGCTCTATGATAGATTTTATAGTGGCCATAAGGGCTACTGAAGAGACTATTATGGGAAAGGAGAACCCAGGAGCCAAAGGACAGTTTGCTGCAGCTGACCCAGTGGTGATTATGGAGGCTTTTCTTCTCTCTCTATCCACAGAAAGACAGAACTAAGATAGATCTACTGATTCTTAATTTATTTTGCAAATAAATGTATCAGTTTATTTTCACCCCCAAATGAAAGCAATTCTCCTGGTTTTCCAAAATATCCTGGCAAAGTTCTGATACATCATGCATGCTTTCTACTCTGTCTCTGAAACTGATTACACAGCAGAAAATAAATTAACTAACTGACCACATACATTTTCTGGAATAGGAAAAGGAGTGCTAACATTGTTTTGACCTATGAAATTTTATATGCAGAGTATATGTAAATCAACCAAAAATTATTTGCAGTTTCTTTCTGTTTAATTATAAAGCAAATACACCATTAAAATATGGCTCTTCAAGAGTCTGGGTAATCAGATGGAAAAGAAACAATGATTTAATTTCTTTCCAATTGCTCTTAAGCATAAGTGCAATAATCTAGAATAGAAAATTATTTTATTAAACCACCAATTTTCCTACAGATATTACACCCAATGAAGATATCCCAGATACAAAAATGTGGATTTAATCTTTCAATGTTTGTTTAATGTGGATAGTGAAGGTAGGCTCAATATTGATAACTTGTCCATAGGAAAATCATAGAATCACAGAATTCTAGAGTTAGAAGGGATGCTGAGGGTCATCTAGTCCAACTCCCTGCGATGCAGGAATCTCAACTAAAGCATCCATGACAGATGGCCAGCCAACCTCTGCTTAAAAACCTCCAATGAAAGAGAACTCACAATGTTCTGAGGGAGTCCATTCTACTGTCAAACAGCTCTTACTTTTGAATCTGGAGGAAATGTCTGGGTCAAAATAAAGAAGGAGGAAATATAACTTTGACTCTATTTTGTCCAGAAGGCAGGTACTTTTAAGACAATGCTTCTTGAAAGTAAGTCAAAGTTTACAAAGAGCTTTTTGTATTAGCCAGACATCCTGTGGAAGTCAGCTTGACTCTGTTCTTGTAGGGAGGAAGAGAGTTTGTGAGTTTGTGTTACTCTTGTGGTAGCTGTTCTGGACAATGGCTGAGGCGATAAAAAAACATTGTCTCTCTCAAAAGACCTAGATGCAAACTGTAGCGCAGTGCCAGGGCAGCTGCTTGGAGTGCAGAAGGGACAATCCTAGTCTAATTCTAGTCCAGGGAGGAGACTCTAAAACCTTGAGAGAGCCACTGCCAGTTTCAGAGGTCACTGTAAAATTAACAGTGGTGGAGTGCTTCTGTTTGGAAATTCATTCCAAACTTGCTATTCAGCCAGGCAGGTGTGTGTGTGAGTGTGTGCGTGTGTGTGCTTGCTTGCGCATGCATAAATATATATATTACTACCCTTCATCGAAAAGATCTCAAGGTTGTTCACAGCATCAAAATACTGCACAAATAAAAGCACAAAATACATAATATAAACAAATACAAATACAAAGGGAAACGAAAAACCTCTCACTCACAAACACATTTAAAAGGCTGTAGAATGTTCAATCAGAGCAAGGCCAGGTTGAAGAGAAAAAATTTCGCCTGTCACCTAAAGATATGTAATGAAGGTCCCAGTTGAGCCTCCCTGGGGAGAACATTCCACAAGGGGGGAGTCACTGCAGAAAAGGCCTGTTCTCGTGTTGCCTCCCTCCAGACCACTTGTGGAGATCTGGCATATGAAGAAGGGCCTCATGTGATGATCACCGCTTTGAGATTTTTCTTAAAAATATAAAGCGGTATAGAAATTAAATAATTAATAATAATAATAATCAAAGGGTTCAGATCAGTTTACATGGGGAGATGCGGTCCTTGAGGTACTGTGTTTCTGAGCCACCTAAGGCTTTATAGATGAAAGCAGCACTTTGAATTAGGCCCGGAAACCACTTTGGCAGCCCGTGCAGTTGGGCCAGGCTTGGTGTTCTATGCTCATACTGTCTTGCCCCAGTGAGCAACCTGGCTGCCAAATTCTGCACCAGCTGAAGTTTCTGGAGGCAGTCCTGCGTTTAATGCATTGCAGTAATCTAACCTGCCTTCATTTTGGGAATTAATGTGAGCAATCTGAGATGTTTCTTTTTAGTTATACCTGGCAATGCTTAGTCCCCTGGTAATGGGGACTCTGTTTCTTAGTTTAGTATCTATCTATCATCTATCTATCTATCATCTATCTATCTATCATTGTTCATTTGTTCGTCCATTTGTCTTTTAATCATATTCATGTAACCTTGTGCAGTTACTACCAAGGAAAAAATGGCCTGCTATTCTTTGTCTGACAGACTGAATCTTTCTCAGACTATTCACAGACTGTTCAGTTTGCTGTGGGTCTGCTCCTGAATGCTAAACAACCTCCCATACTGCCTACTTTCTCTCAGAGGAGCTTAAACAGGAACCTCAGCTAGGGCACCGAAATGTTGGCATGGCAACGTTGAAGAGAAAAGCTGCAACCTCTGGCATCCTGATGAGCCGTAGTAGCAGATTGTTTATATAGCTTGCTGTTTTGCGGCATTTCAGTGCAATCTCTCCTGTTTATCCAAGACCGTTTTTCAAATGAATGAATTCATATTTTATGAATGAGTACTCTAGAGCTAACTGGAGAAATGATTTGGGAAAGCAAGCATACAAAGTTGCCCAAGTGGGTGTGTAACTTCAGTGACCTTTAAGGAATCATGTTTGGGATCACTATAGGCAGCTTTGTTAAAAACGAGCTCAGGCATGGCGGCAAACTTTGGCAAAGAGCTGCAGCAGCATACTAGTTTCCTCTGGGAACGTGAACCACACAACAGCCTAAGGCTGCTAGAGAAAGGACAAGGGAACACTCAGTCAGACAAGGAAAACACATATAAAATCTCTGGAGTCAAATCCATTCATTCAAGGCAAGAAACGGAATTATTCAAGAAATGAATTTATCCCCTTTGAAGAAAGACAGAAAGAAAAAGCTGCAGCGGTTTCTCCCAGCTAGCTGTTCAAAATTCTGATTCAGCACATACTAAAAAGCAAAGTTCCATATTTATCAGGTGACCTTCGTGGACAACAAATAACCCCACAAGGAAATTATGGTCTAAAAATTATGTGTAAAAGATGTTTTAAAGTTTCTACAACCTTTTTCTGGGGAAAGCTGCAAAATCTGCTTGCCATGTTACTTTGCCAATAGACATGTTGAGTTGGCTCCTGACTAAGTGTGAAATTCTATACTCACCTACCTGACAGCAAGCCCCATTGAAGTCAACGGACTCTACCTCTGAACAGACATACGTATAGAGAATTGTGGTGTTAGCTGCATTTTGTTCATAAAAATCATAAGACTTAAGTTGATCATAACTATATTTTCACACTAATTTCAGTGTGATCTAAACACAACTAACAGTCTGGATCCAACTTGTATTGACTAGAAGGACAGCAAAAGAGAACTAACATTTTAAAAAGAAAAGAAAAATCACATTTTATAAATAAGGTGAAAAAAGTAAAGCCTGCAACTCCAGATTTATTAAAATGCAAATATCAGCTGACAAAGCAGAATGATAGATGACTAATTTAGAGGGGAGGGTTACCAAGGTGCTCAGTTCAGTTGCTACTCTATGTATGCCCCAGAACGCCTTGGTTCTTTTGCTCTACAGGTTATTCTGCAATGAGTGTGCAAGCACAACGGAGGAAGCAATCCTTTTTATAGACTAGCTGCTTTCACTGAAAAGCGGCTTCTGGCTGTCATGGGATTGAGATGTGCAAGAACTCTATTTGCTAATACCTAATGTGAGACCTAAGCCTTTTGCCAACTGCTTGCACAAGCAAACCTCAATTCAGTCATTATTTAGTCCTGAGGAGGTTGAAGCTTCCATCCACTGCCCCACAGCAATAATCAATAGCCGTTTGCTTTCCTCTCAGCTGATGCACATCTATTTTCATGCCCTGAATGCGGAATCTCCGTTGCCTACATTTCAAATATGACATGGACTTAGGGCACTCTGTATTGAATAACTCATGGAACAAACCTATGCTCCCTTAGTTCAACCTCTCTCATCTTTGTGTGGAACCTTGTACGACCACTTAGCACCTCAGAAACAACCACTGACACCCGGTCCAAGTTCACCTCTTGTCACAGGTAACCCCTTCCCTTAGGGTATTTAAACTGTTTCCCCCAGAGAGATTATTTTGTTTAATCAGAAGGCTAATGCACAACACAGTTTCAGTAGGTTCTGTATGTCTCTCACTCAGGCTGGTTTAAGGTTTGCTCATGCCTGCATTACCTCTCGTCCCCCAGAGAGAGGTCTGGTGGCCTCCTCTATCCTGTCCCCCGAGTTCTCCCTTAAGGAAAGTTTCTCTGTTTTTGAATCAATAGGGGGTTCTCATTTTGCATCAAGATGTTTGTATTTGTGGACTTCCAGGGCGGAATCATGGGGGACTAGTCGTCTCCTCACAACATTCCATCAACAGAGATCATTATTTGCTGATTAAAGATAGCCAAGCCATAAATCTTGGTTATCACATTACCTCTGGAGGAACAGAGATAACAGGGACTTCCAATGCTCTGAAAGGGTTGCTCTTCACAATGAGAGACTAAGAAATTTTCGATGGATGGATGGAAAGCTATGGCCCACACGAAATAGGTTTGGAAGATTGAGTGTGAATTAATGAATATACACTAAGTAAATAACTATGAATTAATAATTTTCATATATGACCACAACAAAGAGACTCCCGTGGGAATAAAGATCAATTATTTATTGTTTCTCAACACAGTAAAATTGCTTTGTTGGCCTGGAGAAAGACTATTGTTGACATTTATCCATAATAAAAAATGGAAAACTTCCTTTAGACTTTTTGTGTGGAAGGAAAAATGAATGAACTTGAGATGCCCTGGTCTGAAGACTGGGAATATATTGCCTAGCAGAAGGAGAAACAGCTGGAGTGAACAATTTGAATATTTTGAATATTTTTTATATATACAACTGAGAGAATTGGATGTCTATTTTATTTCTCTTTCATTATCTTTCCCCTTTATTTATCATTTCTATTTTTCTGTTACTTTTCCTTTTCCTTCTTTGCTTGTCTTTGCTTTTCTTTTCTTTTTTAGATGTCCTCTACTCTGGGTCAATGAAGGGACTGTATGCAAATGAAGCTGATGGCTGGCTGGTGAAGGACCCTGTGGGAGAGGCAGGGCAGGGCAGCTCTCCCAGGGTAGGAGGCTGGGAAGAAATATAGTTTAAGCATCCATCCATCTAAGGACCAATGGCCAGCCTGCTTCTTCATATCTGTAAACTGAGGACTGTGAGCATTACCATTTCTTATCTTGACATTCATCATCTCTATTTGCTACTAAATGTTTTTACTTTTTTGCCATTACAACCAGCTCATTGTATCAGCAAAGGAAACCATACAGTTTTCGTCAGACCTTTCTGCCAGTTTGGGGTCATGTGTGGTCATGTGGTCATCTTGGATATGTTTCACTTTTTGTTAAGATAACCTCTTTTCACTGGAGGCTGCAAGCATGTGGCAGCAAAGAGAGCAGGAAATGTGGGAGGCACCACACTGTTCCCTACATTGAATCTGGCATTCTCTGCAGTTTTGTTATGTCTAACTAGCCTGATTCACTCCCAAAATGAAATTTTGTTATTCTTAAAATGTCAAGCATGAACATATGACGTGTACCATGTACTTGCCAGTGCCTAAATCAGTATGGGCCAAAGTGTGCAATGTATAACAATTAATATCACGATCTCCTTTCGGGGTGTGTGTGAAAAAAAGCAGAGCAGTTCATTATAACAGTTTATATCGCAGGAGACTAATCATCAACAGGATAAGCATTATGCTTGGGCTTTCATAGAATAAATTGCTGAGCAGAAATAAACATAGGCCTATTTTCTTTCTGATATTCCTATTTAGAAGTATCTGCTTACCCTGCACTTAGTAATTTTTTCAAAATATCAACAGAAAATGAATGTCTGAAACTAAATATCTAATATTCTAGGCTGCATCAACAGAAATACAGTGTCCCAATCAAGGGAAGTAATACTCCTGTTCTATTCCGCCTTGGTCAGACCATACCTGGAGTCCTGTGTCCAGTTCTGGGCACCACAATTTAAGAAGGATGATGATAAACTGGGAAGTGGGCAGAGGGCGACCAGATGATAATGGGTCTGGAAAACAAACCTTATGAGGAACGGCTGAGAGAACTGGGTATGTTTAGCCTGTATAAGAGGAGACTGAGAGGAAATATGATGGATGTCAGGGAACTGCCATCGGCTCAGAGGCTAGAGATAGAGGGGGAGTTGTGTTACAGGGAGCCTCCGAAAATCTTGTGAAACAGTTCCTCTTCCGGTGAGGAGGAAAGCCCCACCTCCAGTGGAGAAGAGGTGCAAGGACCAGAGGTGCTAGAAAGAGCCTTAACACTGCGCTTGAGCAAGCCGGAGAGGAGGGAAGCACACCCCTGCCCTCGCCCATCATGCGCAGTAGTTTGAGGTGCAGGGAGGGGCGGAAAAGGCTGGGGGTGACAAAACTTTTATGTTGGAGGAGGTACAAGAACAGACCACTCCCGGATTCTGCTAGCGATTAAGCCAGACATCAACTTATGACGCTCTTCACTGTAAATAGTTTGCACCAAAATAAAGCCTGTAAAAGAGGTCGGAGTTCTGCCTGGTTACTCTCAAGCAACCACAACAGCATCTGACAATAGCCATCTTCAAATTTCTAAAGGGCTATTACATGGAGCATGAATGAAGATTTCTTCTCCCTGCTCCGGAGGCTAGGACTCGAAACAATGGCTTCAAGTTACAAGAAAGGAAATAGGGTGGCACTATTTGCACTAGCAGCAAGAAAGATAAGGGCAACCTTTCTGGATAGTGCTAGTGCTAAACCCTAGGGACGCTGACTAGAAGTAACTTTCCTAAATTGTAGACTTGTCCTGGTGTGGTGCATGTATTGTTTTTATTTATTATTTATTTTTGCAGCTGTGTGGTTTGTGCTCATACTGTATTAGCTATAAACAATATATATATGTATTTCAAAACTAAAGAACTTTCTGACAGTAAGAGTTGTTTGACAGTGCAACAGACTCCCATGAGAGGTGGTGGACTCTCCTTCCTTGGAGGTTTTAAAGCAGAGATTAGGTGACCATCTGTCATGGATGATCTAGTTGAGATTCCTGCGCTGAAGGGGTTGGACTAGACAATCCTCAAGATCCATTCCAATTCTACAATTCTATGATTCATTCAGAACATGAGCTCCAGACCAAGCAAAAAAGTGATCTCAACCAGGATCTTGGGAAGGTTCTCTAGGTATAAAATTCTATGGCTCACGGATTTCATTTGAGACACATTTTTTAAAGTGAACTCTCCTGATTAGCACTTTCTGAACAAATACATAGATCAGAACACAGTCATATTTCATGTTTTGCACATCTCTGTATTTTGCAAAATAGTTATTGGCTCCAAAATGCATGTTTTATGTTAAAGGGTGATAAAATATTTTGGGATAAAATGCATATTGAAATGCCAATTTTGTGGATATATATGTCAAAAAAATAAAGTAAATTTGTATGCATGTTTTTGTTGTTGTTTTTAAATGGAACTTGCAGATTGATGCTGAAATAGCAGACTGGATTTTTCAATGCACATATGCATAGCGGACATGGACCAGAAGCAGATTGATCCATCTATCCCTAATATATTTCCCTAAGTGCTGGACTTGAATTCTTTTAGCCCAGAAACTGTGTTTAATTCTGCAAGGACTCTTGTCAGTTTCCTGGAGGCAAGGACAATGCACGGTACAAAGATGAGAAATGCTGCAATGCTGCAGTGAGAAAAGGATGAAACAGTGCCAGGATCAGCAGCAATTGCTCAACACACACACACACACACACACACACACACAGAGAGAGAGAGAGAGAGAGAGAGAGAGAGAGAGAGAGAGAGAGAGAGAGAGAATGTGGATGGAAATGGACTGGAATGGGTGGAAATATGAACATTGATTTTCTGTCTAAAGTAATTCTAGTTACAAGATCCATGCTTCTGAACTGCAAAGAATACAGTATCCTCTTCAAATACCTTTGAGAAATAACACCAGGCTTTGGAAGAGGATTTCTCACTTTCCCCAGTGCCCAAACTAGGAAACGAGAATATATGTTTCAAAACTAGCAACACTCTTCAAATTCACTAAGAATCAATAGGAAGCTTCTCGTGGATTTGCAGCAATGCCAGGTAAGGGCCTTGTTGAAAATGAGGAGGAACCAAGAGTGGAACAACCATCTCTGAATCACCTGCCTGGTGCAGAGTCAGCATATGTGGTCACAGGCAATCCTTCTGCCTGGCTGAGGAACATTTTCTCACTATTTCTGAACATCGCCTGCAGGAAGATTAAACAGTCTGCAAGGAAAGAAGTGTGGAGACAGGCACAGGGATATAAAAAGAGCATCCAATGTTTCTAGGGCTTAATTGCTACAATATTCCCCCAGACAAAAAGAGAATAAATGTTACAGGTTACTTACAAATAATAATCCCCCCACCTTCCACAAGTGCTACACTGGGGTAGGGTAGATCCAGCACCAGGAGTACTATATCCTGCCTTTAAGGGAATAAAAGGCCGCGTCCTACGGGGAATAACCCTCCCATTTCCTACAGCAATGCCGGGGAACATCCAGCTTGTGGGCTTCCCATTTGGTCTGTGAGGTTGTTTTGGCCATCACTAGAATTGCCACCAGTCTATCTATTTGCCTACTTTTCATTTGTGTAAGATTGCCCCAAGTAAAATCACTCATCATGGCCAATGCAGAAGATTAAATCTCAGAAGATTTTAAAAGTGAGGTTAGGCTCAACAAATCTTGAGAGATGCTGAAAGAGCAAAGCAAGGGGAAGGTAGCAGTGCAAACAAACAAGATGTCATTTGCAGCGATGGATTATGTGTTTGTTAGTGATTATAGAGAAGAGAAGACTCCCTGGAAAAGACCCTGATGTTGGGAAAGATTGAGGGCACAAGGAGAAGGGGACAACAGAGGACGAGATGGTTGGACAGTGTTCTCGAAGCTACCAACATGAGTTTGACCAAACTGTGGGAGGCAGTGGAAGACAGGAGTGCCTGGCATGCTCTGGTCCAGAGGGTCACGAAGAGGCGGACACAACTAAACGACTAAACAACAACAATAGCTATTAGGTTATAGCATTAACTCTGTGGTTAGCTGTGCCATTTTATGTCCATTGCACAATGTATCCCCCAAAAGCAACAACAAGAATGAATAGAAAGTAAACCTAAGTTACTTCATCTTATCAAATCAGAAGTTAGCCCAATCCGCAATTTGGGTAAGATGAAGTAATAAAATTTAAATGGATGATTCCTATGTTTTATTTTTTAATTAAATTCTAACAAAGTTTTTTTTAAGTGATAGGGTGAGATATACATTACTATGAATAGTATTGGCATTTGCTATTGTTTCTTAAAGCACAAGGCATGTTGTTGTCTAGTGATGTACTAACATAGAATTAAAAACATGCTCCTTGCCTTAAAAGAGAGACAGAAACAGAAAGGAGAGGCAAATGGAGGGGAACAGGTTATAAATACTCTGGAAGCACAGGGTAATAATGCTGAGAGAAAAGTAGCTGTGAGGAAGCAAAATGGAAAGAAATGGTTTGAAAACAGCAGTTGAGGGTATTTCCCAAAAGATCAATGACTTAATCTCCCATGTTTTCAAAATCAGCTATAAGGGAGGATTCCTTCCTTCCCCAACACCTGAAGCAGGTAGATACAGAAGCAGGACTCACTTAATTCAGTAGAACACCCTCCCTCCCTCCCTCCAAGTGTGCTTATGATCACAGCCTTAAAGTCTTGTTCAAGCCATGATCTCCAGAAAACAAGCATTAAAATGAGTTAAAAGGTAGATGTACTTCTGTATGTTTCGTTCTTGGTCAAATGAGTTCGTCATCCATAATGCTATAATTTTACAACTTCTTTATGCAACCTATATACAAAAGCTGGTTCAGCCATCAGTGTTTTGCCCTTTTCCACAAGCTTATGGTAGGCTGTCTGACTATTTTAAATTTGTTTATACATTTATATGCTAATAGTCACCTTATTCTTTCACCTTATCAAAAAACAGTATTTGTAAAACCGCAGGAGGGATGGATATGTGGATGCACTGATGATGTCATAGACATCATGTCATGATGTCATAGCCAATAGGTAATATTCATGGCTGGCTTTTTGCTAGTTCAAGCAGAAAAATTTTGTTCAGAGCTTGCTCCATTTGAGCAAGTAGCATGTTTGCATCAAAGTGGATGAGGGTAGTTTTAAATCACTCCTGTTGCTCTTTATTAGCCTTCATTTTTAGACTGAGGGTGGAACTTCATTTCTAATGATAAATGAACAGGGGAGCATTTTTATTTTTATTTTCAGACTTCTATATAACTAGTTAATGTAATCATGGTTTTCCCCAAACCTACATTTACATTATTCTAACAAAGATATTTCCAGGGCTGTCAATTTATGAAAGAACTTAGGGCCTGGAGATTTAAAACTATCCAATTCTTGAGAAATTATGAATAGCTTTTTCATAAAGTACTGTCAACAGCGATTAAATGGTGCTAAGATTATCCTCTTAGCATGCATAGTTGCATACACCACCAAGGGCAGTTGTTCATGTGAGAAAGATTAATTCCTACTGCTTAATGCACTGAGGCTGAAAAAAAAAAGTATTTGCCTGAATAAAAATCCTAAAGAAATATTACAGTGGAGCCTCGCAAGATGAAAAGAATCCGTTCCGCGATTCTCTTCGTCTAGCGGTTTTTTCATCTTGCGAAGCAAGCCCATTGACAGCTTAGTGGATTAGCGCTACAGCGGTCTAGCGGCTTCTAGCGATCAGCTGTTAAGCGGCTTAGCGGCTTAGGAAAAGGGGGGGAAAGCGAAAAAAAACCTGCGGGGACTCGCAAGATTTTTTCGTCTTGCGAAGCAACCCCATAGGGAAATTCGTTTTGCGAAGCGCCTCCAAAATGGAAAACTCTTTCGTCTAGCAGGTTTTCCGTCTTGCGAGGCGTTCGGCTTGTGGGGCACCACTGTAAGTTACTTTCAGCAATAAACTTTTATGAATGCCAAATTATTCTTTTTATGCAATGATTATATTTTACATAAAGATAAATCTTGAAATGTTTGCACTTTTTGCAGGTAAAGCAGAATATGGGTAGGCTTAGGACTTCAGAAGAGTAAGTGTGCATGTGGTTATACATCTACTGCCTGGATTCCAACCAAAAGCTCAAATTGGCAGGTAATACTAATGAGCTCCCCAAAGCAGATGCTCATCTGGTCAGTATGTCGCTTTCCAGCAAAGCACTGGCTGGGAGAAACATGTAGTACAGTGGTGCCCCACAAGACGAATGCCTCGCAAGACGAAAAACCCGCTAGACGAAAGGGTTTTCCGTTTTTCGATGCGCTTCGCAAGACGAATTTCCCTATGGGCTTGCTTCGCAAGACGAAAACGTCTTGCGAGTCTTGCGATTTTTTTCGCTCCCCCCCTTTTTCTAAGCCACTAAGCCGCTAATAGCCTTTTAGCCGCTAAGCCTTTAATAGCCGCTAAGCCGCTAATAGCGCTAATCCGCTAAGCCGCTAATAGGGTTGCTTCGCAAAACTAAAAAACCACTAGACGAAGAGACTCGCGGAACGGATTATTTTCGTCTTGCGAGGCACCACTGTAATTCCCAATAAGCATAAACACTGGCTTGGATCCAAAGCTGCCCTCTAGCTAGCCGAAAGCCTCTTCCACTCATTGACAAGCCGTTTCTGATACAGTGGTACCTCAGGTTGCTGTTCCGGAGCCCCATTCGCAACCTGAACGGAAAACAACCCAAAAAAAATTCCTTCCAGTAGCACCTTAAAGACCAACTAAGTTAGTTCTTGGTATGAGCTTTCGTGTGCATGCACACTTCTTCAGATACACAGTTGAAGGACTTCCATTTCATGCGGCTCAATGTGGTGCCTTCCATAGTTCCAGTTACAGATAGGTAGCCGTGTTGGTCTGCCATAGTCAAAACAAAAAAAATTCCTTCCAGTAGCACCTTAAAGACCAACTAAGTTAGTTCTTGGTATGAGCTTTCGTGTGCATGCACTGTGTATCTGAAGAAGATACAGTGGTACCTCAGGTTGCTGTTCCGGAGCCCCATTCGCAACCTGAACGGAAAACAACCCAAAAAAAATTCCTTCCAGTAGCACCTTAAAGACCAACTAAGTTAGTTCTTGGTATGAGCTTTCGTGTGCATGCGCACTTCTTCAGATACACAGTGCATGCACACGAAAGCTCATACCAAGAACTAACTTAGTTGGTCTTTAAGGTGCTACTGGAAGGAATTTTTTTTGTTTTGACTATGGCAGACCAACACGGCTACCTATCTGTAACTGGAAAACAACCCGTGTCTGCGCATGCACAAGTCGCAATTCGCTGCTTCTGTGCATGCACGTGATGTCATTTTGCACGTCTGTGCATGCGCGAATGACAAAACCCAGAAGTAACCTTTTCCGGTACTTCTGGGTCACCGCAGGACGCAACCTGAAAACGCACAACCTGTAGCGGACGTAACAAGAGGTATGACTGTATAGCGGAAGAATGATGCATTAGAAAGATAGCCCCAGACCCACTGAAGTTCTTCCACTTGCTAAATTTCTGGCACTTCACACATCTTTTCAAGACTCTGGACTGCCTACTATAGCTTATATGTTAGCAACTGTACGTTTCTTATTCACCATGTTTCTCTTATGGTAATGCAACCTCCAACACATTGTGGTAAGGTAAAGGTAAAGGGAACCTTACCATTAGGTCCAGTCGTGACCGACTCCAGGGTTGCGGCGCTCATCTCGCTTTATTGGCCTAGGGAGCCGGTGTACAGCTTCCGGGTCATGTGGCCAGCATGACTAAGCCGCTTCTGGTGAACCAGAGCAGCACACGGAAATGCCGTTTACCTTCCCGCCGGAGCGGTACCTATTTATCTACTTGCACTGCTAGGTTGGCAGGAGACACATTGTGGTACTTCACTGCGAAAGGTCTCCTAGTAGCATTTCATAGTACAACACTAATGCACTTCCTTCTGATGCTCACGATACTTTGGATCCAGGTAACTTGACAATGCATATATAAACACTAGTTACATAGCCCTTGCCTCCAGCAGTCCAGGAGACACTGATTCTTCATAGCTCACTCTTCCTGTTTGAACACCCAAGCCTTAGCTACTCTGCCCACTCCTTACCTACCCACATTCCATGAGTCATATTCTTCCCTTCTCTCATCTAAAGCTCAGTTCATGAGTGAAGACAAAGCTCTTCATTGTGCATGAGAGACACTGCTTCAGAGAAGCTGTTATCTCTTGCGTTGATGATGCATAGTTTGTAGCTTAATTAAACAAATCTGACTAATGTATTGGATCAAATAGGCGCATACAAACCCATTTCAGACCTATGCAGGTGGCTGGTTTAAGAATTGGTTTCTTCTGCGGCTGGATTGCTGTTTTATTATGCATATTGGTTTTATATATTTTAAGTCATCTTGCTCTGTTGTATTTTAACAAATTGTCAATATACGGCCCAATGAAGTATCACACTGAAGGGTGTGTTATAAATACATTAAATAACTATTATCAATGGTTTCATAATTTGTAATATACTTACAATGGATTTGCATTTGGGTTTATACATTGTGGAACTTGACACTGCAGCAGACTAAGGGGCCTACGTATAGCCTGCCTCATTCACTGAGGCTGAAGAAGCACGCCTCAGTATAAAAAGAACAAACAAACAGACGGTTCCAAAGACCAAAATCAAGACAACAAGTTTCTATCTTGGGTAGTCCAGATTGGTGCAATAAAACCGACACCAGCAGTTGGTACTTCCAGGAGGCTGGGGAAGAGACTTACCATCACTGCTCTCCCCAACATTTGCCTTTTAGTGCTGTCAGCCTCCTCTGGAGGAGAGATGGGGGAGACAGCCGCATGTGATCTACCCCAGGCACGTCCAACAGGTAGATCTTGATCTACTGGTAGATCACTGGACGTCTGTGGTAGATCACAGTAGCTCTTTCCTCCCCCTCCCTGAAAAAGCTTTGGCTCCCCCCAAAAAAGCTCAACAACTTTGCCTTGAAACCCCCCCCCCATGGCTTTCCTCCTCCCTCAAACTAGCTCAACAACTTTGACCTGAACCCCCCCAAAACAGAGGTAGATCACTGGCAGTTTTTAATTCTGTGAGTGGATCGCAGTCTCTTGGGAGTTGGCCACCCCTGATCTACCCCAACAAATCCCTGGCTGAACTGTATTTAAGCCAGACTCCTTGGAGTGAAGCAAGACCAATACCAGAAACTTTATTGATGATTAACTTTAATTTTTGCTTTATATTTATGTACTTGAGCCTAGATTATTGTTGGTGCTTTGTAATATTGAATTTATTCTGTGTTTGCTCAATTGTTGATTTTTGTTACTTTGAATTTATTGACAACTTCTGTATTTTAAAAAAAATTGTGTTTCCAATGCTCTCTAGTTTGATGCTTTAAATGTTTTCTGTAAGCAACTTTGGGCAGGGGCAGAGGAAGGTGGGTGCAGACCGCCCCGGGTGTCACCACTGAGGGGGGTGACAAAATGCCGGCCGGCACTCACTGTGGGGCCTGCAGTGCGCCCAAGTCACATGTCACTCCTGGGAGAGACATGGTGGCTTGGGGGTGCACAGGCTCCGCGCTGCCCAAATGGTCCACCCGCTGCCTCCCCCCCAGCTGTAGGGTTGGCTGAGTGGGAGGAGGCAGGCAGACTCCAGAGGCCCCGCGGTGCGCCCGGTCCTCACCCTGCCCCTATGGGAGGCTTGCCCCACCCCTTGGTGCTCTGCTCCAGGTACCCAAGCGGCTTCCTCCACCGCTGAATTTGGGCACAGATTGTTGTGGGAAAGTGGTATATAAGTAAAATCAATCAAGCAATCAAATAAATCTACGCCATTGCCAGCACACCCAGTAGCAAGAAGGCTCTGGCCCAAATTATCTAACAACACTTGACAAAGGGTTAATACAATTCAGTACTGAATGCAGTGGAGCTGTAGTAACCTTTTAGCAGAGTAACAGAATACCCAAATGGCTTGATCTGACAAACTTCCTTATTCTGGAGCCCTCTCTCTGGAGTACTCTCTCAGTCAAGACTATCAGCAAAATCCAAGCTTTGTTTCTGAACTGCAACCACTTTCTAGACTTCAAGTAGGAAAACATGTGTTTGAATGGTTTCTCCCGCAACAACAACCCCAGATCTCTTTGCACATACAAAACTGATATCTGAAGCAGAAGGATAGTCTATGCATTGCAGAACTTTCCCTCTAACGTTAATTTTTTTCTGAACTGGAAATGGCTTAATGGCTTGCAGGTCAGTATATGCATTAAGATTAAGCAGCTGGTCTGACTTTTCGCACAGCAAGTCACATGCTCATCTTCTAATATTTCATTTAACTCAGTTATATATTCAACAAAAATGGCAGTGGTGCCAGGAATCACATCCAATGTCGTGACTATAATGACCTCGGTTTTTAGAGTAAAATAGTGTAGCGAGCCAGGGAAGAAATCATTTATGACAGTGTCTGCCCTTGGTTTCACTCTTGAGACCTGATCCTGTGAAGTAGGACAACTATGGAACAGAGAAGCCTGCTTTATGCTGTGTCAGACAATTGTCCTGTCCAGCCTCACATTTCTGCTGTGTCTGGCAAAGCTGTCTAATGCCTTAGACCTTTTCCTGACCCATTATCTGAAAGGCTTTTTAATTAGAGGTGCCAAAGACACATAGTAGAGCACATCCAGGCAAAGGATGTGCTCTACCACCGAGCTGAGAGCCCTCTCTTTCTCTGTGTTGTGTTCCCTCCCATTAACTTTAGGATTTGACCTTGGCCCAGGCTGCCCCCAAATGCCTTTCACAAGAGAAATCTGTTCCATATCCAATGTGTGGGCTGCACCACCTGCTGCAGTCTGATCTAGTGTAGGGTGAATCAGATACCAATATCTGCAGTGCTCTCCCCTTGAAAAGCAAGTCTTTAAAGGACAAAGGAAAGGGGGTCTTTTACCTGCAGTTTCTTTCTCTCCTGTAGCTAGTTCTCCATTGATCCCATTCTCTTTGGTTCTGGAGTATGAGCTCTGTTGCCCACGTGAACCATATCCGCCATCTTCATCCTCTCTGTATGGAAATCCATTGGCACTTCTGACTAGTCCTTCACCTGTGCCGCTTTGCTCCTTCATCTCAGGGGAGTGTGAGTGCGAAGAAGCTTCTGCTATCTGACTTGAAGTCCAGTGTGGTGCCTTAGCTTCGTCCTTCCTGTCGTCAGCCATGTTGCTCTGCCTTTACAATTGTTCCTGTAACAAGAAATGAATAAAATATCACTATTATAGGGACATATCAGCACATGTGATGGGAGTGTCCAAAACTGAAAGATTTTTTGAAAATGTATTTACAGAAATATCTTTCATTACAAGGCAAACAGTTCCCAGGATTCCAGGACTTACGCTACTTAATTTGTATAGTCATGATAGGTTGCAAATTAGAAATAAAGAACTCATTACACAACTATTAACCACTGCAAGAACAACCATTGTCAGAACATGGAAATCATTACAATTATTGACTATGGATCAATGGCATAATGCAATATGTCAAACAACATTACTGGAAAAACTGAAACAAAAATAAAAAGTAGCCAGAGGACAAAAGAAATGAGACAATTTTTATGCAATTTGTTGTGATTTTATTGATTATTCAAATAAAGAGGCATATGGCAGAATAGCACCCACAGTTTACAGCATAGTTTGGCATGAATGAAGTATATATTTTAATTTCCTCTTTTCTCCCTTACTCCCTATAAATTCCTATAAATTAAAATTGTTATTGATTCGAAATACCTTTTACTAATGGTCAACAATCTAAGCATGTATTTTATTATACATCATTTCGTGTCTGCAATAATTATGTATACTTTAACACAACTTGTTAATATACTCAGAAACATTTATCTGAACATAAACTGTTGTTTCATTTTAATTCTTGTTTTATGTAACTGTTCCATGTCATATGTCTAAATATAATAACTAATAATAAAAGAAAAGAAAAAAGAAAATGAATGGGAAATCTGTTAATATATGTATTTCCCCCTAATAATATGAATAAACTTCTTGCAAGACTATCTATAAATTGTCATGAAAGAAAAGCCACCATGGAAGCTTTGCTGTTGACTTCATTACAACAATGTAGCAACTAAGCAAGGATTTTACCCAACATTCATTCATTAATTTACTTACTTACTTATTTAAAATGCATATCCTACTATTATTTTGAGTTCATGTACAGTTATCCCATTTTATCCCAACAAAAACCTTTGCCATAGGTTAAATTAGTAGACGGAGCTTTTTTGGTAGAGCAGTAATTTTAACCCAGGTCTTAACCCTCACCATCCAATCCCATATACTATCTGGCTTGCTACTGAGAAGTCCAGCATATTTAGAAATACAATAAATCCATTGATGTCAGCACACCAGCTATTTGACTAGGTGCTAGATGGAAGACAGGAGACAAAAGTTGAACTTAACTATTTAATTTAAAATTACAGCATGGATTAAAATTCACATATTAAAAACACCATGGAGCTTCAATCTTTTGGTTGTCAATTTTTAGGAAACGGATTTTTGGAGCAGCTTCCCATACCTTTAGATTCCAACCTTTGGATTCCCCACTGCTGCCAAAATGTCTACTCAGGAATGCCCACTCAAGCTTTGCCAGTGCAGAATATGGAGAAGAGAGACAGAAGCTATATTCACAAACCAGTACCTACAAAGTTGCATTCACTGCTGTAATTTCCTATAGGCAAAATTTGTTGCTCACCTCAACACTACAGGGCTAGCTGGACCAATGGTCTGACTATGAACATTCACTGCAAAAACAATTGTAAGTAAAAATGTCATTCTTATAACAACATGAACATACAAAATAGCTTTATATACACAAACCCATAACCTAGTATCATACTGGTGGCTTTTCAAGGTCTCACGCACCAAGTTCTCACCTGCTACTTGAGATCATTTAAACTGGATATACTAATGACTGGAAAAGCCACTGTGTTATGACACCCAAACCATGCACCCTACCCACAGTCACTGACCTCCCTGTGTTACTGCTATAAAGTCCAATGAATGTAGTTTTTTATTACCAATGCAACAAATCTTAACTCTTTTAATGCCCCTTACTATATGTTCAAAATCTTTTGTAAAGAAATGCTCACAAGCTGCAGAGATCCCTCTGTATAAGAAATGGAAGTCTTCTGTCTTTAAAATGACCCCTGTGTGGTGCATCTTACAGCAGGACCAAACATTGGCTCAATATGTTTAATAGAGGGTTACTGTGCAGAATGCAGATTAAATTCTCATGTTATTGGTAAGGTGCAGTACAGAATGCCAGAGAAATACCTGGAGTGAATCAAAACAACCTTCTCTATGTTGTATGAGAAAATTGCAACCTGGAAAATTCTCCTAAATGCAGACTGGTAAGCAGAGAACACATGACAGGTCCAATAATTGCCACTTTTTTCAATAGTAATTTTGGTAATCATTAAAGTAACTAATAATGTACTGAAAACATTTGCTCTTTTACTTAACTGTACAGATAACTGTACACTCCAGTATCCCTGCCAAGAAAACTCCATTGACAAAGACAACAGGCATATAAAAGTTATGACGCTGGAAGATGAGCCCCTCAGGTCGGAAGGCGTCCAACATGCTACTGGGGAAGAGCGGAGGGCAAGTACAAGTAGATCCAGAGCTGATGAAGCGGCTGGGCCAAAGCCGAAAGGACACTCAGTCCTGGAAGCGAAAGGAAAGTCCAATGCTGTAAAGAAAAATATTGCATAGGAACCTGGAATGTAAGAACCACGAACCTGGGTAAGTTGGAGGTGGTCAAAAATGAGATGGCAAGAATAAATATTGACATCCTGGGCATCAGTGAACTAAAATGGACGGGAATGGGTGAATTCAGTTCGGATGACCATCATATCTACTACTGTGGGCAAGAAACCCGTAAAAGAAATGGAGTGGCCCTCATAGTCAACAAAAGAGTGGCGAAAGCTGTACTGGGATGCAATCTCAAAAATGATAGAATGATCTCGATACGAATCCAAGGCAGACCTTTTAACATCACAGTAATCCAAGTTTATGCACCAACTACTTGTGCTGAAGAAACTGAAATTGACCAATTCTATGAAGACTTACAAGACCTTATAGAAGTGACACCAAAGAAGGATGTTCTTCTCATTATAGGGGATTGGAATGCTAAAGTAGGGAGTCAAGAGATAAAAGGAACAACTGGCAAGTTTGGACTTGGAGAGCAAAATGAAGCAGGGCAAAGGCTAATAGAGTTCTGCCAAGAGAACAAGCTGGTCATCACAAACACGCTTTTCCAACAACACAAGAGACGACTCTACACATGGACATCACCAGATGGGCAGCATCGAAATCAGATTGATTATATTCTCTGCAGCCAAAGATGGAGAAGCTCTATACAGTCAGCAAAAACAAGACCTGGAGCTGACTGCGGCTCAGATCATCAGCTTCTTATAGCAAAATTCAAGCTTAAACTGAAGAAAGTAGGAAAAACCACTGGGCCGGTAAGATACAATCTAAGTCAAATCCCTTATGAATACACAGGCAGCTCTTGGGATCCCACTGATCAGGGCCCATTGATGGAGATGCCATTCCCATCTATCCCAGTGTAGGCACACAAAGCAGAGGAATAAAGGGTTGGGAAGACACTGTTTTCACTCTTCTACAGTGCCCCAGACTGATGCTATGTTGGGGCATCATGGAAACATTACAATGGCAAGAGGCTTGAGGGCATCTGCAGCAGATTATGCTCTGCTGCCTGCTGGCAATGAATAGAGGGGTCTGCTAGCATCGGGAAAGATCTGAGGGCATCACAGGGGACCCAGTGGAGGGCACTTTACTGAGGGTGCCCTCACGCCTGGCACTGGCCTTGAAACTCCAATATAAAGACTATATAAAATCAGACAAGCTAAATCCGCTAATGTATTTTTGGTTCTGAGTAAGCTTGCATTTTGACTTCAAAAATTAGTGAATTTTCAGAATGTGTCGGGCGGGCAGTGTATAATTCATGAGGGGATCACATCTTGTGCGCTGACAGTAAAACCCAAATAGGAAGGTGAGGGAGTTGAGGAAGGAGGACAAAAGGAGTGCTTGTGACCGCCTAGCCCAGGGGTCAGCAACCTTTTTCAGCCGTGGGCCGGTCCACTGTCCCTCAGACCATGTGGGGGGCCGGACTGTATTTTGAAAAAAGAATCCTGTGCCCCACAAATAACCCAGAGATGCAGTATAAATGAAAGGACACATTCTACTCATGTAAAAACATGCTATTCCCGGACCGCCCGCGGGCCAGATTGAGAAGGCGTTTGGGCCACATCCAGCCCCCGGGCCTTAGTTTGCCTACCCCTGGCCTAGCCTGTAGGAAAAGAGAGGAATGTTACCGTGGCAATTACATATCAAAGGTTGAGTCAGCAAGGTCATGACTAAGGCAAGAGAGAACAGTGGTTATTTATGGGCTAACCAGGAATTTTTCTCTTTCCAGAAAGGTAACACCTACATTTTCTTATTTAAAACACAACTCTGGTAGAGTATGTTTTAGATGATGTGAACTGTTAATGTTTCACAATTCAAACTGGCTTAAACTGAGAGCTACCTTTTCACATGAGAAATATTGCCTAAGAGGCCTAGACAACCTGTGACTCTCTTGCTTTTGAGGATGACTGAAGTGTCATAATTTAAGATTTAAATCTTTCCAACCGAGAAATTTTGTTCTTTGCACAGTATGAACAAAATGAGGGGTTCTTTAAAATTGAACATTGTGATGATTTTGTCCTTATTTGCATTATAGCTGCTTAATTATGAATGCAATTAGAATCCCACCCCACCCTTTGTATTATTGCACTTCTGTAGAGATAGGAAAAACAAGAGAAAACCTGTATTTAGTCAGAAGATTTACTACTTGCCAGGAGAAAGTTCCCATTATCCCAGCATTAAAGACGTTCCTACAGAATGTGTCCACGTTTTCTTCTTGCTTCTCCAGTGGACACTTTCTAATTTTTAAACTAAAGATCTGAAGAGGAACTAAAGGGTCATTCAGTCCCTCTTCCCACAGCCAGGATAAAAGTGAGGAAAAAATGAAACCGAAGAAAATAAACTCTAAAGTCTAGCTTGCAGGTAGGCTAATTTACCTAGGTTACTTAAAGTATTTTTCTTTCTAGTCATGATGAAGTATATTTGGGGTTTGCATGTCCTTAGCCATCCACTGGAATTACAGCAATGCGTGTGTTCCAAGTCCTTGTCCTAGAGCCAAACAAAGGCTCTATACCCATTATATGTCTTCTCTAGGGTCTGCCTATTTCTCACTGAAGCTTTCTGGGAAGTTCTATACTCCAGTCATTTCTCCAGTCGGCGAGAATGAGAAGGGATGTCCATATATTAATACATGTGAAGTTTTTTCTTCTCCACTTTTAACTGAAGTCAGCTGCAACTAACTGGTTTTGATTAAAATACTTCCACAGAATAGAGAGAGTACCCCCCCCCCAAGTTAAAAAGACATTTAAGAACTAAGTAAATCTCAGTTATCTGTGGGATTTTACTCACAGATCTGCTCCCATTCTGCCCTTTTCCAGGTCCCATATGACCTGTTGATGATTGTGTGTCAACTGAATGAGCACCAAATGGTTGCCGTCTTTGGTAGCATTTTAATATGTTATACCGATATTGTGTTTTGAAATTAGAGGGGACATTTTCAGAACATGAACATGTAATTTAGGTGCTACATTAGATATACGTGACGGAGCCCAATAAACGAACAAAGGGATGCCATCCTGTGCTTAATGGTAACTACACCTACTCCATTAATTTCTACTGCATATGAAATCAGAGGCTACAAGTGCAACATTGATGTGAAGGACACATCTTAGCAACGGATGTTCATCAATACTGCATTGTCCACTGTTTATGTCAACACAGCATTTGGCCTTGTTTCTAAAATGGATTTCCTGAAATAGCAAAGAAGAAGAATTAGTTGAGAGGGTTATTGTTTCAAAAATTACACTGTTTGAGTTTATTGCATGCTTTGAAGAGGCCATGGGGTAGGCAGAGATGTGTGAGGGGAAGATGTCTACTGAACAGAGGAATAAGAAAGCTATACAAACTCCTCAACAAGACCGGATTTTGATGGTGCTATTTGTCTGAGAGCTGTGGAAACTTCAAGATTAGAGTTCTAGATGAAGTTGGTCTAGGACAGTGATGGCGGAAATTTTAGAAACCAAATGCCTAAACTGCAACCCAAAACCCACTTATCGCAAAGTGCCAACATGGCAATTTAACCTGAATACTGAGGTTTGTGTTTAGAAAAAACAACTCATACACGCTTGGAGCATGAGGAGCAGTTCACATGATGCGCTCATCTGGCTCCACCTGACTCAGTCGAGGGGCGCAGAATGGAGTGGGAGCAGCTGGGCTGGGCAGAGGTGAGGGTGATGTGAGAAATGTCCTCAGGAGCACGTGGAGAGGAGAATGTATCAGTAGGGAAAAGAATGATATTAAATTATTGTTTTCTCATTAACACAAAATGTGAAAAGTCTTTAACAGATGTCAGTGGAACTTCCTCCAAATGACCATGCCCGAGATTATGCCCCCATATTCTTAGACTTCATGATAGAAAGCAGTATCTTTGTATATTTAGATAAAAAATGTTTGCTACAATTTACAATTTTTAAAAAAGTAATCTGAAGTTTTGATTTATATTTTTTAATTTAAAAACTAACTGTTTAAAAAGCAGCTAAACCTGCAATCCCATATATAATTAACACAGTGGTCTTTACTTCTGATAAATATTGATAGGACTGCACAGCAAAATAATCATAATATTATGACTTTTTCTAAAGATTAGACAAGAAGTACATGTCTCCTTAATGGGATTTCTTTCATTCCAATTAAATGGGCCCATTTGGCTATAAAGTGTAGGTTGCCTTTTATATGTTCCTTTGAATGTTGTCAGACACTTTCCCTCATTTTTACTATGTTCAGAACTTTTCTCTAGCCATTCTAAACTTGCTGGGTCTTGCTGTGTTTTTCCAATATATTGGCTGAACTGTTTTGGTAACAGCTAGTAAGTCCACTTGGATCAGTTTCTCTTCTCCTTGTACCAAGGGCCAACGGGGTCCTGCTTCTCAGAACCAGACATTTTGTCAGGTCGCCAAGGGAATGTCTGTGCTGCCACTCTGATTTGCAGCAGCAGCAGCAGCAGTAGCAGCTAGAAACTTAGAATTATTCCAAGTTAAAAAATATATATTTCTAGTTGCAATAACAAACCATAGCAGCATGGGCATTCTCTTGGTCATCTTGCCCAGAGTGCCTGGATCTGAAAAAGGACCCTTTTGGCCTTTCTCAGAGCCCTGGGATCTAGTGTTGACACCACTCTAGTGATTTATTTAAAAAGTAAGGGGGCAGCAGGAGGAGTGTGGGTTCCAGTGTTTGGGGGGGGGGGGTTGGCCAGACCCCATCAAGGGCTCAAGGAAGGAATAAACAAAGTGTAATAAAAATGCTACTTCGAGCTCTATTTTCATCCCAAGTGGTTGCAGTGTTCTGTGGTGGACAATACCAGCACACAAATTTCCTGCATGCAAGGTCTTGGTTAGATTGTATTTAATCTAGCTAGAGTAGAAAACCAGAGATAAGTTACATTGTATTTGGTTTCCACCAATATTAAGTAGCTACATCACACATAAGCATATTTCCAGACGGTAATTGTTCTGGATATCAGTGAGCAAAACTTATGCCTTAAAATAACAGGTGCATTAATATTTGTCTTGCTAACTTGAAAGGTTATCTAAAATTATAGTGGCTCATTTCATTTTAATAAAATATGCACCACACTTTTTATGCACTCATGGAAAATGCAATGTGTATGTATATATTGTATTCTATTCCTTTCCCCTCCCTTTCCACAAACGGTACAGTGAGGCCATGCTAGCAATTGACATATGCATCTCTAGCAAGTTGCTTCAATGCAGATCCAAAAAAGATTAATCTCTAAAGGTGAAAGGAGAGTTTAGTTTCTGGCACTGAAAAATTGCCCTTGGCTTCTGTGGAAGAAGGCTGTAGTTGGTACTCATTAACCTCTTTGCTCAGACTGCCAGGAAAAATAGCAGGGTGTCCTGTTAATGCCACACAAAGAACTAACACATCTGACCCATTTTAGAGAAGGAGAGCGATTTACATTTGATCAAGGAGAGCTTCAGCTGCATGGGAACTTGGGATCCACTTTGGGGAAGGGGGAAGTTAGTGATGAATCCCCATCAAGCCTGATGTAGTGATGCCACATGTAGTAATTTAGTTATTTATGTATTAAAATTATTTACATCCTGCTTTGGATGTGATGTGGCTTACAAGTAATATTAAACTACTTATTATTATTTTTAGATGAACAATGTTAACCTATGAAATATTGTCAGGAACCTTCCTACAGAGCAGTTAGTGGAACATGGACTTTGGGGCAGAAGGAAGAAAGTCCAGGAGGAGTGGGCATTGAAGTGGCCTTTGGCTACATCCTGCTTTCTCCTGGAGTTCTTCCCATGGGACAGTTGCTAGGAGGTGGTCCTGAGTGGATTCTCCTTCTTCCTCATCTGTAGATTCTTTTGTTTTTGTTTTCCAGGATGGCAGAAGCCTTCCACATTTTCAGAATCATTGAGATCCTGGAACAGCTCACTTAATGCTGAAGAGTCCAAAGCTGTGACATAAATTAACATTAGTGTTATCAGGAATGAGTGGAAGTTCTTACAATGAGATTCGACAAGTCCAGCTCACGGCAATTCCTACACAGAGCTTGGAGCCTGTGAAATTTCTCTGCAACTCAAACAGTACTGTTTCTGTGCTTGACTCCAGTTATACAGTAGTATTAAAGTATCATGTTGTGTTAATATGACCTTCACAAAAGCTATTTAGGAGATTCAGGCCAGGTGAGCTTGGCCTGTTTAGCTCGAAATAATTGACTGCAGTAGCACCAAGAAAATGCTAAACATAAAATGTTAACTTGCTGCTCATTATAAGACTTCTTTCCCTGAGTTCTCTGGAATTAAGTAGGTACTTGCTGACCTAAGGAATATTTTCCCCCATCTGATCCAACTTATAAATTCAACTGTCATTAATTCACCATGAAAGTACTTATATCAGAGAAGCTCAGGGCTCCTGACAGTTAGGTCCTGTCAGGTCGAAGGTCCCAAGCAGCTTCCTAACCAATTATTTATGCCCATGTCACTCAACTAGCATATGGGGTTTTACAGACTGTTACATTGCTAAAGTTTAGGACAAACACACAAGAAGGGCTTCATCCACAGCAAAATGTGCTGTGGAAAAGCTACTCTTGCTTTGCTACACATATGTAAGACACCACAGCAATGAAACGGCGAGGCATATAAACAGAAAGACGGGGCACTGGCGGAATTTTTTTTTTAGGGCATTAGAGGAAAAACAATTTTGCCCAGAGAAAAGGAAGATGAACAGAGCGGCAGACATTCTGTCTAAAAAGTAATTTCAGAAGGCCCTTACATATGTATCCAGAAGCTCTAACTTGCATCCTTAATGGGATGTTGTATACTAATAACATATGTATCGAAATGGATGCTGCAGGGCACAGAATGAAGTCTTGTGCATTTCCTTATTCACTTAAGGAAAGCAGTCTGTCCCTTCAATGGCCTCAGCTCTGACCCAAAGGGACTGTCTCTGTTTGAGAGATGATTCATGCCCTCTGCTAACTGAGTTGAATGAAAAGGCTGTATTCAGACTTCAAAACTCTTATCAGTTGGGTTTCCTTCAGATTCTCAGACTGACATGACTGGGTCAGTAACCATGCACTTGCTTTCGTATTTTTTTAGGCAGCAAAGTCTTTTTGCCTTCTCAAGCAAGTCCCTGAAATTGGAATTTTCTTTTTAATGACTTGCTAATTATTGCTGCTAGACTTCTGCTGTAAAAACCGTTACCTCAACCTCTGAGTATAAAACGTTAATCATCATAAACTTGCATCCTTTCCTTAAAACACAATCTACCACATTTAAAGGCAACCTTGTGTAAATAATATAATATTTTTAGTTGATTAAAGAGGTGTATGAACCCATTATTAATGAAATGCATTACAAGTGCGATGTGTGGAGTCACATTTTACTCCATGAGTATTAAGAGATAACAAAATGTTTTACCACACTGACAATGAAGGACTCTTCACAGTAGCTATGGCAACTGCTAGAAGTGCACCCAAAGTCACGTTGTAGGCCAAAGACTGTAGGAATGATTTAAATGGATCATTGTAGTCTTCTGTTAGATCTGAAATCAGTTTAAATTGGGCATGTTTTTATTTCCATGTCCAGGACTGATTCATTACCCTGCAAAGTAAGTTCTACTTGTAATCATTCTCACCTATGTGACCTCAAGGAGTTGTCAACCTTAAAAGTGAGAATGCAGTGCAGTTTGTAAAGAAAAGCAGCCCTGTGCTTTTAAATTTCTATCCGTACCATTCCATCTGCAAGAAAATGAGCAAAACTCCTAGATCTGCCAAAAGTCTTCAGGCAGAAGTGTGCCAACAAGTCCTTAAGAATGAAGCTGCTTCAGGGGAAACAGCAGGATTGGGCGGGGGACTGGTGAAGTCCCTGGGAGTGGCTGTGGCGATCACACAGGGTCCCTGGACGCTTCACCGTCTATTGATCTCTGTGCCAGCACTTTATTTCTCGCTGCCACCACCCAGACCCTACCTGGGACAATACTGAATCCAGTCAGGGTTAAATTGG
The DNA here is from genome assembly GCF_964234715.1 of Podarcis melisellensis. Taxonomy (NCBI): domain Eukaryota; kingdom Metazoa; phylum Chordata; class Lepidosauria; order Squamata; family Lacertidae; genus Podarcis; species Podarcis melisellensis. The sequence continues at coordinate 134,715,823 of NC_138528.1, forward strand.
AACATAAACTTCTGCTTATTTATTGCAGTTTAACAAGCATGTGGTTTCATAAACGGTCTCAGTCAATTACAATCATGGGCCTATATCCAGACCTATAACTTCTGCTATCTGCTCTCACTCCCTAAACCACCTCTCAGATATTTACTTGTCTTCCTAGCTCCTAACTGTTCCTGACTCAGCTTATTTCGCTACGCTAACTCAACCTACCCCCAGACTCTATCCCAATTCCCTCCCACCCCAACCAACCACCCAACTCCCAACAAACTCCCCCTTCGCCCCTCCCAAAGCTGGTTTTATAGTCCCTCGGACTCCACCCCCCTAGGTTCTGATTGGGTAACTTGTTTAACTATTTCACCTCCAGTACTCTCATATGTTAACATACAGGGTGAGAGCCTGTATGATAGGAGAAAGTTGTCAGATGCCTTCCGAGCAAAAGTTTGTACCTGGCAGAAGGCCCTCCCTGGGTGTGACACAGGATGGGATGGGGAGCAGGTGCTCCCTAGGGTGATAGTGACTGGGTAAATTTGGTGGACTTTAGTAACACTGTTCCTAATTCTATTGGATGCCTCCTGGGACAATCAGCTGTGGTAGATTTTGTTGGTAGGCCGTTGTTGTTTACACAATGTGTTTGGGGGAAGGAGGGCCATAAGTGATGCTATCCTGCATTTCAGTGATCATGTGTAGAGGAAGATATAGAGGTCATGTGTAGTGGAAGGTGATAGGTTACTGTGGAAGAGGATGACAAGGCTGTTTATGTTGCGTTCCTCACTAACAGTCCTCCCCTCGGCAATCTTCGCGGAGCTCGGGCCCAATGGTTGCCATTGGTTTGATTGAATTAATTTTATAATGAATGATTTTAGAGTGTTGTGCTGTGTTGTACTGTTGTACTATTTTATTGTTGTTAGCCGCCCTGAGCCCGGCTTCGGCTGGGGAGGGCGGGATATAAATAAAAATTATTATTATTATTATTACTATTATTATTATACTAGATTACACCAATACTCTGTATTCTGGCATACATCAATTTACCTCTTATGGGGTCTGATCTAGTAAATGATACACACTGAATTCTCCTTCCCTACAAGGAAAGAAGTTGCAGTTTGAAAGCAAGCTGGATCACCTTCCTCTTCCTGCTAGCCAAAAGCGTGTGTGTGTGTGTGTAAAAAGGGCATGCATGGACCCCAGTACTGGTACACACAACAACATCTTGAGTTAAAGGAAAAACATGTCAACTTCAAAGGAGAGCAGAGTGCAGTGACATTTCAGAATAATTGCTCCTCTTGCACAACTTTAAATGAAATTTACATGCAAGATGTCAAAGACAAAAAGAAGGATTTTATTTTTTAAAAAAGAATCTAAACATGCACATTACCACTGCAGTAGTATCTCAACAAATTCCAGAAAATGCAAGCTGGCAGCATGGTGGAAAGCAAAGTAAATCATGACCACTAACTCAGAAGGTGGGGGGGGCGGGGGGGGGGGAAGCATCCCTACTCAAAATGTGTTTGAATCATACACTTTTTGGCTCCTTTTTCCAGAAAGGTAGAATTTGGAGTGTCTGTTTTCCGAATTCACTAACATAAAACATCCTTTTTTGGCATTCTCCCAGCATTAGAGGTCTTGCAATAACAAATAACCCTGCAGTTGTATTGATTTAACACCCCCACCTCAAGCAGAGGAAGGGGGGGGGGAGGCCAATTTTCTGTTGGTTCCAGCACTTTCAAATTGCTATGTTTGTTACCATGAGAACTTGATTAAAATACCGCCTACATGCTGGGGAGGGGGAGGAGAGGTAATATCTTCTTTTAACCTTTAAGTGAGAGCTAGTTCTAGCACACACTTGGTGCATTGCAGTATTTTCACCATCACCATAACGTTCAGCGGTCCATGGCAGCAGAAATGCCTTGACAGATTTTATTTTGCTGAATGGTTTCTCCTGGAAAATATTTAGCTGTCAGAACAGCTTCAGCCAGTACTGACACACAATGAGTTTTCATATGCACGCATGTTTCTTTCATACTAACAAAAACACCATTAACACAAAGATCTAATCTGAAATTTACAGATGGGGTTTTCAGCTCCCAAAGGCAATGAGGGTACCAGCGGTATGTGGGTGCACATGTCTAAAAATAACCCAAGAAGCATGATATATTTATGATTGTCTTCTTTTTGCTAATTATTATGCATTCAGCTTTGTAAAATGAATTCATAGAATTGTAGTGAATAGTACAACATGAAAGCTTTAATTAACAGATATGTGAAGAAATAAGGTAGAAACGGTATTTTAAATTACTAAGGACTACTCCCAAAATGAGTATTTGTAATGCCTGGAGAGCCATTATAGATGTTGGCCAGAGATTTAAGGGACAACACCCCCATCAGTGTAAACAGAGCAATAAGCTGTGTAGGCTAATTATTAGTCCAACAGCTATCCGGTTTTTCTTTAAGCGACTATTTTGAAAAATATTAAAGCTCTTACAATAAAAATTGTTATATGACACTTACCTTAAACAACCAGTAAGTACACAGTGTTAATTTAATGTTATGCAGTCACCCATATAGTACTGTTTGTGTGTTTGAAATAGACAAAGCTAGAAAACATATTTGCTCTCAAAAAGACTTCAAAACAACAATAACTCTTATCAGAAAAAGCACTCATTGGCTCAGCAAGTAGCATGAGGCCACTGAAGCAACTCTTCCAAGTTCACAGAATGGTTTCAAGCCATGGAATTTGTCCTCCCTCGTTCATTTCTTTGGATCAGCGGTGGGAAGATGCAAGAGCTCCTTTCCCATATGAATGAGTCAGTCATCTCCAAGTATGTCTGTCCTGTAACACGCAGAGCATCATGGCTCTTCCCCATCCCTGCATGTACACTCCACATAGAAAGCAATGGACTGTATTCAGCTACGTTTTAGTCCGAGGCCATTAATAACAACCATTAATAACTTATAAAGTGGGGAGTCGGGCATGTCTATGTGATTAGGGCAGACATGTGATTAGCCTGATTAAACCTTCCCCATTGTTTAAGAATATTCCAAAGTTTTGCTTTGGGGTTGTATACAGTTTTACAGAAGCCTCAATTTAGCTATTTCTGTGCTGCCTGGGTAATGCTCTTAAGGGAGTTGGCTGGCAAGATTGGAAAGCTGCCTGGGTGGACTGATTAAGGGTGGACACACTTCACATCAGTTTGGCCAATTCCTCCTTGTATCAATGAGGAACTTTTAGTATGTACATCATAAAATGATAGGAGCTACCCAGGTTGAGGAAGAGAAATAGGTTCCCACTATTCATTTTTACTGCATCCCCAGAGGAGTGTGTCGTGGTATTAAAAAATACATTGGCTCAACTAGTTTTGTTCCTGAAGTCCTGGAAGTTCATATTCAAGTTGCATATGCTAATGAAGAAGAAGAAGAAGAAGAAGAAGAAGAAGAAGAAGAAGAAGAAGAAGAAGAAGAGGAGGAGTTTGGATTTGATATCCCGCCTTTCACTCCCTTTAAGGAGTCTCAAAGCGGCTCACAATCTCCTTTCCTTCCTCCCCCACAACAAACCCTCTGTGGGGTGAGTGGGGCTGAGAGACTTCAAAGAAGTATGACTGGCCCAAGGTCACCCAGCAGCTGCACGTGGAGGAGCGGAGACGCGAACCCGGTTCCCCAGATTATGAGACTACCGCTCTTAACCACTACACCACACTGGCTCTAATGATTGCATATACTAATGATTTTTTAAAACCCTATTTCCTTTTAATATCACATTTCATGAAATTTTCCTCCTTCAAGCCATGGCACTGGTGCTAAACAGCAAAGAGTGCTACAGGCAATTACACAGAGAAACACCAGCCTCTGTGCTAGTTTGTCTTTCAGTCCAATAATGCGGCCGACCAGCATTAATATTAATATATATCATACAATTGACATTATCTATCACTCCAAAGTTTTACAATTTACAGTTTTGGAGAAGATCTGAAAACAATTTTCCTTTGAATATGAAAGCTTTGCCAGGTCAAACACTGACAAAGCATTGTGAATTTTCTTTTGGCAGCACTTTGACTGTGGGGCTGGCATTCATACAACCTCGGAAGACTTCCTTTGCTCAGAACAGTGCTTGTATGAAATAATTCTCCAGGGATTAATTAACATTGTCATGTTTCCCACAGAGGGGAGGAAAGAATGAAAAACGATTTTATTCTCAGACAGAAGGTCACTGTTCATTTAAATGTTTATTTATTTAAATGTATGTACGAACATTGCACTTTCTCCCTACAACTCAGCTACTAAAGACAGCAGAGCCCTCTCTAATCTGGTCATGCTCCACATTTAGCAAGAACCGGCCCATTCAGGGTCACTTTGCGTCTATTTTTCACCCATGTAATTCTGTTTATTCATCATGTAAATGTATGTTGACTTAAGAATGAAATACAATTTGCATTTGTGGGATGGCAGCATGACAGATTAAGACTGGCTAGGGAAATTGGTAATGATTTTAATAATAATAAAAATATAAGCCTGCTGCTTCTTGCATACTTACCAGTTTATTTTAGAAGTATCATATATCTGACAATGCTGCTGGCTGGTAGTAGCTCTCTTTGAGCAGTATACAACCAAAGTAGAACAAATTTGGAAGCGTTTTATTAATACAATACATCACATTTTGGGGATGATTTTCCTTCCCCTACATCAAACCCAAAAAGTTCAGTTGGCTCATAGTTTATTGGAAAGACACTGATTTGCTTCTAAAAGCATAAAACCATAGACAGTCTAATGCATAGTGAAACAGACTGCTCAGTGTTTAGATTAGTCCTAGGCTACATGTACCTTTTAAAGCACATTCTTTCTCTCAAAGAATTCTGGGCACTAGACTGAGTTTGTCTGTCAACATAGGTTGCAAAATTAGAGAATGCCTATCAGCCTTATGCTAATCACAGGACGCTAAAACATAAACATATGCACTAAATCTTTGTGAGTCTTTAGTTGAAGTGACCTGTGTAGTGCCAGACAGCAGGTTAGGGAGATGACAAAAAGGGATGGAACAGAGAATGGAAGAGAAGAGCAAAGAGGCAGTCTTGCCTCCCCCAGCTAGCCCTAAGCTGACCTATATCTACCCTCCCACTGGTGGGGGAAGAGGAATGAAGAGGAGAAACTTTATCCCCTTTGTCCCCCTCCTGCACTACCACTGAGAGAAGGAAGCTTGCATGGAATGAGACACAAAGAGGCTTCTCCAGGAAGCCCCCACAAAAATAGATCAGTAGGGGTCATATCAGTTTGCTTGCAGGACTTGACTCTTGATTCCCCCCACCCCTGCCTGGGGCGACCTGTTCAGCACAGGACAGAATTGAGGAGTGTCTCCTTTACACTCAGAACAATAGACGCGTCCCATGCCAAGGTGTAGACATAAAAGAGACTTTGGAAGCTGCTTCCCTCAAGACCTGGGTGCTCAGAAGGGGTGGGGCAGTGCTGTGGTCAAGGCTGGGAATGGGAGCTGGTAAAGTCCAGGGACACCCTGTTTCCTTGGACCTGGAGAAGTAGGACCCAGTCGCCCTTTGATCTGCTTGGACACAGCCAATTGGACAGTAGTGGTGGCTCAGCAGCCGAAGAGGGATAGTTCACCTGATGGTGACTAGCTCCCCTTCATCGTCTGCTGCTGCCGCCACCAAGAAAAGGAAGCCTGTGCAGGGGCAGGGGCGAGGGGGCATGAATCTGCAAGGGGGGGGCACAGTGTAGACTTTTGTCCCCATGCTAAAATGTTTATCTCTGGCACTGCACGTGTGTAGACTGTAGAGACAGTGTACATGACCAGTGTTGTCTGTTCAACCTTGACTACTGTATTCAGGCTATAATGAGTGTAAAGGTTTTATAAAACAGGGTTATACACAGCATTATTGAGGCTCAAAAGATAGGCCTGCAATAGGTGTGGCTCTTTCTTGCTCTAACTGCCTGTTCACCTGCCTCCTCTGTGTAAACAGTGGAAAAAACAAGGAAAAACAGCAGCAGCAGCCTCTGCTTGTCTTGCCCTCTGGGTTGGTGATGCAAATTGGGTCCAGAGGGAAATGGCAAGCGGACAGAGAGCTGTATCAATGACAAGGAGGAGGTGGATTCACTCAGGTAACAGGACCCACTGAGGGCATGTTGCTCATGGACTAAAACAGACACTGCTTCTCTTGAAGACCCCGGGGAAGGGGTAAGCTAAAACCCTGAAACCTCAGGTCAAACTCTGGGATCCTGAACTTTCTACTCTTGGCTGGTTTTTATTCTCCCTGTTATCTCGACTTTTCATACAAAGGACTGTCTTATATAGCATCAGACAACTGCTCTACATAACAGGGTTGACAACCTCTGCCTTAAAAGATGTATGGCTAGGAGTTGTCTGGCAACTGTAACTTCTCCCATCATGAAACTTGTAAACCAGTTTGAGGTTTTTTTATTTAAAATATGAAGTGGTATAGAAATTAAATGAATAATAATAATAATAATAATAATAATAATAATAATAATAATAATAATAAACAACTGCATATTAGGAATAAGGAGCATTTATCTATCCTCCTTTGCCTTGTATGCCCATCCAAGACAGATTTGGCAATAAAATTAGGATATTGCACAGAATCAAAGAGTTGGAGAAGGCCTTGTTGGTCATCTAGACCAACCTCCTGCTTCTTGCTAGAGCAGCCCCAACAGCATCCAAAAGCCCTCTGGACCAGAAAAGTGGATATTTATGGGGCATTTTGAAAAATAAAAAATAGGTTTCAGTTCAAACTCCCTTTTGCAAGGAGGAGGAGGAGGAGGAGGAGGAGGAGGAGGAGGAGGAGGAGATTAAGATTGTCATTACTGCATATGTGTTAGGAGCTGAAGAGTAGGTTAGCAGGAAGATATAGAGCATTCACTGACTGGAAATGAAGCAGTATGTCTGCCCCAAAACCTTTGCAGGAGCAAACAGTACTGAAAGCACCCCAGTACTATCCTGAGCGGAGACTACTATTGGAGAGCACTCCCCAGTACTATTGGGGAGCGGGTGGCACTGTGGTCTAAACCACTGAGCCCCTTGGGCTTGCTGATCAGAAGGTTGGCAGTTTGAATCTGCCTTACAGGGTGAGCTCCTGTTGCTCTGTCCCAGCTTCTGTCAACCTAGCAGTTCAAAAGCACACCAGTGCAAGTAGATAAATAGGTATAGCTGTGGTGGGAAGGTAAAAATCATTTCCATGCACTCTGGTTTCCATCACAGTGTTCTGTTGCACCAGAAGTGGTTTAGTCATGCTAACCGCGTGACCTGGAAAAGCTGTCTGACTCCCTCAAACAAACGCCGACTCCCTCAGTCTGAAGCAAGATGAGCACCACAAGCCCATAGTCGCTGTTGACTGGACTTAATCATCCGGGGGTCCTTTACCTTACCTTTTCCCTTACTATCCTCAGCACAAACCAGCCCGAATGCACAACAGGAAGGATGTCTAGAGGGCACCAAGAACTGCCAGGCAGAGAGGGGCGAGGATGTAAAGAATTTCAAAGCTAGACAAGTATTTCACACAGCATCATGGACAAATAATGGTGCAGTAATACCCATACACCTTCTAAACCCTATTTAAAAGGCAAATATCTGGCTTGAAAAGCTTTATAATCAAGCTTAAGCAGAACATGTTGAGGAAATCTCCACTCAATATGAAGTTGGACATATCTGGCCCACGTACTGATTAGACTCTAATTCCACTTCCCCCACTAAATACCCTTCCATCAATGCTCTTGCTCTGCAGTGTTAAATCCTTCATAATGGATGTGCAAGTTAAGCAATAAATAAATAAACCCAAAATACTCCCCAAAAGATATTAACTGTGTCAAACTGTCATGCTATGAGAGGATGCTTAAATCATCTTGCTACCCTGAAAAGATTTACCTGGAACTTGTCCTAGATTTTAAGTTAACTGTTGTCATGTGAATCTGTCCAATTTTGTTATGAATGGTTCATCTTTATTCATAATTTGCCATCTTGGTTTATATAAGATAAAAAGGTAAAGGTACCCCTGCCCGTACGGGCCAGTCTTGCCAGACTCTGGGGTTGTGCGCCCATCTCACTCAAGAGGCCAGGGGCCAGCGCTGTCCGGAGACACTTCCGGGTCACGTGGCCAGTGTGACATCGCTGCTCTGGCGAGCCAGAGCTGCACACGGAAACGCCGTTTACCTTCCCGCTAGAAAGCGGTCCCTATTTATCTACTTGCACCCGGAGGTGCTTTCGAATTGCTAGGTTGCAGGCGCTGGGACCGAGCAACGGGAGCGCACCCCGTCGCGGGGATTCGAACCGCCGACCTTTCGATCGGCAAGCCCTAGGCACTGAGGCTTTAACCCACAGCGCCACCCGCGTCCCATATAAGATACTGCCTGATTATTATTATTATTATTATTCCTACTTCTTGTTGTTGTTTAGTCGTTTAGTCATGTCCGACTCTTCGTGACCCCATGTTCCTATTACAATTTAGTAATCTCCTTCTAAACAACCATATCAAGGTGAATCGAGGTAATTTATACATAAGATAATTAACAGCAATTAAAAAAAAATTAAAACAAGAATATATTTAAATACATTTAAACAAGAATGTCTTCCAACTGCTTCCAGAACATGCACATAGTGGGTGCCTACCAAGTTTTTCTGGAGTGGGGCTTCTGAGATCTTTGGGACTTATAAGTAAAATGACTATGCTTCCCAGTCTGCTAGTGGGGGACACATCTTTAGGTCTTACTGTCCTGACGTCTACTGATAAAGTATCAGCAGATGAGGAGCTAGCTGCTCTGGCATCCAGAGGGTGCCGCCCGCATCAAGCGGCCCAGGAGGGCACTGCCCACAGCGAGCGGCCTGGAGGGGGCGCAATGTCACCCCCCTGAGGGATGACACCCGGGGTGAACTGCACCCACCACACCCCCCTTCCTCCACCAGTGAGTATTAGTGATTTCAGTGGGACTTACTCACAAGTAGGTGTGCACAGGTTTGCAGTCCTAAGAAAATGTCTTAAGCATATGCAGCAAAAATCATATATATATAATGTTTATCCTTTTCTAGTCTTTCCTTCAACTCCTTGAAAGTATAGCCTTGAGTCTTCCTCATAGGCTTTGAAGACACTTTTTATGGGGGCGGGGACTCTGGTGCCCAAAACATTTCTAAACAAAAAAAATTCCTTCCAGTAGCACCTTAAAGACCAACTAAGTTAGTTCTTGGTATGAGCTTTCGTGTGCATGCACCCTTCTTCAGATACACACCAAAACATTTCTGTTGCTGACAAGGAGAAAGGAAATGAGGTTGAGAGTCAGTTATCATTAACTCCATTCCCACCGGGTCATTCTGTCCCAGGAAGGTCATGGGGTGTTGTTGAAAGCAGCCAGCTGCCGCTTTCAGGGGAAGCAAGGATTTATTTGCCAAAAATAAATGAATTAATAAAGTTAAACCAGGTAATGGCTATAGTGCAGCTTGGTTTGGAGGTTGTTTTTTGACATGCTACTCCTTGCTGATCCGTTTTGTTGTCTTGAACTGTTTGGACTATTCTATGAGTTTAATATGCGCAACTCACTCTTGGACACATTGTTTATTTATATCATTGTATCCCACAATTGTAGTATAAATTTTGTTTTCCAGGGTGCCCAACAATATAGGTAAAATATAACATGACAAAAGTGAAGTATAAGGAACTTGACATACCAAATCTGCCCATTGGTTAAAAATACTTGGATCATTAAAATCTGGTAGCCTAGGATTGCATCCAACAAATTCATCCTGTTATAACAAGGACTTCTGCCAGTAAAATGGGACTTCCTCTCCCCTCCATGTGTGCCCCCCAAATCTGTTCCAGATGATGTTGGGGGTGGGGATATCCATAACAGACTGGAAGGGTACAAGGGCACAAAGGGAGAGGGAGAGGACATTCCATAGTACAGGTGGAGGTATTTGAGCTAATGGGACAACTTTGTTGGATACTTGCCTATAAATTAGTGTGGAACCTAAATGACCATACTGTGGATGCAAGTCTCCTTGGGGAGCAAAATAGATGCTCAAGTTGAATTGTGAAGTGTTTTAAAATAAAGCAATAGCATGATAAACTGGGTTACCTATTTATATGGGTAGTACCAATCGAAGGTTCCTGTACTCCGTTTTCAGGACACCAATAAAAGCCTCAGTTGCCTGTAAATGAATGGATAAATTTGAATGACTAAAGATTTCCTGCGAAAAACAGATACGTTTCATTTCATTCAGAAACAAGTTATTTACAAAATGTTTATTATTATCTGGACAATATGCTGAATGGATACAGCTCAGTTGGTAGAGAATCTCAGGGTTATGCATTCGAACCCGATGTTGGGCAAAAGATTGCATTGCATTGCAGGGGATTGCACTAGATGACCCTTGTGTTTCCTTCCAACTCTACAGATTTGCCTCTAGGTCATTTTCATCCTGGACTCCACTTCTGTGTATTTTTGATGAGTATTTTTGCTGGCTTGGCTTTAACCACTTGGGTTTGCTTCATCAGAAATATGATTTACTGGATAATAGACAAGTTGGTGGGCTTTAGTAACATGTGTTCTCTGTTTGTCAATCACTATAATCGAAGGGGCAGAGGAACCAGAGACCAAATTGCAAACATGCGCTGGATTATGGAGAAAGCTAGAGAGTTCCAGAAAGACATCTACTTCTGCTTCATTGAAAATGCAAAAGCCTTTGACTGTGTCGACCACAGCAAACTATGGCAAGATCTTAAAGAAATGGGAGTGCCTGATCACCTCATCTGTCTCCTGAGAAATCTCTATGTGGGACAAGAAGCTACAGTTAGAACTGGATATGTAACAACTGATTGGTTCAAAATTGGGAAAGGAGTACGACAAGGCTGTATATTGTCTCCCTGCTTATTTAACTTATATGCAGAATTCATCATGCGAAAGGCTGGGCTGGATGAATCCCTAGCCGGAATTAAGATCGCCGGAAGAAATATCAACAACTTCAGATATGCAGATGACACAACCTTGATGGCAGAAAGTGAGGAGGAATTAAAGAACCTTTTAATGAGGGTGAAAGAGGAGAGCGCAAAATATGGTCTGAACTCAACATCAAAAAAACGAAGATCATGGCCACTGGGCCCATCACCTCCTGGCAAATAGAAGGGGAAGAAATGGAGGCAGTGAGAGATTTTACTTCTTGGGCTCCATGATCACTGCAGATGGTGACAGCAGTCACGAAATTAAGAGACGCCTGCTCCTTGGGAGAAGGGCAATGGCAGGCCTAGACAGCATTTTGAGAAGTAGAGACATCACCTTGCCAACAAAGGTTCATATAGTTAAAGCCATGGTTTTCCCAGTAGTGATGTATGGAAGTGAGAGCTGGACCATAAAGAAGGCTGATCGCCGAAGAATTGATGCTTTTGAATTCTGGTGCTGGAGGACACTCTTGAGAGTCCCATGGACTGCAAGAAGATCAAACATATCCATTCTTAAGGAAATCAGCCCTGAGTGCTCACTGGAAGGACAGACCGTAAAGCTGAGGCTCCAATACTTTGGCCACCTCATGAGAAGAGAAGACTCCCTGGAAAAGACCCTGATCTTGGGAAAGGTTGAGGGCACAAGAAGAAGGGGACGATAGAGGACGAGATGGTCTGACCAAACTGCAGGAGGCAGTGGAAGACAGGAGTGCCTGGCGTGCTCTGGTCCATGGGGTCACGAAGAGTCGGACACGACTTAACGACTAAACAACAACATAATCACAATAGACTGATTTTTTTCAGATATTGTTGGGGCGAATGCACATTTTTCCCAACAGTCTTGCCTATACCCATAAAGTACAAATGGGGTGGGGGGTATACAGAGAGTATGCCTGAAAGCAGGCCATGCATACCAGACCTCTCTCCATCCGTGGCAAAGTCTAGCTACAGTGAGGAAAAGCAACAGCATGTGTGTGTAAGGAGCAAGGGCTTGCTGAAGAACATGGATGTGTGAAGAGGTAAAGGATGGAGCCAGAGGAATGCTAAGGGAAATGAAGGCCTGTGAGTAATAAAAAAAGCTCACTGCAAACCATAAGGTCCCTAGTAGAAACACTGAAGATTTAGATCTGAGAGACAAGGTCTAACTTCTTTGCACAGCTACCGATTTAGTGAGTGGCCTTTGCTCACACCTCCCCGCCCCCAACATCAGTTCTGCAAAAAAGGGACAAGCAATCTCACATGGATGTTGTGAAGGTAAGCAAGATTTTAAAAAGAAATCACCTTCCACTTAGACAATGAAACACCACTTTGCAATAACTCCTCTTAACCAATGTATGGTTGCAGGCTTGGAAGAGCTGATATGTTTAATGTTGTTGGGAAATGGTGATGTTTACTTTGAAGCTAGCTTGGTGTTGTTGTTTTTTTTGGGGGGGGGGTTGAAGAGCCTCCTAAAAAGCATGCTCCGTACATCATGGATTTTAGGTGTGTATGTAAATCATTCTAAGTGTGCACCTAAAGCATGACTCAGACAAACACAATTTTGGAAACGTGTGTCTCATGCAGGTACAGAGAGCCAGGATTACTGAGTGAGCACTTGGCAACAACCTGATGTCATATAATATGCAAAATGTTGTCAGTGATCTCTCATTTGTTATACATTTCAAAACTGGTTTGCATTGGCACAAACAGCTCATGCTGCGAGAGGGTACTGTTTTTCAGGGCAAGAACAAACCTGTGTGCATCGTGGGGAAGAGGAGGCTGTTTTCCCCAGAGAGCCTTGAATGGGGAAGCCTTATAACAAAGCCCCCCAGTAAAAGGCCCCAGTCATCTCAATGCAGTAATTAGCTGCATTATAATGAGCTGATTGGAATCGAGGCTGTAGCTCACATTGATTTGTAACACCCATCCATGGTATGCAGAGGAATTTTAAAACAAATTAATTAAGCTTCCTCTGGCTCAGCAGAATGATCAATACAGTGGAGACATCTGAGTGCCTTCAGCATTAGCGGCCTTGCCATGCCTTCTGATGTGCCACTGCAGCGAAAATAATTCAACATGGTTTAGCTCAGGGGATACAGCAAGTAGCTGCATAAATAGTTATTAGCTGAAGAGATGGCTCTTAGGCACAGATATAATCCAAAACACTGTAAGATCTGCATCTTCTAAATGATCCAGATAATAAGAAAAAGATTAGGTTTGCTTGGTCCAGTTGTTTTATAAGAAATGAAACAAACAAATTAACACTTGTAAACTTCCCCCCAAGGCCAGGTCTGATTTTAAATGGCTTAAAGCTATATGGAAGGCTAATTAAACCTAATTTACATATTACAGGCATAGCATTCACCTAATATGGGGCTGCTACAGATGTCAGGATTAACAAAACCATCCAGGACTAATACCTGCCAGGACTAATGCCTTTTCTTTTAAGCAGTTCATTGTGTTTATGTCCCTATAAATCTCCGAAGAAATTTTTCTTTCCTAATGTTTCTTAGGTTTGGCGCGCACGCGCGCACACACACACACACTATAGCCCTACCCAGACTTTCTAATCCCCCATTCAATTAGAATCACATGAGTGTGAATGGGATGAGCATGCTAGCTCTGCCCCATCCTCAGTTCCACCCTTCTCGTTTTCCGTTAGTCGGAGGCGAACTGCTGGAGGCAGTGGGGAGTCTGCTGTCCTTGTGTAGACTCCCTATGTAATAGAGACTCCTGGAAGATCAGTATGCCAAATTACACAAGGATCTCCCACAAATAGAAAGAGATCTCCACTTCAGAGGCTACCCCTCCAACTCCCAGGGGGGGGGGCAGAAATGAGGGGCAGAGCTAGTGGACTCACCCCCTCCCTCGCATTTCTGTTATTATATCTGGGAAGGGGGGGTGAGAACACCTGAATAAGGCTAATGTAGAAGCTTCCATGTGTGAAGGGGTAATAACTGGTATTATGGGCTGTATACAGTGTAGCACTAAGAAACTCATTAGGCAAGCAGAATGACTTCTGTTTGCGAAATGGTACTTTCCTCCCTCTGGGGCAGATTTGGATATGCTGCAGGGCATGCACAGTGGCAGAGAATAGCTCCAGTAAGAGGCATGCTACAAAATAATAACAATTAAAGAGTATATGTGAGGCATCTGATCAAGATCTGTATTATGATGCATCTGATCAAGGCCTGTATTTTAAAATGATATATATATATATATATATATATATGCGCAGATGCTTGTGTGTTTTAATGCCAGGCAGAAGACCAGCTGTCTAAAAGACTGGCAGATGTTTATCTTCCTGGACAAGGGCCCCCTTGATTTATTGCAGGAGACGAGTACCTCAGGGTTGTAAAAGGAAATTACAGGCTGGGAGCAAAAGGTCACACTGACCATACAAATTCAAGCTGCAAAAGCACTCATTGTTTAACAAAATAAAATACCATGTGTCTTCCATTAGAGACTTGAGCCACAGGGTAAACGGCAAGAGCTAATGGAAACAGCAGATGGCTAGGGAAAGATGCTTCTCTCTGAAGCCACTTTGAAGCTTCAGAGAACTTAGAGAATTTAGCTTTTACTAAGTTCCCTTTTTACTTTGAAAAGGCCTTTCCTTTCCTTCTAAAAAGCTATATATGTTAATGTATGAAATATATTGGCTTAAATGTAATTATGCAAAGGATTTAGAAAGTAAGAAATGTTAGATTCTTATGTTAGATTCTTATTTCATAGAATCATAGAATCATATAGTTGGAAGAGACCACAAGAGCCATCGAGCCCAACCCCCTGCCAAGCAGGAAACATCATCAGAGCACTCCTGACATATGGTTGTCAGGCCTCTGCTTAAAGACCTCCAAAGAAGGAGATCTTTCATTGATCATGCGTGAGAATGTGAACCCAAGATCTCTGACATCTGTTTAAAATAAAAATTTAAAACCATTGACCATCTGGTTTGGAGGGCAATAGGGCAAGGAGGGCAAGAGGTGAGCTGGTAATTAAGGTGCCTTGTTGAGGCAAATGCAAGATATATGACTATTTATTTGCCATTTATAGATAGAAGGAAATATAGCTCTTTGTCTCCCATAAAAGGTAATAGGAAATGAGTGTATCTTTTATGATTGGTTCTAGCAAACAGCCAATAGGAATTTCAACCAGGCTGATTGGACAGAGGCAGCCAAAGGAGGAGCAAGGGGGCTGGGCTGAGGAAATATAAGTGCTGACCATCAGGGCTGGAGTGGGCAGAGCTTTGGTAATCATATACCACCGTGTCTCTCATTTATTTGTCTGACAAATAAATTATTATTTTAATTTCTCTATTGCTGCGTTGAATATTTCATTCCAGCTAAGCATTAACCACAAGCAGGGTGCTACACATGCACGCAGGTCAACACTGAAGCAAAAAGCAATCTTTCAAAAATCTGCATTAGTGAAACTGAGGACTCCAGCAGCCACTCACAACCATAGTCATTGGAGAAAAAGCCCATTGACCACCCTGCCAATTTTCAAGAGGCTTCTCTGGATACCCTAGAACAGGGATTTTTGAAGTGTGATGTGGGAGTTCCATTCATTTGGTATGCAGAAAGATTTGCAGAACAGTTGAGAATATCTGCACTTAATTTTTCTTCTTCTTCTGACAACAGAGATCAGTGGGGGGCGGGAATTTTCATAATATGACACTGGTAGACTCTACTAATTTTTCCCTAAAACTCTACCAAGTACAGGGACACTTTTCAGTGGCCTGACTTAGGGCCTATGATTTTCATAATGCAATACCGATTGTGCTGTGGGTGAAGAACATTTTTATTTTAAGTGGTCCACTGAAACCACCTGCGCTTTTGAAGTGGTCTGCAAAGAAAGAAAGTAAAAATGAGAACCACGGTCCTCATCCGTTTCACCAATGCTTTTAAAATTGCTGTTTTTCCCCACTGCCCCTCTTCAGATCAAATCTGACACGCCGTAGGATTTAGTTTTACTTATGATTTTAACTTCTGGTTTGAGATCAACAGTGCAGAAACACTCCAATGAGAGAAAAATTAATCTATCAGATTAATACAGAACAGCTTCACACAGAGAGAGAGAGTTCGGTCACTGCCATCCAAACCAATGTAATAATTGTTGCATAAATTATGCTTGTTCTTTGCAATTATTGCCCACATGATATAAATGAGGAGCTGAGGAAGATGTTGAAACTTATAATTAACGTGGGGCACTTACAAATGCTTTGCAGAGAGCAGCATGGCAGAGTTGTCATTAAAATTACATCTCTCTGAAATAACAACGTGCTTTGCTTTGTAGCCACTCAGGCAGGGGTGAGTCTGAGGGTTGTTTTGCTGATCCTGCCAATAGGAATAATTTTAATACACTGCTTGAAAGATGTGCCACCTGCTATTTTATTATCTGTAATTTATGATGCAACAAGTGCTTGTAAATTCTTACAACACTTTATGAGACCAATAAAATCAAGAGCATGGGACATCTCTCCTACTTCCCGGTTTGCCACCAAGCTGAACAGCTTAGGATACAATCCCAAATCAATGTGAATGGTTTTTACGTGTGACTGAGCCTAATGTGCAAAAATAAAAAGTCCCTGTTGCTGATATGGAGTTTCTCCACTCTACATCACCGTAGAGTCTGCAGAAGTGCAGCACCTGATGCAAGCTAGGAGTGAAGGTATTACATGCTCAAAGAACGCATTGGTTCTTTCTTTTTCAAAAGGAAACAATGGCTCAACTCTCATGTCACACCACCACAGTCCACACTAGTCACAACTGGGAACCCAAACTATGGGTGATGGTCACTGCTAATCCTACTCAAGAGTACACTCACTGAATTTAGGTTCATTAATTTCAGTGGGTATACTCTGCACAGGATTTAATTGAATTCAGTCCTATAATCTGAAAGCCTGGATATGCCGGCAAACCATGGGTTATAGCTGGCTTTCTAGTTTTATTTTCCATCAGCTCAGCATTCCTACCCCTATTGCACAGGGTCTTCTGGAGGCGGAGCAATAATCAGGACTATGCTTTTTCAACTCTGAGAACACTTCAAACCGTGAAAGCATTAACATTCACTGAGAGCATATGGCCTTTGTCATGTACAAACAGCTTGGGCTGTTACTGCACAATGACTCCCTATGGCTGCACAGATAAACAAGATGTATGTGGTCAGAAACAACCTACCTGTGTGTTCTGTGAGAAATCATATGGACTGAAATAGGGCATCTATTTTCCTAACACACAACCACATGATTATGCTACATAAGCGCACTACAATGTTTCCTGAGCCCCTGTACAGGTGGGTATGCTAGAGACAGACTACTCTGCCTACTCTGCTTATGCACATGTCTTACTAGTCCCAGGCTCATGGGCTCAATCAGACATCAAGCTAAGCCATGGTCAAGGTCAACTGGGTGTTATATGCTATATGCTATATGTGGTGTGTGTGTGTGTGTGTGTGTGTGTGTGTGTGTGTATCACTGCAATGTGGGGACCTCTAGATGTTTTGGACTACAACTCCCATCAGCCCCAGCCAGCATCTGCAATGGTCAGGTATAGAGACTGCCACATCAAATTTGATTGTAGCTTATTGTCACCCTGGACCTTTACTGCTGATAGTATGGATATCCAGCTATACAATTCCTATACCCTTTGGAAATGAGGGGAAAGTGTCATGAATGCTTCCTTGAGATCCTAAAAGGAGAGGCAGGCTATAAATGCAATAAATGAATGAAGAAATAATTGAGATGCTTGGAAGCTTGGATGATAAAAGCCGCCAACTAATGGAAACCTGGAATTCTATCACTAGCAGCAATCCCATTAAAGTTCTAGAAGTGAAGCAGCCAACATGCTGTCCTCAGCACCAGCCAGCATGGCCAATGGTCAGGGATGATGTGAATTTGCCCACAACATCTGGAGGGCACTACATTGGTATCCTTCTTCCACAATATGTTCCTATATACACATGAGGAAGTTCACAGAAGAGCACTGAGATTATGTGTCATCTTAAAAGAACCCACCAGGCACCTGCTTTGGTGCAGAGTATTGACTCTTCTTCATCTATTGTTGGTTAGGGAATTTGTGGGAAACCTTTGGCTCTCCAGCTGCTGCCTTGCCATGCTTTGATGGAGCTGATGAGAGTTTTAGATCAGCAACTTCTGGAGGGCCACAGGTTCCCCACACCTGTATCATACTAAGTGTTCTGATTTTCCAGGGACAGTCCTGAAATTATGGAAGCTATCTCAGTTTCTGATTTTATCCCAGAATGTCCTGCTTTTCCTTTTTCCTCCCCTCCACATCTCGGGGAACAATTAAAAATGGTGTGTGTGTGTGTGTGCGTGCGCGCGTGCGCGCAGGTGCTGGTGCAAAAACGGAGCCCTGTTTATACTGAAAATAAAATCCCTGCACCAAATAGAGAAGCTGGCATATGAAGCCCTTCCTATAATTTTGAAAGAAAATACAACCAATCCACTTTACATTCTTTAATTGCAATGCTTCCGCAGCCAACCATTTTTAAGGAAATGCGGGGAGTATTTATTCCTTTATTGTAAATTGAGCCTTCCCCTGGTTACTCAGAAGGAAGTCTCACTGTATTTAATGGGGCTTACTCTCTGGTAACTGGGCCGTTTTATTTATTTATTTATTTATTTATTTATTTATTTATTTATTTATTTATTTTTCCTACCTTTTTCCCTGACAGGAACTCAAGGCAGCTTACAGCTAAAATTTATTAGTGACCAATGTTGATGTGTATATGATGTCTATGTGTGCAGGAGATCAAATGCGGAAAAAGCCTAGAAGAAGATGTTCCTATTTTCATTTGAGAAATGTTGCAGGGTATGCTGTATCAGGGGCACACCCATATGATAAATGATTCACTTTGATTTTAATCTCTGCTGGGCAGATGTCAGTCTTCCTCAGCAATATTTCGACAGCCATAGGAATACTCACTTTAAAAAATGGCTCCTGTTAACATCTACCCAATTCTTAATGTACACTAGAAAATAAGAAATTTACGGATTTTCTCCAAGGAGAGTTACAAGCAGTGAATCAAATCTATCACGTCACACCCATAATGACAGCAGATGTCAACTAGGATCAAACCATTGCAATCTGCCAATTTCATCATCTGATTTATATAATTTAATTCATACCTACATTTTGCATTAAAGGGCCAAGCAATTCTTTTGAATAGAAGCAGGAATTCATACATCTGAGTGACATTTCAGTCTCATTTGGGTTCAGAGTAACAAGCAGCAACTTCAAACTCTTTCCAACACTCTCACATGTTCACACTTTGTCAGAAATCCTTCATAGGGAATATTAATTTGCTTTACGTTACCGTAAGAGGTAAATAAGACATCTTTTATTTATCCTATCCTCAAAGGAACTCCAAGTATCGTATTTTAAATCCTGTGAGGTAGGTCAGACAGAGAGACAATGTCTACCTAAGGTTAGTGAATATTGTACCTGAGGAAGGATTTGTACCCCAAGCCCAACACTTTAGCCATTACATCTCACTGCTACCAGTTAGTCTCAGCAAGACCAAATATGCATGCTGGAGCCAATTAAAAAGCCATGTTCTCAAACTTGAACTTACCATCTTCATCAATATTGGTTAAGGGCCTTAAATGCTTGACCACATTGCTCTAAGCACAGATAATGCAAGTACAGTCGGGAATGCTTTCATTAATCAGCAGCACCCCCCTCCCCACAACAGACCTGACTGCATGGGGGTGGGGGTGCTCTTGCAGCTGACAAGCCTATTTTGTGAAACAGCAGCTGTGTTTTGGCTTGGTGGGCACATGGATAAGCACCCCTATCATTACTTGACATGTCTGTCTGCTCTGCTCTTGGGAAGGATTCTTGTTTATTTCAGAGAGCTCGTTTTCAAAGTAACACAGCAGGCAGACAGGCAGCAAGAGAGAATGAGGTGCCAGCAAATAAACCTACTGACCTGAATTTTCTGCTGGAGGATAACTTGACAGAGAAAGCAGAATCTGAGGAAAACTTATTTACTCTGCTACAGCCAAACCTTGGCTGTCAAACGTAATTCGTTCCGGAAGCCCGTTCGGCTTCAGAAACGTTTGACAACCGAGGCACGGCTTCCCATGGGATGCAAGAGCTTCCTGCCCTCAAGCTGCAGCCACGCCAGACATTCAGCTTCCAAAAAGTTCAAAAACTGGAGCATTTACCTCCGGGTTTTCACCGTTCGGGAGCCGAAACGTTTGAAAACGGAACCATTTGGGAACTGAGGTTTGACTGTACCAGCCCATTTTGTGCCTTTCCTCATCTCTAAAGGCTTAGGTTATTCTGTTAAGTTATTTAAAGTATTCTACCCCATTTAAATATTCTACCCCATCTTCCAACCAAGCTTCTCCCTGAGTTATTTATTTATTTATTTAAATATATGCTCTGGCCTTTTTACGATACGATAATCTTTATTGTCATTGTCCCATACAGAACAACGAAACTGAAAATAAGACATTCAGAAAACAACAAGCCTGCTATCCCAGCTATCCCTAAAAACTCTGATACACCTAAACATTAGGAAGAACTTCCTGACAGTAAGAAGAAGAAGAAGAAGAGTTTGGATTTGATATCCCGCTTTATCACTCCCCTTCAGGAGTCTCAAAGCGGCTAACATTCTCCTTTCCCTTCCTCCCCCACAACAAACCCTCTGTGAGGTGAGAGGGGCTGAGAGACTTCAGAGAAGTGTGACTGGCCCAAGGTCACCCAGCAGCTGCAGGTGGAGGAGCGGAGACTCGAACCCGGTTCCCCAGATTACGAGACTACCGCTCTTAACCACTACACCACACTGGCTGTTCGACAGTGGAATTTGCTGCCAAGGAGTGTGGTGGAGTCTCCTTCTTTGGAGGTCTTTAAGCAGAGGCTTGACCACCACGTCAGGAGTGCTCTGATGGTGTTTCCTGCTTGGCAGGGGGTTGGACTCGATGGCCCTTGTGGTCTCTTCCAACTCTATGATTCTATGATTCTAAATATAGGGTTACAGACGCTTCAGGTTACAGACTCCACTAACCCAGAAATAGTACCTCGGGTTAAGAACTTTGCTTCAGGATGAAAACAAAAATTGTGCTCCGGTGGCGCAGCGGCAGTGGGAGGCCCCATTAGCTAAAGTGGTGTTTCAGGTTAAGAACACTTTCAGGTTAAGAATGGACCTCCAGAGCAAATTAAGTTCTTAACCCGAGGTACCACTGTACAATACACTCCCATAGAGACTACCTTAGGTAAAGGACCATTAGGTCCAGTTGTGGCCGACTCTGGGGTTGCGGCGCTCATCTCGCTTTATTGGCCGAGGGATCCAGCGTACAGCTTCCGGATCATGTGGCCAGCATGACTAAGCCGCTTCTGGCGAACCAGAGCAGCGCATGGAAACGCCGTTTACCTTCCTGCCAGAGCGGTACCTATTTATCTACTTGCACTTTGTGCTTTTGAACTGCTAGGTTGGCAGGAGCAGGAACCGAGCAACGGGAGCTCACCCCGTCATGGGGATTTGAATTGCCAACCTTCTGATCTGCAAATCCTAGGCTCTGTGGTTTAACCCACAGCACCACCTGCGTCCCAGAGACTACCTTACACTGCGTTTAAAACCAAAATCTCATTTGAAGAGAAAGTGTTTCTCTTTTTTAAAAAAAATAATTTTTATTAACCGGCCAATCAAATCAAATTAAATTAAATCACATCACATAAATTCCGAATTACAAAGCCGAATTTTAAATTTTGTTGGGGGGACCCATATTTCAAGATCCGAAGGGGGATTCTGATCATCTTCTTGCTACTGCGTTAATGTCCAAATCAATCCAAATCAGTCCAAACAGAGTTCATAATTCTATCCAGTCCTATCTTGCTGTTTCCACATCACATCTTGTTCATATATTTTCTCTTTTTTCTTTATGATCTCTTCTGATAGTCTCCTTAAGCCGATAAACACCAATAATAATCCTGTGTGAATTTTCCGTTCTTCCAATCCTCAAATCGAGATGGTTTCCATATATCATCACCTTCATAGATAACATCACTCTTTCCATCATTGATCTCGTAAAACTGTAGCTCTTAAGTCCCACTGAGGAGTTTCAGCCACAATATAAAAACAGCTCTATTTCTCTCTTTCTCCTCCCAGACTCAAGACCTCTGACAGAACTTCCCAATATGGCAACGGCATTTTAAACTGCGTCATTCCAAAGCTCTTATACATTCCACGCGCTTCTTAAAACATGCTTTGGTTCGAAAGTTTATCTCCACACAGCCTTAAATCCACAGCTTAAGTCCTTAAAATGACAATTTTGACTCATGAGGGGAGGGGATTCTTGTTTAATCACATAAGGAAAGAAAGGAAAGCTTTTCCCCCTCCCCCATCAGTCATTTGCCATACTGTATCTTGGCGTATCTTCTCATGTTTTATTCTTGTCTTGTTTTATCAGAGATAAAAGAGAAACTATTTCTCAGGCCTAGTCTTTATAACCCTGTACCTTTTTCCAGAAGGCAGAAGCTGAAAGAGATCATGTGTGCTCCTACATGCTCCCCAAAATGCTAGAATTTACCAGAGAATTCATAATCATTACTTTTTAAAAAAAAGTAAACTAGCTTTTTAAGAACAATTTAAAACTAATAAATCAGTTTATTGCTTAACCCAGCTCTGGAACTATCACCCATCATATGCTGTGGAGGGGTATAGTTTTTATTATTATGGTGTGTATTTTTGTGTTTTTATATTGTAAACTGCCCTGCGATCTTCGAATGAAGGAAGGTAATAATAATAATAATAATAATAATAATAATAATAATAATAATTGTAGCTCAGATATATTTTTTGCACTGGATCACACAGCCCTGAAAAGCAGTGGGTGTGACTGACTGCAAAAGGCGATTTCAGCTCAGCACGCACATCACAGCATCAGCCGACGGCAGGTTAAGCAAAAAATGACTCCCAAGCATATGCCCCAAAGAGCTCCTAAGTGCTCTGTGCCAAAATACTATAGCTGTCATAGGCAAATACTCCAGCAATTCGGCTTTTAAAAATCCCTTAACTGGGATTTACATGATGCATCCCCGAACATGGAAAGAAGCGATCATACCACTTCAAAAAAAGTCCTCCCATTTAATACATTCTTCTGAGCTTTTCTTAATAAACTGTATCCCTGTTCCTGATCTCACTCTTCCCTCCCCCCTTAATTAAGATTTCAGAATCTTCACTTACAGAGTCGTATTACCCCTCCTTAAGAATAGTCCTCAGAGGAGAACAAAGTGCACAGAGTTTTCTTGTTAATTCAACTATTAAAACTGGGCAAGGGTAAAGAGTTGAGCGTGCCCATGTTTATACTATTCATGTTTATTGCTCCAGCCCTGGCTCAGCTTCAAGGATTGCTTAGGTTATATATTAGGTAGTACTCTAGCAATCTGGATGTGTTCGTTGTATTCCCATTCACTTTAGCCCACACATTATCAATGGTTTATTCAATAGCGTACCTTCATCCATGAATTTATATAAACATCACCTCATCACATTTTCAGCTCACTTCTTGCACCTGATTGATCAAACTGCTGTTGCCTAAGAAAACTCATGTCCCAATTTTTCAATCAGTATCTAAGGTAAATTCACCTCACTCACCTTTTTCTTTTTCTTTTTTGCCATTAAAGGAGCCCAAGATATCATCAGAACCCCACAATAGGCAAGTCAAGATACCAGCGGAGTCAGGAATGTAACAAGGCTTTGTGTCTTATCCACAATAACTTTCTTCAGATCAGTTCAGTTGACGACCGACACCATGTTCTCTTTTCACAGACCATGTTACATTATGTAGTTTAATCAGTCCAAGCTGATTTTAGAGAATGTCACTTACATTACAAGGAAATAATAACATGACCTTTCTTATCCTTTTTGAAGAACTTTCCATATCTATTCCTTAGAGATCATGAGAATACATGATTTATTTATTTTTAACACAAACTGCAAAGAATAACAAGGGCTTTATCACACCATCGTGCAAAATGGGCCACAAGCAGGTCTGATGCTCCTGAAAGTATGTCATAGGTACTATATTATGCCATGCACACATGACATAAGTGATGTGTTTTGCAACAAGGGAGACAGTCGTGCTACCAGGGTAATGTGAGACCTAGAACAATGATTCTGTAGCAAACACATGTTGCTCAGATAGGTTAATAAAGTAATAAAAATCAGTAATGCTCCTGTGTTCATCCATATGCATTGTTAACACACTTTAAATGTTTGCACTGCAGGACAGAGAGAGAGAATGTAGAACTGCCAAGTAATTTGCAAAAAAGGAGGGGGGAGGAATGAACGTTTTAAGCATGGTAAAGAGAAAAGAAAGTAACCTAAAAGGGAAAAGGGAAGGATAATATATTAATGCTTGTTCAGTCTTGCTTTCAAGCGAGATGAAGTTTTTTTTTGCTTAAGGCTCAATACCTTAATCCACCTTGCGCCAATATTCATTGCAAATTTGAAAAGTTAATAATGTTAAAAATGCACTTACTATTGAAACATAACAAATTATTATTAATGTACTGTATGTAAATGAACTGGAGAAGATTAGTGGGCACAAAACACAGGAAAAATATCTCTATAGAGATATAGGATAGTCACTGGAATAACTAATGAAATTTCCCGTCAATGAGTCTTCCAAACACTGTCCATGGCTTTCTTTTAAAATTAGGGAATCCAGGTCCCAGGGTGCTGCCTTTAATTTGACTAAAGGCCTTTCTTTTAACTTGCTGTCACCACAAAGTCCTACCTTTGTCTTCAATTGGGAAACAATGGGAGTGCCCATAGCTCAGTGATTAATTTAGAAACACATGCGCTGCCCGCGCTCTGCCTTGCTCTGCAGCTGAGGTGGTCGAGGCCACACGATGCAAGAATGCCATGTGCATATGACATCAGCACACCTCATGACACACCACAGGGCATGCTGACATCATGCATGCATGCCATGGAATTTTGAGGAGGACTGCCCCCCCCTTTAAAAATTTTGGGGAGTCTCTGCCCCCTGCCCCCTTAGATGGCAACCACTACATGGTGACATGTGTTCTATCTGTAGGAGGAAGCCTTGAGTACCTTGACTGATACTTCTGAAGCAGGCTTATACTCCAACTAATCTGAATAATGTTTTGTCATCCAGCATGTAAAAGTTAATAGATCTGTCATCTGGATAAAGTCCAAAGTTCAACATACTGAAACTAATCACTGCGCTTTCCACAAACCAAAAGCTAATTCCCAAACTACCCAAATAAATGTGAGCATTATCCTCCAATTTGGGTAGTATGCCTGCAGCATACGCAAAATGCATGTTGACATATATATAGTCAAAGTGATTCACTGGGAGTAAGGGAGAAGAGTGAAGAAAAACTTAAATGCCTTTTAACAATTCTCCATACACAACCATGCAACAAGCCTCTTAATTTGCGTGGTAAAGTACTACATATGTTGAATAGTGGGTAGACATGGCAGACGACACAGCAATTTCTCCAAAGCAGCTCTTTATTTTGTAAGCTGGAACAGAAAACTGAACAGCAAACAGCTCAGCCGGCCTGCTTTTATAGGCAGCCAGCTATCAACATTGTAGCAACAAAACCCAGGGTTTCCTGCCTAAAATAACTGACGTGGACCTGAGTGGAAACTATCTACAGTATCCCCCTGCTGGCCCAGGGTGAGAACTTCAGTACATAACAACATATGTAAAATTGCTTTTGGACAGCTTTGTTTTAACCAAATATCTTTGCTTCTGTTCTCATAGCTAAGTCAGTTCAAATAATTATTCCTGAATAGATTTCTGTATGCCAATTAAAATTATGCTTGAAGCTGACCAGTAGTGCTAAGTTGCTTATTAGCAGGACCTTCTTCAATTCAAGTGCAGATACAGCATAGAGTAGGAGCCGGGCTTTAACCAGCCAGTGTCTCAAAATAAGCTTTGTACCACCCCAACCCCCAAGGGCAGAAAAATGGGAGACTGCTGCTATTAACTGATGTGCATTGGTGCCTGGTTTAAAAACTCACCTTTGCAAGTCACACCTTCAAGCAGGGTGTCCCCACCGCAACACTGGAAATAAAATATATGCTGAACACTTGGATTTAAATAGTGTTTGCACCCCAAAAGAGCCTTTGGAACAACCCAAATCACAAGTCCCTTCAACCAGTTTGCTGCACTATGGGAGACTGGCTGCAATTGGACCCGTCACAGCAGATGATGGAAACAAACGTTTGTCAGAGCTGGAGCCGGCATGAGCACTTTGGCCTTTCCCACATGTTGAATGAGGTAGAGGTGATTGTTCCAGCCCTCACTTCACTCATAAATTATCATCTGAAACAAGAAGGTGTTTCATGTGTTTTCGTATGAGTCACAACTTAAAGCGAGGAGACTCATAAGAAAACATGTGCAAGCTTAGCTTTTGTTTTTTTTAAAAAACAAAAAACAAAAAAACACAAATTGTCAGGCGGAACTCAAAACAGTTAGTCACCGCCATGATCTCAGAGGCCCTGAAAGCTTCTAATACAACAGTGCTAAGGGAAAGTGTTGCATCTTGGGGTTAGCGCCATCGGCAATGGTGGAATTCCTCTGACTCAGAGGAACCTGCTCCGTGAAAATTGGGTCTTGCCGCCGCGGCGAAAGCGGAGACCCCTTAAAAATCCCAGGCGGAGGAAGCCTGGGAACGTGGGATTCGGCTGACACCAGGAGCGCCTCCCCTACTCGCAGGGAAACCCCTTTTTCGGGGATCCGAAGCGACGTGGCACGGTGTCTTGAATCGACCGCTATTTTTACGGAGTGAAGCCGCACAGCCGTTGCCGGAGAGCGCTGACTTTTTCCTGTGGACAATTGGACTCTAAACAAGTACCCGTGAGTAGAACGGAAAATTGGATTAAGAAACTTTAATTTGGCATCGAAGCGGGAAGGTCTAAACAGGAAGTCCGCCTTCCGCTTTTTGTATATAGACTGAAGCAAAAATTGTGCAAGCCAAAGTCTGGAAAGTTGTATATAAAGACCTAAATTTCCTTCATTTTTAACCATCAACCCCCCTCTTGGAAGCAGGGGGAAAGAGGGGGAATTTTGATTGTTTAAGCCTGCGGAGAGAGAGTAAAGAAAGATAAATTTCCACCGTCTCAAACCTGGGAACGGGGTATCAGAGACAGAAACTTTTGGGGAAGTCCATCAACTGTGAATGGAATGTTCTTTGACAGATAGTTAAAGAAGAGAAACAAATTGATTCCAAAGTTACCTTTTGCATTTAAAAGAAACAAAAATTTGAAAAACGAAAGTAACTTTCTTTTGCTGGACTTGCCTTCAAAAGATGGATACAAATGGAAATTGTTCCCTCTAGAGGGAGGTTGTTAAAGTGTTGCTGGAGTCGATCTGGGGATTTCACAGCTGTGGAGATTAGGATCGTGAGACCAGACTCTGACCTTGAACAAAAATGGATATAGAAGAAGTTTTGGTGCTTGCTTTTTGCAAGACAAACGCTTTGCTGGAGCAGATGCATGAGAAGATGAATTTGATGACTGTTGCAGTTCAAAATTTTGGACAAACAGTGAATACTTATATAGAAACCACTCAGGACCCAACCCAGGAACCTGCTTTGACAGGGCAAGTGCAAATGCAGAAGACAATGGAGGAGGTTGCTGCTGAACCTCAAGCAACACAAATGGATAGAACTGAGGCCCTGCAGGAGCATAAGCCGCTGTTTTTGAAGATTGAACCCGGAGTGGGCAAGGGGGGGTCTGGAGTTGTGGGGGTCCTTAATTTTGGAGGGACTTTGAAACATGCATTTAAATATTTTCTGGACTACCCGGTTGACTGTGGGGAATAGGACTGTGGGGAATGGGCTGATCTGTTGAGGGGTGATGGAGATATTTTGGGGTTGGAGTTTTCCCGAGACCTACTCCTCAATGAGAAAGGAAAGAAATTAAGAAAGAGACCAACAAAAGACAAGGCAAAGTGCTGGTATAAACAAGAAGAAGAATCGTAGAAGGGACATGGAAAAGACTTAAGAGCCTCGGACATAAGACTACCAGGTTGATGGACTAGATGGAATGGACAGTAAGGTCTGACATAACCCGAGACCAGGAAGAAGAGACGTTGGATGAAGATTGGAAGAAAGCTTTAAAAATTTATTTTGGGAATTAGGGTAAAATTTATTTTGGGAATTAGGAAAAATGGTGGAATGAAATCATTTGGCTTTAGTAGAAATGATATTAGGAGTTATGTATAAATAAGTATTAAGTTTTAGGATTTAAGGTATTTTATCGTAAGATAAGGTTAAAATAAATTAAGGTAAATTGAATGACAGAATATTGTGAAAGATGAAAAGGATTTGCTGAATTAATTGATAGGTTAGACTGTTAAGATAAACTATCCAATAAAAATTGAGAAAGATGGAAAGAATTTGCTGAAACAAATAATTAAACTAGAATACAAAAAGGGAGGTGTGAGGAGGTCAATGAAACAAGTAAATGAAAGACAAAGAGATGGAATATTGGATGTGTGTTTTATTTTTTATTGTTTTATTGTTATTGCTGTATTTTTCTTTCTATTTCTATTTTTTATTTTTTCTATCTATTTTTTATATATTGTAATGTATATGTTGTTAATTTTTGTTGTTTGTTTTCTTTTTCTCTCTTCTGTAATCTCTAAACTCTTAATAAATATCATTTAAAAAAAGAAAGAAAGTGTTGCATCTTGTTGTCATGTCTTGAACCCGATTCCCAAGGAATTCTGCAGGCGAGATCCAGGGCAGCCCAGAGGGCAGTGCAGGAATCTTAGGCATGGGTTCGGATCCTCAGTTCAGCTGAAGACAGTTAGATATATCACCTGAGCAGAAGCTACCACGTAGTTAGAGGCGCTGAACCTTTAACACTCCAGAACAACCGTGTAGCAGACAGCGATCAACCATTTATTCACTGCCTCTCTATGCCTATGAAAGCTTTACCTGTTGATTTTTGCTTATTACGCAACTGCTCACAGGACCAGCCTTCATGAACAACGTGGCACGTTTAGTTTGGGCTTCTCTCCCCTCCACCCTCAAATAGCCTCACAGAAAGGCTGTGGTTCTTAGTCTCCGTTGAGAACGCAAGACCCGTCGGATCAGGTGAGTGGCCCATCGAGTGCAGTATCCTGTTCTCACAGCAGCCAAGGGAAGCAACCACACCTGCACTTCCCAGAGACTGGTATTCAGAGGGGTTGAACATAGCCAGCACAGCAACTAGCCATTGACCATCTTGGCTTCCAGTCTCTTAGTGCAGCTCCTCCAGCAAGCGCCAAAATGGTTCTCCAATCCCGGCCCCACATGGCGTTCTGGCCGGCCCAGCAGCTCACAGGCCTTTGTTCTCTTACTTCTTCTCAGCACCCATCTGCCCCCAAACCTCCTGTAAAAGACACTTTTTCCTGTCCTCTCACACTCTTCCCGGTCACCTTGGCAACCACTATCTGCCCAGGCCTAAGGATTCCTCTCTGATGTGGGCCAGTAACAAGGTGAGGCCCTGGCTTGGAAAGGAAGCCTAGCCTGTATTTTCCTACTGGCCTGGAGCTAGATTCTGACATTCATAATTCCTTAGAAACCAATGATTTAAGAACTCGGACTGCTATCACATGGATTGACAGTCAAGCAGATTATAATTATAAACAAGTTGAAAACATATGTTCTCAAGTTCTACCCAGCTTCTCACTCTAACACTAAACGCAAATCATTGAAACACTAAAACATACAAGTTTAATTCTTTTTGTTTGTTGGTGACACGTTCAAGAAGCAATGCCCTGAACTTTAATCTCTTTGACCATCCCACAATCCACATTGAACTGTAGCTCATGTAGTTAATACTGCTGTTATACCAGCAAACAAGTCGCTCTAAATAGGGTTTTATCCAAAACAAAGGGGACACTTTTTGCAAATTTCTTTTGCCCTCTGTGAAAATGCCCCTTTTTGGATCATGGAAACTTGAACAGGAATTAAGATGTTTATGGATTCAGAGCGAGGGCAACATCATACAGAGAGAATTGCCTTCTCTTTGAACTGGCTTTGTTTGCCCTAAGTGATGTCATTGTACAGCCAAATCTGACTCCTTATATGATTATTTCACTTTTCCCAGAATAAAGATTGAGGTAAATCCAAAACGATGGTATCAAAGTAGCGATCAACTGGGGACAAAAAAAGCTGTCACAGGCCCTCATAGCTCATTCTCTCAATGTTATATGAAGCATGCATGGTGGTTAAGAGAATGAGATATAAACCAAAAGACCCCCATCTGAACACATTCTCAGCCTGTCTGTAATACAGGATAAAAACACTGTCTGACTTTAAAGAGCAGTTGAGGGTATTAGCACAAGTAAGCTATAAACTGAGATGATGTTTGTAAAACAGTAATTTAAAGCATAATTACTCATGTCCAAAAATAAAGGCTTTTGTGATCAATTTCCCACTTTGGGGGAGATTTTTGAAGCATATGTGCAAAAAAGGACAGAATCATATCTGGCCATTTCATTTTAAGGAGTATCACGTGAGCTTTAATGCAGAACAGAAAGTGGAAATCTGTTCTGGAACAACAAAACAAAACAAAATAAAGACCAAGGTGGTACAGAGTTATCTGTGATGCCAGTGTAGGAAGGCTGAATGTTATTTGGCAGGTTTGTATCTTTTCTTAATATGAACTGAGTCCAAACTAATAAGGCCATTTTGAACCAGAACACTAAGATGACAATACATAAGGGCTGTCAAGAGGATATCTTTTTCTCTGAGCAAACTCAAGAAAGGTCTGTCCAATGACTCCTCAACCTCTTCCCCCTGTCACAAAAGACCTAAAATTGACCAGCCCATTGATTTCCTACATGATTTCATACTGGCTTCATCATATGTTCAGATATCTATATGACACATGTTGATTAGCATAGTATCAGGTACGTAGTTTTGTATAACACACACACACACACAAAATAGGAACAAAAACATTCTCAAAAGCCTTATTTTTTACCCAGACCTTTTGATATTAATTTTCTGCTCATATTTTAGTGTGGTGGGAGGTACAGTTGGACCTACTTGTATACTTTAGGTTGTTTTACCCTTATTTTTAATGTTCATATTTATAAGTTGCTTTGAGATTCATTTTTTAATCAACTAAGTAATAATGATAATAGGAGGAGGAGGAGTACACGGCACATACAGGAAATTCATCCTCCTTTTTTAGCAAAAGGGCCTAAGGTTAAATCCTGAGCTTACCAGTGGAATTCTGCAGTGTGATAACTGTTGGGGCTGCAGAAATAGATGGCTGCAAAATAGGCTGGAAATGTCTGGTCATTCAGCTGTATGAGCAGCAGGATAAATTGCCCTCACTCAAATCTGGCTTTGTGACATTGACACCTAGACAAATTTAACTGGCTATGAGATGATATGATACCATCAGACTGCTACCTGATTGTTGATGGGCCAGGATATCTTAAATACATTTTTAAAATTTTTGCTGCACCGTGAAAAATGGTGTTTTCACGGACCTTTTCCCCACCACTCCCCACTTTCACTCTGAAAAAAAAATTACAGGTGAAATTTTTGTGCAGCCGTACTTATCGATTGTCCACATCTGATGAAATGGGAGAAGCTACTACAAAGGAGAACAATGTACAAATACAGTACAAGAAATCTGTATGGTTGTCTATTGCTCTCATCAATTGCACTGACAGCTGAAGCCGACGAAGGCTAAACAGGCTGATCTATGCCATTTTGAGTAATCTGATTATAACATACAGGAATACAAATAAATAGTCTAGATCTAATTTTATAAACTGTTCCACATTTCCTTTATTATATTAAACCTGCAATGGAAATAGGGCAACACATTCCCACTTCTCAGTGTCAATGGCCCAAATTCCTCCCTGGTGGATGTGTTTTCACTGAGACTTATTGATTTCCTTTATGAATCAATTTAAGCCAGTCCAAACCATTTTTTAAAACTTATAATTTATTGTTTCACATGTATCTTGCCTGTAGAGCTCTGAAGACCATAGACTATGGATGGAGTTCAACTGAGCGAGCGAAGCCCTTGGGGGGAGGCAATAGAGGGAACTGCCCCAAACATGGTGGGACCCACATTAACACTGATTAAGAGTACACTCCAAGGGTAAGAGAGAAGGAAGGGGTGACTTGGTAGCTCAATGAAAGTCAGCCCCCAAGCCCTCTAGAGTTTTTAAAAAGAACCTACCGAGAGTGAGTTCTAGGGGGCAAGACTTCTTACACTCATTACTGTCATATTGTTAGTAGCAATAAGGCAGTCTATCTGATTGCAAACACTCAAGTCACCTGTTCCCACAGGAAATAATGAAATGAACACAACATAAAACAATTAATGGTTTTTTTCATTAAAAAAAATCAAGTAATAACCAAAAACAATCAGCTTGAAATATGTACAGTAATATCATGACTTCCCACCTGCAGCAGACATGAGATACAACATGCAACAGGAGCAACACGGTTCTCATTTTCTATTAGATCAATATTTATCACATGCTTATAGTTGATCCATATTAGAATATGTGCGTAGCTTTACTTCTGACTAGTTTTCTGGTATGGATGCCGACAAACAGATTTACCCTCTATTTGTCCACAAGATCAGCAGCTTTTGCTAAAACCTTTCATGTCTAGAATTGGTTGTTTCTGTAACACAAGGGAGAATTGCAAGGTTAGCCTAAAAAGCAGTAAGTGCCATAGGATCTGCTGTTGCATGGCCTGACATCATCATTTATCTGTCCCCCACCCCCCTGCTAAAAGCCTAGTGGACACTTTTACGCCTCCTTTGCCAGTGCTGCAGCAAAATCGTGCATGATGTCATCAAGTGCAACCAGTAAACAGTAGCAGTCCCTGAATCACAAGTTTGGAACTCCTTTGGAATGAATCCCGGCAGAAACTGCTGTTTCAGCTTGTTGCTTGTGGATGGTGCAGGGCAAAATTTATAATGTGAAGATAAATCATTGGTGTTCAGCCTTTGACAAATGGATGAGAACTTCAGGCACATTCCTAATTCATGCCTTTCCAGTGTCAAAAAATATAACAAATAAAAATGTTTGTAGAGGTCTCTGTTGGGGGACGTCAACACCCAAAACAAATAGGGAATATTTCTGAGGCATTTTAAATTCCCACACCAGCCAGGCACCTGCCCACAAAAGCCAGACAACAAGTGTAGGGGTTGTAGAGCCAATAGGAGCAATATATATTTAAAGCTATCTATTTTTATTTTTATTTTGAAGATAGGGTAAATTATTGAAAATATAATACTGCAGTGGGTTACTTTTTGTCCTGTGGGTTTTGTTGGTAACTTTCCTATGTAGTTTAGATTGTTTGGCAAATGGAAATCAATTTTTAGAAAGCCAGGTTTAGAAATAATGCTAGATTGCCTGGGTGAGAATGAGCATATGACAAAACAAAACCCTAAATTGCTATGGTTCCGCAACCATAGTAGCAAAATGTGTATGAGCTACTAGCTAGAATTCCTTGATTTAAATCTTATCTCAGCCTGCACTGGGTGGATTTAAGAAAGCTAAACTTCACCTACCCAACTGACATTTGAGGATAATAATTTTGGTCTGGCCCAAGACAAGGAGTAGGATTTTTATTTGAGAGAGCTAAGTCCAACTGCCTTAATGTGGCTCTGCTCTCTGATTTCATTTCAGTCAGCAGGTGAGAGGATTCAATGTCTAAATGGTTCCACATACTAAAAAAGAAAAGAAAAACAATGCTCCCTCTACATGTCAGACCTCTACATGTCATACCTAGCATGTCAGAGAGGGGCAGGTTAGGCCTCCCCTCTATCTACATGGCTAAGATTAGAATTTGGAGGAAAACCTATGTTTATCTTATTACCAATTCAAAGACTGGTGCTGAACCCACTGTGCTTTTCACCTTCTTCCTTCCTAGTACTCTTTGCTTCTCACCCTCTGTCTCATCTTTGGGTCAGAATAATAATTATTTTTTGCTCATCTCAGCAGATGATAGTGGGGAATGAGATGGGGTTTCCATAGAAGATGTAGCTTCTATGAGCCTAGCAGCAGCCACCTCCTCTGCATTTTATTTATTTATTGCAAATATTTATAAGTCACAGCCAAAATGTGGAACACCAGAACCAACTTTTCCCTGTAGAAGCAACTACGTAAAATCAATACTACGAAGAAGACAAACGGGAGCTTGGACACAGTCAGGGGATGCACCTCACCCCTCCCCAAAGGAATGGACAAAAAGGTGCCAATTCACCTGTGGATGCAAGGACAGTAATGTTGGGGCATGATGCATCTCAGACAAGGAGGGACTAGCAATAGTAGAGGTAGACTTACGATGGCAGCTCTACCTGGGGCACCTTTTTAAAACAAACAAACAAACAAACACAACAACAACCTCATTGTGCTGTAAAGCACTTTGGAAATGTAAAGCTGTGTCATTAACACAGACAGTTTTTCCGGGTCATGTGTCCAGCATGACTAAGCCGCTTCTGGCGAACCAGAGCAGTGCACGGAAACGTTGTTTACCTTCCTGCCAGAGCAGTACCTATTTATCTATTTGCACTTTGACGTGCTTTCGAACTGCTAGGTTGGCAGGAGCTGGGACCAAACAACGGGAGCTCACCCCATCGCAGGGATTCGAACCGCCAACCTTCCGATCAGCAAGTCCTAGGCTCTGTGGTTTAGACCACAGCACCACCCGCGTCCCTTAACAAACAGTAGCAGAAGTCATATAGTCAAAATCTAAACAAAATGTATAATGAGATAAAATGACAAAGCCACTTTTCACCTTCTCACCCCTTGCTTTTTCCTGTAATACCTATTGCAGTCGTTAAGAGTCATCAACAGGCTCATCACAGCTATCTGCCCATCACCCATTCGCACCACCCTTCTGAGTAATACCCCTCCCCACCTTCTCACTATATAGAAGGGTCTGGAAACTTCTGTTTCAGTGTATCTGAAGAAGTGTGCATGCACACGAAAGCTCATACCAAGAACTAACTTAGTTGGTCTTTAAGGTGCTACTGGAAGGAATTTTTTTTGTTTTGACTATGGCAGACCAACACGGCTACCTATCTGTAGTCAAAATCTAGTTCCATGCAATCAAGCCAGTGGTAATGCCTCACCCCTGATTTGCCTTGGAATGACACCTTCACCTATATTTTCATTGGCTCCAAAGAAACGATCAATGGGAGGATGAACAACAGCTCCAACTTAGCGATCTTTGGCAGTGCCCAGGACCTCTTCTGGTTGCTCTGCCTGAATGAACTCCAATCTGCCTGTTCTTTGCCTTTAGCTGTACCCCTGATCAAAGAATGCTACCAATGTCCCAGCATGCAACTATCCAATGGGGAAGCATTAACTCAGAAAAAGTAAAACATAACTTAGGACATTCAGCTATAGCTTCTGAGCAGCCATTTGTCATTATCATGGAAGTACATTTTCAGCTGTCAGCATCACAATAGCTGTCACTTTATCTACTGAGGGCCTGAGTTGCATGTTGTTATTCTTTATGATTACATTTATTCATTACTCATGACACAAAACATTTCAAAGCAACTTACAACGTTAAGTTGTTACATTTATGGTATGTTATCTTTATGGGGCAAAATCATCTGGGGGGACACTTGAGATGTCTTGCATGGAGGAATATTTCAACTGTGTGTGAAATGTCCCTTACTTTTCAAGCATTAGAGTGCCAGTTTTCTAAACAATTCTTTGAAGAATGGAATTTACAAAAAAGCATAGCTAGCCATACTTTCCATTGAGCATGCTGGCTAGATTTTCAAGAAAGAAGAGACTTTTAAGGTCAACAATTCAAAGGCATTGTCACAGTAAATATTGCCAAATGAAGAGTCCAGTTTGAGCCCCTCAGAGCAAAGATACAAGCTACATGCAACTAATGTGGATTCCTGCAGCCCAAGTTGACCTCTTTAAAGAGGAAATAGTGGCTTCTGGAGCGGGTGATCAGGAGGAGAGAGGTAGCAGGTGAACTTCCCAGTCCAATAATTCTCCCAAGTGGCACCCCACATCACAGAGCTTCAAATGCTTGTGGAAGAGCCTCTTTTTCTATCAACAGTAGAGGCACTATATCATGTTTCTATGATTATTAGCCAGATTTAAAAGCCAACACTGAAATACATGCATTATTAAATGGCAAAAGAACAGCATGGAACAACAAAGAGCATTTTATGTGTACTTAACTTTTTATATCTCATAGGATCTTGTGATAACGTCCCTCCACTTTGTTCAGCAGAAGGATTTGCACCTGTAACTCCCATACCTCGTACCTATACCCATTTTACTGTGCATAATAATCGTGGGGTTGCCATGTTTCAACGAGTGAAAATCTGGACACAAAAGTTGTTGGCCTTTTTTTTGTTTTGTCCGTTGGCCAAAGTTGTTGAGCTATTTTTAAGGAAATTTGCCAAAATCTGACAAAGAGGTCTAAGTGAGCAAAGGGTACAATCCACACATGGTCTGAAACATGAACTGGCCTTAATGGCAGAAGGTCTCCAGCATCTCAAAGGAGAGAGCAACTCATGTGTGGAGAAGGGCTATCGTTACATGGCAGAGCACATGGTCTGCAGGAAGAAGGGGCCCAGATTGCAGGTCCTGGGAAAGGCCTCTGCAAGAGATCCTGCAGAGCTGATGCCATTCAGGGGAGACCATAGTAAGCAATGTCTGATTCACTATAAAGCAGCTTCCCATGTTCATATTCTTTTAAAAAACCAGGTAAACGTAAAGATGACAAGGTGCTGCAATTAAGGCAACAAATAGCAGAGGAAAATGAACACAAAGAGCAGAATGTGTGTTTGAAGCCAACTTGCATTTTGATCTCTCCTAAATATATAGTTGACATTGAGGGGAGGTAATTAGTATATAAAACAATACGATAGATTCAGATTCAGGCAGACAACAGTTAAGAACTTAACATGTGAAGCACACAGACGGGCATGCAGACACACAACACACATACATTGAACACACAAACACGTTCATGCCATTTGACATAATGTATCACACTCAACTTTGGGTTACAGAGAAATACAGCCAATCCTGATACTTTGGGAATTGCACTTATGTGACATATGTGTTTGCAAACATACTTTTTCATTTGAATGTGTGAAAAAAACATTATGTGACTACATTAAGGTGAACATGGGACATGGACTATATTTACAGAACCTTAGGTAAAGGTGAAGTGACCACCCCCCCCCAAAAAAAAACCACAGACTGAGAGGGTGCCCAGAACAGATTAGGCCCCATTCAAAACCCAAACCAAAAAGAACAGTTCCCAGATTCTGTGTTATGGAGTATTGTATTAGATGTATTCCAGAGGGAGAGAGAAAAAGAGACACATTTTGCTTTCTTTTCTCAGTATCTCATGCAGATGGTTGCAAAGTGTTGTTACAGCAACGAAAAAGGAATGAGTGGAAGATAGGATAATATATGTATATTCTGATGTGTCTCAGCAACAAAATGTTCTGCAGCTTTTGTGGCAACATGTAGGCGTAGCATCTTATAAGCTGAATGGCTTGATGGGGGGGGGGGGTAGAAAAGGGATGCATTTGCTGTATCCTCACATCCCTACCCAATAAAGATACAGCATGAAAATCAATGGCAAGGATACATGTATCTCTTAGTTACAATAGGGGGGGGCGGGGGTGTTAACAAAAACAGACTTTTCCCTCCCTAGAAACCAACACGGCTCTGTCTGTATGTGGCAGACTCTACCTACTGAAACAAGCCAAGGTATTTAATCCCTTATGTACTCCTTTACAGAGAACTGCAACCACAGTTAATTTTTAGGGAGAAAGGTTCCCCCACTCTTAATACCCTTTATCTAGAATGGTTGAGAATAAAGGGCTGAATAATGTTGGTGCTTGTTTTGTTTGTCCAGCTCTGACAGGTGATCAAGAAAAGCAAAGGTTTTTAGTTGTTGTTTTTTACTTTGAGGCAACCCCAGTGGCCAAAATGACTGAGCTTATGTCTCCACGCATCAAGTAGTTTTTAAGAATGCAGCCATCACAATGAACTTCCACAATGGTACTCCATGGCCAAGCCGAAACGCCCAAGAAAAGCTATAGTACTGTGTATTAGAATAGAATAAAAAGTCGTATGCAAAAGATCGCCTGTGAATGAAACACCCACTCCGCTGTGTGAGTACAGACAGGTGAAAAACGAGCTGTGCCTTACCTTTTGTCTGCAAGCAAGTCAAACCCAAGGAGTGTGTCTGGTTAGAAAGAAAAGGCTGGAGAATCTGCAAAATAACACACACATATACACACACACTTAATATTATTACACTGCAAAAGTATTATCCTCCATTTCTGTACAAAAAACACCCATTTAGTTTAAAATGCAACCCAAAAACGCATGCAAAATTTCCCCCCTCAAAAAACCCCGCCCAAAGCAATTAAATAAATGCATGAAATGCAAACATATGTATACCCTATGCCTTCCATACAGAGCCTGCATTCATCTAGTATTTGCAAATTCTGCACCTAATATATAGCCGGAAGGGCTTCTGTAGATCAGCATATTGCAGGTATTTAAAAAGACACACATAAAGCTGATGGTAAAACAAAAAGGGGGGAAAACATTACCAGCTCCTGTGCTGCAATACCAACAAAGGCATATCCTTAAATAACTGCAGCATAACCATTCTCCCAGAGTATTAGTATCCGTGAGCTCTCTGTCTATCTCCAGACAGACACAGTCTGCCAGCCACCAGCTTGCAGCTTCTGTATGTGTGTCGGGGAAGAGGAAAACTGCAAATCAGATGAAGTCCCCGCAGTGGTGAAAAGGAAAAGAGGCCGAGTGGGAGACACAGAGGGAGCTCGCTGGCCACAGAATTTTCCAGAATGACGGCAAGGCAGCCAGCTCCGCCATCACAATAGGATGCTGCACTTGCCTCAGCTTAAGTCGTCTATCAAAAGGGTTCCTGGTATCGAATGCCTGACAAGCATTTTAATTGCAACCAACCAAAACATGTCCTTGGTAATCAGGCCTCTAATCCCTGGAAAACCATCAACTGGTTTCCTTTTGTGTCACTGCCAAATGTACACACAGGCAACAGAATACTAAAATTTATATGAATCCATTTTTAAAAAATAAAATGTTTTACATGCAGTAATATGCGCTGCTGAAAAAACAGATCTCTTCGGATTATAAATGCAAAGTTACTACAGCATGCACACTACACACACACACACACATTCCTTTGTATCTTCCAAACACTTTTTTTAACTTCTCAAAGAAATGGGAAGCTTCCTTGTAAGAGAAAATATACTGTATGCTCAAGCATTATTTTGACTTTCAAAGAAAGATATCATGCTACAAGTAAAAGGTGCAATTACATTTCTGCTATAAACCAGGCTTTGCCACCATAGCTAATGACACAAATGTACTAGCTGAGCCACAAATTCTCTGCTGTGGATTGGAAACATCAGCAGAAATATTATATACAAGCAAATGAAAACCATGCAACAGAATGACACTTTCGAAAGTTTTGCAGCATGAGCTGCCTAACTGAATTACGTGAGAGTATGGAAGTGTAAAATGTTATGGTTGACCCAAAACCTGTTAATTTGCTTTTTTAAATATAGTGAACACAGAAGGTGACAGAGAGTGCTCCAAGGACAGCTGAGTTCATAACCATGCCTTGTTTACTCATAAATAAATCTCATTATGTCTGATAGGAATACTAAGCGGGCATAGGAATGCAGCTCTGTAATGATTAATCTCAAAAGTACAAACGAATAATTGTCAGGTTACTGGAAGATGTTACAGAAAGATTATTTTCTGGTAAATATCTGTTATGCATCCCAGGTCTTGTTTCTGGGAAGTCAAGAGGAAATAATGCGGAGACACATACAGACCTATAAACACTAATTTGGGAGTAAATTCCACTTCCAAATAAAAATTCTTATGATTTAACTGTAAAAATATTTTCATAAGTTGTGCTAAGGTAGGGTTGCCATATTTCAAAAGACAAAAGTTGTTGAGTTTTTCATGGGTTGCCATGACATTGTTAGCAATTTCCGCCCGGATACTGCTTTCAACTGCAGTATTTTGGATACATCTGGGACATTCCGGACGTATGGCAACCCTAAAAGGGTAAAGCTATAAATTCTGACATACACACAGCTATTGCTAGAAAAATAAGTTGTGCGCCCAGTTGCTCTCGCTCAACAAGAGCACTGGACAATAAAATAGCAATAATGTCAAATGACTTAGAAGTTACTAAGCAAAATGTTGTTGGCAAGGTGGGAAGAGAAACACGTGCTTTTATTGAGTTCTTCCCTTTTCCAGTTAAAGAAAACAGTTCCATAGAAATCAGCAGGGTCGACAATACCTCATAATGTAAAAAAACAACAACACATACAGTGTATGGAGCCTAACTGACAGTTTTTGACACAAACATTGTTCTATTAACCTGCATATAGCATAACAACAGTATAAGAGTGCAATAATAATGGGTTATGAAATACTTGTAGCAACAACAAACCTCACAGACCTTGAAACTATGGCACCTGTGAGGTGGGAAGCCTATACACAATCATAGTTCACAGCTGCATGAGTGGGTGCAACTTTTTGTCATTGAAGGTGCCAGAGAGATGACACCTTCCTCTTTTCTTGGTTCAGGTAGGTAGCCATGTTGGTCTGACATAGTTGAAATAAATTTAAAAAATATTGAAAAGATTTAAAAATCCAGTGGCACCTTAGAAACCACAAAGCCTAGGACTTGCAGATCAGAAGGTCGGTGGTTTGAATCCCCGCAACGGGGTGAGCTCCTGTTGTTTGGTCCCAGCTCCTGCCAACCTAGCAGTTCGAAAGCACATCAAAGTGCAAGTAGATAAATAGGTACCGCTCCGGCAGGAAGGTAAACGGTGTTTCCGTGCACTGCTTTGGTTCGCCAGAAGCAGCTTAGTCATGCTGGCCACATGACCCAGAAGCTGTACGCCGGCTCCCTCAGCCAGTAAAGTGAGATGAGCGCCGCAACCCCAGAGTCGGCCACGACTGGACCTAATGGTCAGGGGTCCCTTTACCTTTACCTATTCTGCCTTGGTCAGACCACACCTCGAACACTGTGTCCAGTTCTGGACACCACAATTTAAGAAGGATGTTGACAAGCATGAGGAGGGCAGAGGAGGGCAACCAAGATGATCAAGGTCTGGAAACCAAGCCTTATGAGGAATGATTGAGGGAGCTGGGTATGTTTAGCCTGGAAAAGAGGAGACTGAGAGGAGATATGACAGCCATCTTCAAATATCCTGCATATGTCACATGAAAGAGAGAACAAGCTTGCTTTCTCCTGCTCTGGAGGGTAGGACGTGAACCAACGGCTTCAAGGTACAAGAAAGGAGATTCTGACTAAATAACTTTATCAGGAATAACTTTCAGACAGTAAGAGCTGGTTGAGAGTGGAACAGACTCCCACAAAATGTGGTAGATACTCCTTCATTGGAGGTTTTTAAGCAGAGGTTGGGTGGCTATATGTCAAGATAACTTAGCTGAGATTCCTGCACTGCAGGGGGCTGGACTAGATGACCCTCAGGTTTCTTTGAACTCTACAGTTCTATGATTCTACTGACAAACAGCACCTCTTTCCTGTCTCAACTGAGCCTTCCCCACCCAGTCCTTCAGCGACTCCAGACAATCAATAGTTTAAAGCTTATGCCTCCTTGGCATTGCTTGAGAAGGAGAGAGAGAGAGAGAGAGAGAGAGAGAGAGAGAGAGAGAGAGAGAGAGAGACCCGCCCCCCACCCAGCTCTGGATGGGAACTATAACTTAAAACAGTTAAACGCACCAATAGTCTGCTCTACTGCATCATGGGGGTGGGGGAGGAAGAGATTTTGCTGTGAGGACAGTTAAGGCAGAAGCTGTAGCTATTAAGCATCTCTATGGTTACTGGTATAGGGGGGAAAAACACCCTTTTTTAAAACAAAATGAGCAATGGGGGAGAGGAGCAAAGGATGACTTCAGCTAGTACAGTCACCCTCAGCAGGTATGGGGGGAGGGGGAGGAAGCACAAATAAAATTCAGGAGCTTTAGGGAAAAAATCATTCTGGAAATTTTTCCAGTGGAATAAAGGACTGCTGTTCTTCCCCTTCTAATGTTTCCTTACAGAGAGCCAACGTGGAAGTATCTCATCAGCCCATCTCATTTTGGCAGTACGTCTGTTCATGCTCTTCAGAATTGGATTGCCTGTTTGCTTTGAACTTGACTGAACCTCCCAGATTGTGTTGTATTGTCAGCACATTGCATCATTTTGCTCATACCCATGCAGCCCCTTTTCTTAGCTACTGACAGAGCAAAGAGCATCTGTCTTTCTGTGAATCTGAGGGCTCTCTGGTATTAACGCCATCCACCAATGCCTTAGCTTTAAATATACATATATATTGTTTCTTTTTTCCACACAACTTGGGACAGTGAGTGGTCTCTTTTTTTTAACCAGCTTACATTAAAGTTGAGATAAGTAGATATTGTGGATTAACTGATACACCAGCGTTAGCAAAAACAAAAAATACTTGTATACTGGTGACACAAGGGACAAGTGCAGCAGTCAAACTCCCTGGATCTTGGGTCATGCTATGCGCATTAAAGACCATATGCCTTGAAGTGTTAGTTAATTTGCACTAACAAGTACCCTTGCCATCCTGTTCACGAATTTCAAGTTCTTCCCAGCTGTGGGTCCTATCCAGCAATGCTGTTCCAGTTACACAGCGGAGCTTTTCCCTCCTAGCTACCCTTCAAAGCCTACTTCAGAGAGTTGGAGGACACCCCAGGGTAGATTTTTGAGGGCATGCAAGGAGAAGAGAGGTAGTTCCACTGTGCATGACAAACTCCACACATGCAGTGTTAGAAACACTGCTTAGAGATTGTTCAAATCGTAAGTGGTGCATGAATGCTTTTAAATGAATAAATATTTTCTCCGCACCTTTGGCTGGTGTATCAACAGCAACCAACTGTATTTCTCTCTAGCTGCCACAAACCAACCTTGAGGTGGTGGCTCGAGGTAAAACCTTGAGACCGCTTCCTACTCATCTTCCACTCGGTGGTCCCTCGGATCAACCAGGAACACTCCCTGGATGATCCCAGCTACACATCCAGTTCACAGAGCAAAGAGGCAGGAAATGGGATCTGCAATGGCTACATAACAAATATTGGTTTCCTCCTCTCTGGAGCCTAAAAGTGAGTGTCTTAGTCAGAAGTGTGCTAAGAACTGTTTCTTTGAGCAAGATGGTTAATTGTTCATAGAACTGAGTTAGAAGAGACCCTGAGCGTCATTTAGTCCAACCCCTGCAATGCAGGAATCTCAACACGGGTTCCCCTATCTACTAACAGTTATTCCTGCCCCAGTTTGGGAATCATTTCTAAGGAACTATTTTGCCTTACCAGACCTTAATATTAATACAATCGATGGATTCTATGAGCAGCTCCCTCTTTGGCCACCCACTGACCCGGAAGAAATCCACGGACTCATTTCTAATCTCAAAGTTGGAAAAGCCCCCGGTCCCAACCTAGTCCCGGCAGAAGCTATAAAACTTCATGCAGACTGGTGGGCGAAAATCCTGGCCGTTACTTTTGATGCCGTAAACAACAGTGGGAAGGTTCCAAGAATATGGAAGGATGCGATTATTATTCCAA
Organism: Podarcis melisellensis; assembly: GCF_964234715.1. Classification (NCBI taxonomy): domain Eukaryota; kingdom Metazoa; phylum Chordata; class Lepidosauria; order Squamata; family Lacertidae; genus Podarcis; species Podarcis melisellensis. The sequence continues at coordinate 134,759,389 of NC_138528.1, forward strand.
TTCATAAAAAGGGCTCGACAGATGATCCGGGAAATTACAGGAATATCAGTTTATTGTCAATAATTGGGAAAATATATGCACGGTTCTTGTTAACTAAGCTTACTAAGTGGGCCGAAGAGAATAACCTGATTGGGCCTGAACAGGCTGGTTTTAGACCGAATCAGTCAGCGGTTGATCATGTCTTAGTTTTATACCACCTTGCCCGGAAATATTCTGCCCCAAATAGAGGCCAACTTTGTGCGGCCTTAATTGATTTAAAGGCCGCTTTTGACAGCATCCCCAGAGGATTACTTTGGGGAAAATTAGCACAATGGGGAATAGACAAAAGACTTTTGTGGCTAATAACTAAATTGCATGACAGATCGGCCGCTAGGGTGAGAATCACTCCAGCCAGCGACCTCTCAAATTCAGTAACCATCAATAGAGGTGTCCGTCAAGGATGTATCCTTGCTCCGACCCTTTTTAATCTATTTATAAGTGATATGAGGGCGCCTCTGATAGATTCTCAAGAAACGATCCACGCCCCCCGCCTTGCCCAATATCGTTGCCCCCTTCTACTCTACGCAGACGATGCAGTGATCCTATCTTTCTCAAGAGTTGGCCTTAGGAGGGCACTAAAAATTTCTGATGCTTACCACAAATCAAATTTTCTTACAATTAATCATGCCAAGTCCAAAGTCCTAATTTTCACCAAGAGTCGAAAAACCTATAATTGGAGAATAGACGGAAAAGCCATTGACCAAGTCTTTAAATTTCAATACTTGGGAGTCCTTCTCCAACACAACATGGGCTGGAAGGTCCATCTGGCATATGTATTAAATAGAGCCCTTTCCTTTGCGCTACTGCGTTTTTTCTTTTCAGATGGGGCTTTCTATATTCCATCAGTGTTAAAAGTTTTCAAGGCAAAGGTGATTGCAACAATAGCATATGCAATCCCAATATGGGGGTCCCTTGTTAATCTAACCCAATTGGAGGTAATCCAAAACCAGCTGCTAAGAAGGTTGCTAAAATTACCCAGGTGTGTAGGCAATACTGCTATACGACTCAAACTAAATGTTACATCTCTAGAAACCACATTATGGAAATGCATCCTCTGTTACTGGTTGGCATTATGGCATAAACTTCCAAATCTCCACTTGATACAGTGTCTCTGGAGAGACGACTTCCCTAGCCCTTGGGCAAAAATAATACATGGGAAACTTGTGTCCTTAGGACTATCTCCATCTGAACTACTAAAATTGGATTTAATTTCTGCCAAGAGAATTATAACTCACAAATTAGAGGAGATGGATTTACAATTTAATATTGCGACAGGTGGTGGCACCTGTTCGCCGATAAACCTTGGCTTAACACCACCAACGAAACTTCCATCTTATTTAACTACCTTATCTGTGGTGATGCACAGGTACGCCTTTATAAAGGCTAGATTCAATGTTTTCCCATCAAATGTGTTTGGTAACAGACTCTCCAACGGACAGATCTCACTCCTCTGTGACTGTAAAAGTGGATCTATAGAATCGTTATATCATATAATCTTCTGTTGTCCTTTACATTCGGCTTCACAGTCCAAGTTTCTGGCCCCATATTTATCGAGAATTGCTGACAGACCTCAGGAAGCCCAAATAATATACTTATTAAACGACGAAGACTCAAGTAGATCCCTTGCAGTCGCTAGATACCTGATTAATGTCTTATTTCATAAGAGGAGAAATGGATCACTGTATGACTCTGACAGCTTAGCCAAACTTAAGAACCATCAATAAGTGCCAGAACTAAGACGCATATCCCCCAAAATCTGAGGGATTTGAATTGCGGTTGACATAGAGGGAGCTTATTGTGTATAGTGTTTACTTAATTGAAGTAAAATTGGTTTTATATGGGTGTTTTAACTTGGAACTGTTTAAATTGTATTGTTTATGGATAAATTTTGATGTATTGTTTTAGATATGGGCCAATGGCCGTAATAAATCAAACTGTAACTGTAATGTGCTGTCAGTTTTAATTGTTTTAGTATTTGGTTTTGCCTTGTTTTTATTGCTATTTGTATTTGTTTAGCAAACTGCAAGCCATCTGAGACTTTAGGACAGTCTGGGCTAGAAATCAGAATGAAAAATGAAGACGTATATAGGTAAAAATTTACAAGGGGTACTACCAAAGAGCATCATCTCAATTCCCCCCTCACTTTTGTATCTCAGTTGCCATCTTGTATGGGGACGCAGGTGGCGCTGTGGGTTAAAGCCTCAGCGCCTAGGACTTGCCGATCGAAAGGTCGGCAGTTCGAATCCCTGCGGCGGGGTGCGCTCCCGCTGCTCGGTCCCAGCGCCTGCCAACCTAGCAGTTCGAAAGCACCTCCGGGTGCAAGTAGATAAATAGGGACCGCTTACCAGCGGGAAGGTAAACGGCGTTTCCGTGTGCGGCTCTGGCTCGCCAGAGCAGCGATGTCACGCTGGCCACGTGACCCGGAAGTGTCTCCGGACAGCGCTGGCCCCTGGCCTCTTAAGTGAGATGGGCGCACAACCCCAGAGTCTGTCAAGACTGGCCCGTACGGGCAGGGGTACCTTTACCTTTACCTTTATGGGGCGTTTAGTTGGCAAGAGCTGGCTATCCTGAGCAGGGTGTGTTTATAGGACCAGTTGTCATGGAAAAGAGAGCATTCAATCAGCACAATACCCTGCCATAAATGACAATTCTAAGCCCTATCCATTCTGAAGGAAATCAGCCCTGAGTGCTCACTGGAAGGACAGATCCTGAAGCTGAGGCTCCAAGACTTTGGCCACCTCATGAGAAGAGAAGACTCCCTGGAAAAGACCCTGATGTTGGGAAAGATGGGGGGGAACAAGGAGAAGGGGATGGCAGAAGACAAGGTGGTTGGACAGTGTTCTTGAAGCTACCAGCATGAATTTGACCAAACTGCGGAAGGCAGTGGAAGACAGGAGTGCCTGGCGTGCTCTGGTCCATGGGGTCACGAAGAGGCGGACACGACTAAACAACAAAAGCCCTGAAATCTTGCCTCAAAACATACCCTTCCTGTATCTGGTACCTCTAGGCAGGACAGCAACAGATGAAGAGAGAAAGTCCTTTTCAACTGCCACCTGATCCCCCCCCCCCCATATAACTGGTCCATGCCCTTTGTTGGGGGAAACCTCTTCCAATTCCCTGTCCCTCCTGAAGGTGTCAATCAAGATGCCCACTCCATCCCCTATTCTCCCCATTTCACCTTATCCTGGCACTGAGGATTTCATTCCCTCTTTCCCACTGATGCATTCTTGGGAGTTCATAAGAAAGGTTATGGTTTTTTGTTTTGTTAAAAAAATCCTCTCTCTCTTTCCTTCCACAGTGCTTTCAGCTTTCTCTCCCCCTTTCCCCTGTACATTGCATTACTGTGCAGCTGTTTTTGGCCCAGTGTCACCCCATCCTACTCTGGTACAGCTATCAAGGGTAGACTCGTAATTTGCCTTTTCAGGGTGGCTGAGAAAACCCACTGAAATTTTCTATGCTTCTCTCCCCCTGGTAGCTTAAAGGGGTGCTCCACAACCTAGACCAAGTTCCTAACCTTACCTATGCAGTGCAACTCATGTTTTGGTCAAATACGCTTCGTTCTGGGCATTTCTACCCTTACTGACCAGGTCCACACAGGGAAAATGCTACCTTAACATCAGGCTTAAATTCACCCACCCTCCCCCAGTAATACAGGTTCCAGAAGGGCTTACTCCCTGAACACAGGAAAAAAATAGGTCAGCTGCCAATGACAAATGTGTAGTATTCAAGATACAAAATGCCACTCTTCAGGCAAAAGGTTTAATGCTCTTAACACAAGCAAAGTGGTGCCTATTTTGTATCTCTTATGAGATGATGAAGGAAGCAACTATATACTAAATTAATAAAGATGTAAATTAGGTTACTTATGAGTAGCTAGTTTCGGTAATGAGCATATTTGTCCACTGGGAACAATGCTGAGAGACTCATTCAATTTGCATTAGGCCACTGTAACATTTTCTCTTAAATTACTTTTTAGCAAAAAGGGTTTATCTGCTTCTCATTCTTTCACAACTGGGGACATTTAAAAAGGGTACACAGAAATGGTATTTGTACCCTCACTCTAGGCATATACTTAGAAGTTCCAATGCTTTCAAAGGAAATGGCAGGGGGTTGAACTCGATAGCCCTTGTGGTCTCTTCCAACTCTATGATTCTATGAACTTTATTCTGAAGATGTACGTTTAAGATTGCATCAAGATTACATTTGGATAATTATTTACATCCAAAATCAGACAAATATATTTGAAGTGAGGAACCTGTCAATAAAGAAATGCACAGCTGTGAAGCCAAACCAACACATACAGACTCTGAATGAGCATACCTGAACTCAGATGATTGACTCAAATGAAATCTGCACTTGGGGGCTTTCGGAATAACTTTAGGGGGCAGGATATGTCTTAAGACATCTATTCCTTGCAAGCCTCTCAGCCATTATGCTAACAGAATATCATTCACGGGTAACAATTCATACAAGGGAACTGCTTTTCTTGCTCTTAGTTTTGTGCTAAAGCACCAAGCTTTGTAATCTTTCATGACACTTTCATGAGTGCATGCTCTTATTTCGTCGACACCAGAGGTCTGGGATCAGACTATAATAGGGGTAAGCAACTGAAAATCTGAAGGGTACATCCTGGCACAGAAGTTTCTAATGTGCGTGGGCAAAGTGGCAGATGTGACAGAAACACAGGGGCAGCATGTCCTGTTTTGCCACTTGAGGAAAATGGGAAGTGCCACTCTGCACAGCCACTGCTCCCACCACTACCTGCCTGCTCCTCTGCCACTGCTTGCTCTGCCGCCGCAGGCCCTGCATCTGCCCAGCATTTGCCGCTGGCGGAGATGCAGATTTCAGGCAAGATCGCATCCATTTGTGGCGAGATCCCATTCAAATCACATAAGCACTTGTGTGCACTCTACAAGATCTCACGAGATCCTCTCCCAAAATGGACATAATCATGCCTGAAATCGTCAGTGCCCGGGTTTGTTTGCTTTTCTGTCTGAAGCTGTGGTCTCACCCTGCCGAATGGCTGGGCCGAAAACAGCAGCAGCTTTGAACTGGGAGGTCACTTTCAAACACCCACTCCACTTCCTTCTCAACAGGCCAACGGGGTGCGGGCGGCTTCCAAATGGGAAATTACATAAGATCTGCAGACCAGGGGCCTTATCCAGAAGAAAAACATACAAATGTGGTACAGGGACATGGTTACATATTCCTGAGCATCTCAGCTTGCAAGCTTTCCAATGGTTGTGTACAGCTGTGTTTTCTCCACAACGAGCCCTTTGCTCTGTATGAGAAAAGCCCTTGCTGTTCTCTAGAATTAGAAAACCGAAAAGAAATTATGCAAAATAGAAAGAAAAAATATTCAGATTTATTCCATTTGCACAATGAAGACAAGTCCCAGAATTCTGCATTTTGCTGTTCAGATTTAGACTGCAGAATTTTATTTTAAAGGAGCCTTCCTAGAATTACACATTCCACTGCTACTTTCACTCACATTTTATTAATGGAAACACGGATTTGCCACTTTCACATACAATTTCTCTCTCCCTCCCACTTGTTAAAGCCTGAATTGAGACAAAGCTTTGCACTGTGTGTTGCATTTTACATCAAAGGATATAATAAAATAGCCCTGCTGCTTGTCAGTTCCGTTTATACAAAGTTATAATTATGTTTTATTAATCCCTTTGTTGAGTTTCACAAGTTATTTCTTTTAGACTCTAGCTATTTCTTATAAGATTTTAAATTTGTAAATTAAAAAATTGATCTAAATGTCTGAAAGGAATGAATTTTGTTTATTTTAAGTTAGTTCCTAGGTCTCAGTTACAATACTTCATTTAAAGTTTAAACTGATTCGTGGTTTTTATGGTTTTCCCCAAGGAAATCTGAACACAATTCTCTAAGAAGAATTCTCAGAATTTTCATAAAACTGCAATTTCCAGAATTCTTTAAAGGAATTCATGCTAGTTAGCCACATGGATTGTCTGTGCAGGAAGATAATATATAAATTAGGCTTGTGTGTCCTTTGTGTTTGTGTAGTAATAATGAGGCAACTTCACATTGTCTACAGCAATGTCTACCTACATCCTCAGTCCTGGCCAGACTGTTGAAGAGTTAGGACTGGTATAATACAAAACTGAAGTACTCCAAGTGCGATAAAAGCCTCATTCATACAACTTGTTGTGTACATTTGTGTTCCACTATGCTCTTTTTCTGTCCGTTGGCTTGTAACTATTCACTTTCTTTTTTTGTTGTTCCCAACAGTCCTGTGTGTGTACAAATTTTGGGGCTTTCTCTGTTAAACCACTCAGATGGTAGTGTTTTGAGGAGCCCCCCCCAGTCTGGGACTGGCACAATATTAATACCTTTCTAACATACATATCATTAAGGAGTGAAAAGGATATTGTACTGAGAAGTGTGAAAGCGATATAATTATGTTGCTGTAGAAGGGAAGGAGCTATACTCAGGGGTGCCAGAAGAAAATACGAGCTTACACTTTGCAAGGGAGACTATTTCCAAGAGTAAGCCCCACTTGCTACAGCTTCAGCTACTAGTTGTAGTGTAAAGAAATATACAGTACTTGTTAAAGGAGTGTCCATGTAGTCAAGCCTAGGCATTCAAAATAGGTTATTTAGCTCCAAGTATTACCACATGCCATGCTAACTCTTTATTAATAGTTTCAAACAAAGGGCTCCATTGTAACGAAAGCTAAAATGGCCTTTACTCTTTTAAAAGAGTTTATAAATGATTAATCACTTAATATTTTAAATAGGATAAAATAGAGTATAGCTTTCATAAAATACAGCAGGACGGCTAGTCACTAAATTTGGTGGCCTCTGCTAAGTTCTCTGGATAATATAAAGATCTTACACAGATGGAACGAATCCCAGTTCTATCAACAACATAGTTTTATCATTCACATCTATTATCATGTGAAGGGAGGGCTGGCAGTTTTTTTCCTTCCATCAATAAATGTAACAGCCTTGATTGCAGGTGTGCTGAATCCACCTACAGTGCAGCAAGAAACTCTAATTTCAATTGGCTGAGCTGCTGTGATGGAATGGACTGTTCTGTTTCTCAGGAAACTATTCTGTAGGGCTAAGACTGTGTACTGTGGGTAGCAAGCCAGAAGGCAAACAAGCTGGGGTCTGGGGGTCTGGGGGCCAAGACAAGAGGGCACAGCATTGCTAGGTCTATTCTAGACCCTGGCAAAGGAATTCTACCTGTATGGATTGTCACCGCACCACTTTGACAGCTAGGCAATGTAAAAGAAGGCAATGAGGGCGGAAAAGAAAGTCCTTTGGGTGCAGGGTTGTAGTTTAGACCAGCAAGGGACTGGACCCAAATTTGTGAGTTTTTGAAACAGGAAATATCTGAACAGAGATTCACAAAAACAACAGGGCCATTGAACATTCCTGGCTTGACGCCTTAATCTTTTGGGGAAAGTATTTCCAGAGATATTTCCAGCACACTGAACAGAAAGTTTCTTCATTTTGTAGCTCTTTTCAAAGACTCCAATAAAAGCTGATAAGGGATTCAAAGGTATTGTTGGCCATAAATACTAAATAGTCACAGCCTGTAAATGCTGGGTAGAAAACTATCAAGATGTTTCGATTTCAGAACAAAATAATAAGAACGCTGCCTCAAAAAGGGCATGTAGATTCTAGCCCAAAAATGGAAACAAGAAGAATTACCATCGATGGAAGAATGGAGAATGAAGTTAATGGAATACACAGAACTTGATAAATTAACAGGAAGGATCCGCGACCTATGAGACCACAGATTCACTGAAGACTGGAGTAAATTTGTAGACTATTTGAAAAGTATTTGCGATGAACAATTAACGTTTGTAGGTTTGCAAGGGGCTCTGTGAAAATAATATTAGAAATATTGTAAAAAAGGGAATAAGAGGGAGGGGGTTTTTAACAAAAGGCAATATTAGATTAAGAAATGCGGAAGAAGGATTAAAACGGAGGATTTGCAGAAGAGCTGAGGGAAGTCCAAAAAATGTATCTGTGAAAAACTGTGTTATGTGTTTTTATATTTTTGTATTGCAAAATGAATAAAAATAATTTATTAAAAAAGGGCATGTAGAGATTATGCTTTGTGTATGCTACATGCAGTACAGCACATAGCTGCTGTGGGTAACACTATTTAATCTAATTGGGTTTTTCCAATTACGCTGATATTCTAGAGACAATATAATCATCATCATAAAGATGCCTAGGGGTTGTCCAATAGCACGGACAGCCCCACCAAACATTCAGTGGTGGCTTTTACCATCAAAATGATTCAATTAAGTGATCACAAGTGATCACAAATCTCTCAACATTTTAGAGGTGTTTTACAAGTGGAGCTTACTTTATTTTAAGCATTTATAGCTATTGAACAGTAGGGTCTGTTCATCTACAATTTGCTGCTTGGAGTATTTTTTTCTGAATTTTACCCATTCTGAGCCGTTGAGTACAGGGAGAGCTAGATAACAAACAAACAAACAAATAAATAAATAACAACATTTGAACTTTCTGCTGCAAACTTGCATTTCCCATAACAATCTCTTCAACAACTGCACCATGCTCACCAGAAACTGAGTGGTACATTGAACACTTGCCTGTCTTCAATGGCAGAGAGAGCAACAGCATGGGCAGTCTGAGTCAGTGACAGGCAGAATCACTGGCAGATGGAGCCAGCTAGTTGTAGGTTAGTCTCCATCCTCCTCCCTGCTGAGCTCTACAAGGGCAAAAGAACTGAGACTTCACCAGCAGGGCAGGTTGTCTAAGAAGATAGATAAGTGGGGCTGGCAGAATAGGTTGGTGGGACACTGTTCTGTTTGCCCTCATGGAGCAGCCTCCACTGGCTGAATAGGATATAAGAAGCATATGGGTGTGACTAAAACACCCAGGGATTTCATATCCTAATAAACAAGAATTTGTTTGGATTAGCACTGACTCCCCTGTGTTCCCACATGATATACTGGAAGTGCAAGTTATTCACCCATTTGCCTGAATGTAATGTTCAAAGTCATCCTCAATTCAAAGATGTTAATGAGTGGTTAAGAAGATGAAATGATGAGTGGAAATTTAAGTAATGAAATGGAAAATGACAAGGAGGAAAGGGAGGGCGCTCTGGCTGCATAGCAAGGTAATATTCCTGTGTTGACTTGTGAAATTATCTCTCCAGGGCAGTAGAGGAAAGACTGGGTTTTTTATGAGAGCAATGGTCAATATATTTTAAAAAAACAAAACAAAAAACAAAAAAACAGAGCAAAAAGAACTGAGCACCCGAACTAATAGCTTCTTCTGTCTTCAGTTTTAATGGTTTTGCACCTCACTTTATCACAACAGAGAATTTAGCACTGAACCATTTCAGAAGGTGTTAGAGGCTTCTTAACTCATGCCGGCGTTTTGTTCCAGATGAAAAAGTATAATATATGGATGTGAAGTGCTAGGATTGCAACTAATTTCCATTCTGGAATGTGAGAAGGAACGCAGGGGGAGGAGACAGCAATAACATGGTATACATCCCTCATTTTGAATGTCTGGATTATAATGATATTTTTAGAAAAAAACATTATGGATGAGTGGAGATTGCTGAACTCCTTTTTTGCCCTGTCATTGCTCCTCCCCCATTCTCCGCTTGTATTGCCAATGTTTAATTTTAAAATATTTTAAAGAAAGGGTTATATCCAACAGAGAGAAAAGAACAGACGGAGAAGGGAGAAGCCATGCCAAAGCTTTGTATCACCCAGCTATTATTAGTGACCTGACTCATATCACTCTCACAGAAATCAAAGGTTGAAGTTGCAAAAAGGCAGTGATGTTGACGGAAGCTAGGCACCACCTGGAGACGAAATCTCTTGACAGCCTATCCCCAATTTCCAGGACTGAGCAGGTGTTTGCCATCTGAGCATGCTGTGAGTTGGGTGGGGAGCTAATTGCTCAGCCTATGTGTATGTGCACATTTCAGCTGGGTTCCCAATTCTCAATATGCTGATACATAATTTCAGGGCTCAAGGCTTTTGGGGTGTTTTATTTTTAAAAAACCCGAATTATTTTTGCTGCAATACATGATGTAGTAGAAAGAGAAAATACCAGGTATGGCATCTGTGATTTGCACTGCCCTCTGCAGTTTCAATTCAGAGAAACTGTCTTAAACCAATGTAGAAAACTTCCCATTATCTACTTTCCTATGGACAAGCCAAGAAAAACTTTTTTTTTTGTCTTCTCAAATTTGAAAGAATATGATAATCTGAAAAGAATCTGACATTTTTGCTTTTATTTTTTACCTGGAAGCTGAATTGTTTCCTTAAGAACACATAAAAAAAACCTTGTACAAAATCTATGTCTCAGCAACTTAAGTAAAAAATGGTGAAGACCCATCCGAATCACAACTGATTCTGGCATTCCAACAACCTTATGTATTGAGCTGGAATCCCAAGACCCCAAGTTGTGTAGTATCAAGGGATAAGTCCAATGTGGAAAAGGCCAAACAGCCTGCTGATTCCAAGGACAAGAAAGAAGCCTTGAGAGGTTGCTAACACTGCAGCCCATTAAATACATAAAACATTATTTCTAATGCATTGAACACTCACAGCTGTACCCTATATCAGTGGTTTTCAACCAGTGTACCGCGGCACCCTGGGGTGCGTTGAATGATATTGAGGGGTGCCGCAAGCAACAATGGCCTCTGTCCCCCTCGGGTCTCTGCCTCCCAAAGGCATGCACAGCTGTTTATTGCAGCAGCCCTGGCTACAAGCCACCCAGCTTCTGGGGCTGGCCAGTGGGTGCTGGTTGCCAGGAGCTGAGGTGGCCTTGAGTAAGCAAGCAAGCAGGCGAGGGAGCCCAGGCAGCTAGTCCACCAGCCCTTGCTTTTGGGAATGGACAGACAAGTGAGGAGGCACCTCTCTTTGGGGTGGGTAGGGGCACATCAGAGACCAGGGGCGGCAATAGTGGGTGCCTGGAGGACTCCTAAGGAGAGGGGAGAGGAGAGGAAGCTGAGGGAACCCACCACAAGGGAGGGTGTTCAAAAAAGGGTGAGAGGCTGCCAGCTCTGCAGGCACCACAGGGGTGCCACAGAAAGAATGTAGTTGGTCAAGGAAGACTTGGACTCAAAAAGCTTGAAAACCTCAGTCCTATATGGTAGAATACCAAGATGTTTTCATTCTTAGAAGCTGATTGAAACCATTTTAAGAACCAGTCCTCTACCTCCTGCCAGAAAAACAACCTGTCAGAAGAATAGCATTTGAGCCGCAATGTGTCTGGCTATTAACCAGAAGGTTGGTGGCTTGATCCCACAAGGGGACAGCTGTGGGCAGGATTCCTGCACTGTAGGGAGTTGGAGGAGATGACCCTCAGGATCCCTTCCAACTCTACAATTCTATGATCCTAATTCCCATGGGAGGGTGGCTAGCTACCTCAAATTGAAGGCTGCAAACTGGAGGCTAGGGCTGGATCTATAGGTATTTTTAAAATGCTATGGGAAAAAATGCTATTGGGGGGGGGGGGGGAGAAAAGCTCCCAAGGCAATCTGCCATTGGCTTTGGATTCTGCTCTACAGCACCACCTGGTGTTACATTTTTATAACACTTTTTAACATTATAAATTGACCAGTGTAGCTGAGTCCATCACTCACAAACTAGGCTCTTTATTTATAGGACCTTGCCCTATGCCTGGATATTTGACAGCTTTCAAATCAACATCAACATGTACTTTTTCCCCCTTGGGAAGAAAGGTGGCAAGGAACATTGGGGCCTAAGAGTAACAAAGGATCAAAATTACAAATGTATATGCATTTTGTACAGTTTAATGCTGAAATTCTCACTTTGGAAAAAGGGACGCAGGATGATAGGCTAACGCTCCAGCCATAGCTTGTGTGTTGGCAACCTGATGATTAGCTGATATTCCTTAAAGGGTTTGGATTGGGGCCTGGGTCTGACAAGTGATTCTTAAAGCGGAATCATGAAATTGCTACCAAGAGTCTTTTTAGTGAGTTTGCTATGGAAACACCAATTCCATGAGGTAAAAATCTAAAATCTGAAGTGGCTTCACATTTATAGCTGTGGGTAAAAATATAAATACAGGTCTGTACTGCTCTTAAATCCCAGCAGTTGCCAAGTGTGTCAGAACAGTTGAGACACTATAACTGATGTGCCACAAAACAATATGAATTATTAAGGGACAGATACACAATTTAAAATATATCTAACTCCGTCTCTGTGGAGTTCCTAAATCTCACATACTGTTTATATAGCGCTTTAGGGTAGGAATAATTTCACATGCTTTATTTCAGTAATCTGACAACAACCCCGCTGAGGGCATGCCCCCCCCCCACCCTCAAACAATGAACTGTTATACGGCAACAAGGAGCAAGTGCTGTGTCTCCCTTCCAAGCTTTTCCTGGAGCAGCACAATCAATGCCTTGTCAGCTTCACAAACCATGCAGAAGTAGATACTCTTGAGTTTGACCATTTGGCTTTGAATGATTCTCTGATTTATACGTTGCATAATCGGTGGTTCTTATTGGAATACCAAACTGCACTGCTGTGCTGAACCAAATAATGACTGGAGAAAAACAAGGAACAGTATTCATGAACTTTTTAACAATAATGAATTTAGATTTGGTTATTCAGCCTGCACGTAGAAAGCTAGATGCTGACCCAGCCTGCTCCCTAATGTTTTAGTTTCATACTCACCTGCAATATGAAGGAAATTAACCTGTGTTTGAATGGAACATGACATAGTTGAAGTAAAAATTCACTTAAATTTTAACTGTGACTTACAAAATCACAGCTTGGCACAGATGTGGGGGGGGGAATGAATAAATAAAATGAGAGTGGAGTGAACAGAATTTACATAGACCTGGCTTATGCTATTAATGAGCAGATTTGTTTGTCATTATTATTATTGCTATTGGTACATTTGTATGGAAAGGTTCAGGAAATTCCTCACTAGTGATGCAAGTTTCTTCCAGTTTTACCAAGCCTGAAAAAAAGGGAATTGCAGTACAGTACAGCTTTCAGTGCTCAAATTAGTTAAGAAACTATAATAAATTTCTGTTCCCTTCAGGGACCTTTTGACTGATTTGAAATTAATGTACTACTGAAATAAATAAAAACAATTTTTTAAAAAAAATAAGGAAGTTCCATACTTAAGACCCAACAAAAGCGCGCTCTCTCTCTCTCTCTCTCTCTCTCTCTCTCTCTCTCTCTCTCTCTCTCTCTCACACACACACACACACACACACACACACAGAAACCTGACTATTCTCTGAAAAGTTAAGCTTATGAGTCATAATCTCTCGAAAAATATAAGACAGAATGGAGCCAACATGGGACTTTTGCATATTTTTGTAAGATACAGGAAGAAGCAAATAACCTTAACCTAAATGGTTCTTATTTCAGAACCATTTATATTTTACTATCTGGATAACAGAGATAGGAGGCTGTGAAATTTCTGCTATCTTGCAGGGGGTAGGGTGACCGGGTGAGCTCAATTTAATAGTGACAAAAATTGTGGGAGAGGTGAGTAACATGTTACATCGCTGCCAGTTCTGGACTGGCTAGCCAAATCAGAGGATGGACAAATAAGTTGGGAGGTTGTGGACTCTCCTTCACTGGAGGTATTTAAGCAGAGGTTGGATGGCCATCTGTCATAGATGCTTTAGCGGAGATTCCTGCATTGCAGGTGGCTGGACTAGATGACCTTTAGGTCCCTCCAACTCTATGATTCTATGATTTTAAGTCATGAATGCAGTTGGTGGACCAGCATTAGTATTACCTGAGCCTTGGCCTTCTAAGATCCTTGACCTTCTGTAAAACCCCTATTAACAGCAATAGTCCGTAACAGTGGCAAGTAGATGCTACACATGTTTTAATTAGGGCTGTAAGTAACCAAAGCATTCTCCCTCCATTTTCCCAATCTCCACAATTTGGTTGTGCAGATCCTATGGGTTTAATTACCTGTATCTGTCAGGTGGGGGGGGCAGCTTTTTTTCTGAAACTGCACTCTTGTCAGGGCAGGCAAGTCACTGCCTCTCTTGGCTATCAACCAACCACCTCTAATCTCTCCATTACTGAGAAATGGAGAGCTTGCGAAATTTCAGCAGACAGCCAACAGAACCTGATAGAATTAACTCCCTCCTCCTTTCTTACCTCCTAACCCTTCCTTGCCGCCATATTTTCCTCTGTGTCAGAAATATATGTGACTGAAAGGGAACCTGGCCAATTTTTGATTTAAAAACTATTGATAACAAGGGCAAAGCCAGCAGGTGGAACCAAGGATGGCCAGAGGGCAGAGCGAAGGAGTGCCAGGATTGGAACATAAGAAAATCTGGTGGGTTTGGAGAAGAGACAAAGTAAAATAAGGCAATTTTAGGTATATGGCCACAAGAACAAACCTCTTTTGTCAGATTGGCTCTAAACAAGAACCTGCTTTTAAAACCTTGTTACATGCCAGAATGTAATTTTACTAATCGGACTAGTAGACTAATAGATTAATGCCTTTTCACAAGGAGAAACACCATCTATGAGCTGATGAGGTAAAGATGCTATCCTAATTCTTGCATTGTGTACAATGTTGTGGTTCTCCACGAACGTACTAGAATAGCTGGACTTTTTCCAATGTAAAGCTCTCTTTTTTTCATTATCAAATCACGTCCACAAAGTTGTCAGAGCACCACAAGTTAGATCAATTCAAACATCATCCCAAACAATGGCTAAGGCAGCTTAAGTGTGGGTTTGGCATGATGTCCGGTTTGACAAGTCATGGGGACATCAGCCCACAATCAAGAAACAGAAACCATGATTTGAAAAAAAAATGACAAAGCATAATTGCAGTTGTCATTTTACTTCCAATGGCCACAGAGATACAAGAGGGACGTTATGAAGCTCCGTAGATGGAAATCAAAAGCACAGAAGCTGCTCTAAGTCAAAGAGTGGCATGTTTCACATAACATGGCAAATGAATTTATGGCTTATTGGGACTGGCACAAATGTGGGGCTTACCGGAGAGTAGCTCTCAGTTAAGCTAAACCAAATTTTAGCTTAGTTTATATTCTGAACCTCACAGCTGTTGCTGTGAGCTGTAGCCAAAGCTTATTCTTTGTACAACGTTTGTGCAGTCTGGGTAACCATGTAGGATGAACCAGGCCATTGCCTGTTTATGTATGGAAATTCAAATCATGGTTTGGGTTTTACACTGATTTAAACCATGGTTTGGAGTCAACCTTAGCATTGTCATTTCATCATTTTCATAGAATACATATTTCTGTTACTTTAACGAACATTATTAGCACCATAATCAAGACACTACTATAGGAAATTCTTTCTTGATGAGTCTGGTGGTCATTATTTTTCAGGCAGATATTAATTCACTTTATCCACCTTCAAAATGTTAGAAGTAATGTAATTCATTCATATATTGGCCTGGTTCACATCAATGGTAAGACAAACTTTGGCTTACCAGGAACAAGTCAGCAAGTTGGTACTCGGTGAGAAAATTGCAGCCCATTTCCTCCTCATCTGTTCTTGCTGCTGCTGCACTACCTGAAGCTAAGCTATGGTTTGTCTTAGTGTTATGTGTGAACCAAAGCTCATCGTTTATCTCACTCTAAACAAACCACAATCTATAAATCAGGATTTATTCTCACCTTATCACTTCTAGTTTATTTGAAGGAGACAAGATCTCCAATCTGATGATGAAAAATGTTATACAGTATACGACTAGAAAATTATAACTATGGGGAGGATTCAACTAAGTTGTTGCATGTGCAAATAGAGGGGGTGGTGACTCCCACCCCTGCCCACTCCAAAAAAATCTGCTCTGGAAAATTGGAGGGCAGATAGAATAGGTTTAGGGGGCACACAGAGGCTGCATGAGGAGAGGTGAAAAACACCCACTGCAAAAGTGGATTTCATTTCCCTCATGAATACTCTACAAGTACAGACATCTTGGGATTATTGTCAAGGAACATGGCTTGGATTTAGCTGCCCCAATCTACTTAGCATATTAATCAAACACATACCTACACCGAGGATGTTTTGACACTTTTATTTAAAAAATGGCTTAACTTTTAGCAGATTGAATGTGCGTCTATTTGTCTCCAGCAAAACTCTCAATGTTAAAATAAAGTTCTAAACCAGATAACGGTACTATGATATACTAAGGTGTCATGCACACAATCTTGCCAGTCCAAAGATGCTTAACTCCTGACCTTCAGGTATGGTTTACAGACTTTAGTGTCAGATTCTTCTGGTGTAACTGAAGTTTGATGACCAGGCAAGTCACAGCTCAATAATGGTAGCCCCTGGCCACGAAGCCAAATCAGTCATTCTATGCTCCATCTGTTTAAATGTCTATCTGTGCACCTGTTTCAACTATTCTTTTCTTTTCTGCTCTCACAATCCCTGGTATAATTAATGGGTAGTAGTTATTTGACACAATTTTTCTGGTACTGCACTAAATGAAAATTATTGCAACAAAAACTAGAGGCAGATCTAAGGCTTTTGCATTTTGAAAAGGAGAGTAGCCATTTCTTCATTGTCCCAATTAATGCCTCGCTTTGGCATGGTTTACAAAAAAACCTTCCCAAATCAGCATCTCTTAAGACAGTAATATTTTGCAGGTGAGCCTTCGCTTAAGATCAAACTTGGGGAAGAACTCTCTTTAAAAAACAACAACCCTAAACTGACTTACTAGCCCACAATACTTTGTGACATTCAGTAGATTCTAAGAAAAGCATTAAGTTCATGCCAGTGCTTTTTTTTTTATTGTGGATCAGCTACTTTCCTTCTGTATATAAGCAAAACTTTGTTCTGTGTAACACATACCAGAAATTAATTTTCATTGCCAGCAACAGCAATGTACTAAATCATAGCAGTATTGAATCCATCGCTGATTCCACTTTGCCCTAATATTTTATGAACCCTCACTGCTCACTGTCAACCTTTTCTCATGACCTCATATATCTCTGACAGAAGCAGCACTTTGTTAATCAGCCACTTCTGGTTTAGAGTTTCATTTCTCAGCCTCCAAGGTTCCCCTCGTGTCCCTAGCTTCCTCACCCCACTAGTCACTCTTCTCCAGGATGAAGAGGAACCATTGATGAGCACGCTTTGGGTTCGGTCAGTCAGCCAGTTACAAATCCACTGAGTGGTAGCATAGTCAAGACCGCATTTTACCAGCTTCTTTACAAGAATATCATGGGGCACCTTGTCAAATGCCTTGCTGAAATCAAGGTAGGCTACATCCACTGCGTTCCCTTCATCTACCAGGCTTGTAATTCTGTCAAAAAACGAGATCAGGTTAGTCTGACATGACTTATTTTTCAGAAATCCATGCTGACTATTGGTGATCACAGCATTCCTTTCTAGGTGCTCACAGACTTTTTGCTTAATGATCTGCTCCAGAATCTTCCCTGGTATTGATGTCAGACTGACTGGACGGTAATTATTTGGGTCCTCTCTTTCCCCCTTTTTCAAAATAGGGACAACATTTGCCCTCCTCCAGTCTGCCGGGACTTCGCCTGTTCTCCAGGAATTCTCAAAGATGACTGCCAGTGGTTCTGAGATCACATCTGCCAGTTCTTTTAATACTCTTGGATGCAGTTCATCTGGCCCTGGAGACTTGAATACATCTAGACTAGCCAAGTATTCTTGTACTATCTCCTTAGTTATTCTGGGCTGTGTTTCTCTGCTGAATCATTTGCTCCAAATTCTTTCGGTCAGGCATTGTTTTCTTTATCGAAGAAGACTGAGGCAAAGAAGGCATTGAGGAGTTCAACCCCTTTCTGTGTCCCCTATTTGCATTTCACCATCTTCTCCTCTGAGTGACCCCACTGTTTCTTTGTTCTTCCTTTTGCTACAAACATACCCATAAAAGCCTTTTTTGTTGCTTTTAATCTCTCTAGCAAGCCTGAGTTCATTCTGTGCTTTAGCTTTTCTGACTTTGTGTCTACACATGCTGGTTATTTGTTTGAATTCCTCTTTGGTGGTTTCCCCCCTTTTCCATTATTTTGTACACATCCTTTTTTAATCTTAACTCAGTTAAAAGTTCTTTAGATAGCCACCCTGGCTTCTTTAGGCACCTTCCATGTTTGCGTCTCATTGGTATTGCCTGAAGTTGTGCTTTTACTATCTCCCTCTTAATAAACTCCCAGCCATCATGAACTCCCTTTCCTTTTAGTATTACTGTCCATGGGATCTCACCAAGCACTTCCCTATGTTTTATGAAGTTGGCTTTCTTAAAGTCAAGAAATTGAGTCCTAGTATGCTTGGCTGCTCCTTTCCGCTGTATAGTAAACTTCAGAAGAGCATGATCACTTGCGCCTAATGATCCTTCCACTTCTACCCCACTAACCAGGTCATCAACATTGGTTAGGACCAGATCTAAAATGGCTGTTCCTCTTGTTGCTTCTCCCACTTTCTGGACACTGAAGTTGTCTGCAAGGCCAGTGAGGAATCTGTTTGACCTTATGCTCTTGGCTGAGTTTGACATCCAACAAATATCCGGGTAATTGAAGTCCCCCATTACTACTATCTCCCTTCCTTTTGCATGCTTGGCCATCTGTTCCAGGAAGGCATCATCTATGTCCTCCGTTTGGCTTGGGGATCTATAGTAAACTCCCACAATGAGGTCACTGTTATTCTTCTCTCCCTTAATTTTGACCCAAATGCTCTCACTTTGGCTTTGAGGTTCTAAATCTTGGATCTCTTCACAGCTATACACATCCCTGACATATAACGCCACTCCTCCTCCTTTCTTGTCTGGTCAGTTTCTCTGAAATAGATTGTATCCCTCCATTATTACATTCCAATCGTGGGACTTATCCCACCAGGTTTCACTGATGCCTATTGTCAGGGGTTCAGGAGCAGAGACACAGGAGAGGGAGCAAATGGAGAGCGAGGAGGAGGAATCCGAGGGGGGAGTAGGCAGTGACAGTGGTCAGAGAGATTCCACGAGTCTCACCAGCGAATCGGAAGACTCACAGAAGGGAGCGCCCATGGCCAGGGCGAGGGGGGTGCCAAAGGGGAAGCCCCAGAAGGAAGGGGCCAGCGGGGACTCCTTGAGCAGCAGCTGGAAATCAGGACCAGCTTCCCCACCAGAGCACAGTAGGGGGAGGAGTCCCAGGAATCGGGAACAGTGTTCTCGCCACCAGCGAGAGGAGATGAGTCAGGATTGACCACGCCCACATCGGAGAGCGGGGGAACGGTCAGGAGGAAGGTTACCGGCTGGGCGCGCGCGCCAAGTTCAAATGTACAGGCGAGCGGCACAGCAGGTAGCCCGGATGGGGAGCCAGGTCCTAAAGCCCGCCGAAGGAAGGGCAAGACTCAGGAGGGTCAGCGTCAGAAGAGTCCAGAAGGGAGGAAACCCCAGGGGGCAGAAGGACCCAGAGGAGGAAAGAACAGCGGAGGAGGTGGAGCCAGGCCAGGATCTTAAACTGGTGCGGAAGGGGTAGTGATTCAGAGGGGACTTCGCCGATCTGAAGTCAAGACGTAGGGCTGCACGCTCTGGGGTTTGAAATGGAAACAAAACTTCAATAAAGACTTTTGTACATTAAATCAACTGGGCGTTGGTCCTCTGTGAGCTGGGACCTGGAGGCAGTCCTGACACCTATTATGTCATATTTAGTTTGCTGTACCAAGAGCTCAAGCTCATCTTGTTTATTTCCCATGCTTTGCGCATTAGTGTACAGACATTGAAGTCCATTAATCATTCCCCCGTGTCTCTTATGTAAGGATTTTTTTCCTCCCACCACTAGGTCTGCGTGCTGTTTGCTCCATTTGGTCTATGACATTTGGATTATCATCTTCATCAATTGATAGCCTCCTACCTTCAGGAGCACTGTCTCCCTCCCCCACATTAGTCAGTTTAAAGCCCTCCTGATGAGGTTTCTGAGATTTTTTTGCAAAAACATTCCTCCCAACCATTGTGAGGTGCAGCCCATCGCTTGCCAGAAGTCCATCCTTAGTTTTAATTTAGAGACGGTCAGTTTTAATTGAGAGACGGGTTACAAATCATATTTGGGATGCATCTGTTATACTTACAGATCCAATATAAGGTCTTTAAGCAGAGGCTTGACAACCATATGTCAGGAGTGCTCTGATGGTGTTTCCTGCTTGGCAGGGGGTTGGACTCGATGGCCCTTGTGGTCTCTTCCAACTCTATGATTCTATGATTCTATAAGATGCAGAAAAGATGCATCTTCTCTTATTTGTGAAGTTTTGTATCTCACAAAAGGTTGGGAAACGTAGGTAATGTCAAACATCACACCAAACCAGAGTTTTATTCCTACTCCTCCATATTTATTTACTCCTATTGGTGCATTGAATACAGAGGCAACTAAATATTCATGAGCAGACAAAGATAGACAAACTTTATTTGCATTAGCCAATGGCCATAGCTACATAAAACAAGCAATATATACAATTAAAAAGACAACAATGGGTTAAAAGGGCAATCAAATGGCCAAGATTATCATTCAGATAGTGGCCCTTAATCTCATTGCACCCTCAATAAACCTAGCAACCTTTGCTGTTGTCATTTTGATCTGATAAAAGAAAGAACAGTGTGGCCTCAGATGGGCGGCCTGGGAGGGTAAGCAGGAGTGGCGTGATGATCTCATTCCACAGATCTTTATAAAGGGGGCAGGACAGGAGAACATGAGCCACTGTTTCCAGATTGGCATCTCCATAGGGGCAGAGTCGTTTCTCAGTTGGAATCTTTTGGTATCTGCCCTCAAATACGGCGGAGGGCATCACATCCAATCTGGCCAGTGTGAAGGCATGTCTGTATTTTGGGATAGTTAATTTATACAAATATGGTGCCAGGGAATCAAACTGGGGGGGGGGGCGCAAAAGGCATACCAAGGACAGAGTTTCTTTATAATGGCCAGATTGTTCTGTTGCTCTAAGTCCTTCAGATGCTGTCCAATTAGCCTTTTTGCTTTAATAAAGCCCATCGTGAGAAGCTGGTGTGGGTGGAGTCTGCAGGAGAGGAATTTTTGGTGCACAATTTTAGACCACACACTTTTATGAGGGTCTTCTGTCACTAAGGGCAGTAGACCGGGTGGATTTAGATTTAGAGGGAGCCAATAATTAAGAGTTCTTTGCCAGCACCGTGCTTCTACAGAGGGAAGACTTGCCTCCAGTCGTAATGCTGCGTTTGGGACACAATGTGATACAGAAAAAATCTGCCTTAAAAATTTGGATGCACAGTTTCAAAAATGCTGCAGTGATTACCCGTCCAAATTTGGGCCCCATAAAGTATCTGCGCCAAAGATTTGGCTTGAAAAACTTCTAGGGCTGCTGGGATGTATTTGCCACCCTTCATATGGAAAAAAACGGGACAGCATCTTAGCACTTTGGGCTGCTTTTTCTTTAACAGATTTTTGGTGTACATCCCATGACGCCAATCACTGGAAGACTATGCCCAGGTATTTAAAGGCTTTAACCTGCTCAATTGGCTGATTGTCCATGTTCCAGCTATGTGATGTATGTTTCTTTGCGAAAACCATGACTTTGCTTTTCTGATAGTTTACCACCAGCTGTTCTCTCCTGCAATATGCTGAGAATTCTCCTATCAACCATTTTAGGCCTATTTTTGTTCGGGATAGGAGGACCGCACCATCAGCATATAAGAGCACCGAGGTAGTTGGTTTTGTGGCCAGTTTAGGAGCATGGAACTCCAGAGATGTTAAGCTTTTAACCATGTCATTGATATATAGGTTAAATAAAGCTGGAGCTAAAATGCAGCCTTGCTTAACCCCCTTGGTGGCTGGTACAGGGCCTATGAGTTGACCATTTGTGGAGGATCTTACGTACAACACAGTATCTTTATACAGGCCATTAATCAAAAATAACCATCTTTTATCTATACTGGATGTATTCATTTTGGCCCAGAGTCTTACTCATGAAACTGAATCAAAGGCAGCCTTCAAATCAATGAAGGCTGCATATAAGACCCCATGGGTTTCTTGGCGTATTTGTCAATAAGATGTGCTAAGACAAAACAGTGATCTATGGTAGATCTGCCTTGCCTAAATCCAGCTTGCTCCTCCGCCCAGATAGCCTCAGTGTCCATCAAACTAGTTAATTTGATATAGAGGTGTTTTGCATATAATTTGCTAGGTATAGGTAAAAGACTAATAGGTCTGTAACTTGCTGGGTCCGATGTGGGGCCCTTTTTATAAATTGGGATGATTATCGCCTCGGCCCACCCTTAGGGAAATAGGCCTGTTGAATCAATGTGGGAGAATATTGTTGCCAGCAGGGGGGCCCACCACCCAGTGTTGGTCTTCAGAAATTCTGCGGGAATATAATCTATGCCAGGGGCCTTGTTGTTCTTTAGCTGTGCAATCAAATTCTCTACCTCCTCTGTGGTTACAGGTGGTCAGTGAGGTGAAACCTCTGGTTGCACGCTTGGCTTGTTAAACTGAGCTTCCTTATAATAAAATAATGATTGAAAGTACAGTGGTGCCCCGAAAGACGAACGCCTCGCAAGACAGAAAAACCCGCTAGACGAAAGGGTTTTCCGTTTTGGAGGCGCTTCGCAAAACGAATTTCCCTATGGGCTTGCTTCGCAAGACGAAAGCCCATAGGGAAATCTCTGGGACAGCGGGGAAGCGCAGCGCATCTTCCCCACTGTCCTCGGACCTCCTCCGAAGGCTGGCGGTGGGGCGGAGAGCCCTCCTCCCCCCGCCAGGCTTCGGAAGGCTCCTCCGAAGGCTGGCGATGGGGCCGAGAGCCCTCCTCCCCCCTCCGAAGGCTGGCGATGGGGCCGAGAGCCCTTCTCCCCGTGCCAGGCTTCGGAAGGCTCCTCCGAAGGCTGGCGATGGGGCCGAGAGCCCTTCTCCCCCCGCCAGGCTTCGGAAGGCTCCTCCGAAGGCTGGCGATGGGGCCGAGAGCCCTTCTCCCCCCGCCAGGCTTCGGAAGGCTCCTCCGAAGGCTGGCGATGGGGCCGAGAGCCCTCCTCCCCCCGCCAGCCTTCGGAAGACTGCTCCGAAGGCTGGCGGCGGGAGGAGGTCTCTCCGCCCCACCGGCAGCCTTCGGAAGGCTGTCCTGAAGACTTGCGGTGGGAGGAGGGTTGTCCTTCCCACCGGCAACATTCAGAATGTTCTGAATGTTGGCGGTGGGGAGGAAAAACCCTCCTCCCACCACAAGCCCCGGGAACAGAGGAGAAGTGCTGTGCGCCTTCCCCTCTGTTCCCGTACCTGTGCTGAAGGCTTGCGGTGGGGAGAAAAGCCCTTCTCCGCACCGCCAGCCTGGCAAGCGGTCTCCATAGGAACGCATTAATTGATTTTTAATGCATTCCTATGGGAAACCGTGCTTCGCAAGACGAAAAACTCGCAAGAAGAAAAAACTTGCGGAACGAATTAATTTCGTCTTGCGAGGCACCACTGTATCAGATCCACTCTCAGGGTTCAACGGTACAAATAAGTCTGTTACACTCCTGGTCCAGTAGGCCAGATATGGTACGGCAAAAGCAAATTAGGTCTTTCTTGTGCGAAGCCTTGACCAGGCTTTGCCATGCGATTTGCTCAGTTTTTTGTTTTTTCTTCTTTAATAGTTGTTTGCAGTTCTGCCTTATGGAGATATATGCGGTAAATAAAGGGAGTGCCCCAGTATTCCTATATTTGCGATAAATTGTTCTCAAATGCTTCCTTGTTTGTCTGCACTCTGCTTCGAACCAGCTTGCTAGACCCCTCGCCCTCTTTGTGGCTGTATTCTGTATCGCAGATGATAATTGTGTTTTCAGCTTTTCTATAAGTATCTTAAAAAGCTCTAGGACCACAGCCGTGGAGTTAGTCAAAACAATAGCAAAATATATGTTCTTTAGCTCCACTGATTGAAGGAGGCCTGCATTCAGCACAGGGGATCATTTAATTCTTTTGGGAGCCGGTATACCCAAATTCACCGTGGGAGTATATTGTGGGTTGGCAATGGGTTTTTCGAAAGGCGGGCCTTCAAACACTAAAGTTAGAGGGAGATGGTCACGCTCAGTGTTATGGCCCACTTGAAACTTCGTGACAAAGCCATACGCGAATCTTGAGATTGGAATATAATCTATAACACTTCCACCAGCCTTGGAAAAATGTGTGTATTCCCCAGGTCGGCCCCCCTCTTTGATGCCGTTTAATATCAACAGTTCCCTCAGTTTTGTGACCAGGGCTAAGCAGAGCCCTGAAAAGTTGCATTTGTGATCTTTAGAAAGGCGAGTAACGCCTATAGCTGTCTGGCTATCATGGTCCAGGAACTGGTTGTACTGAGTGTATAGACAGTTATCATCTGTTCCCGTTTGGGCATTGAAGTCTCTGCCGATAATAATTGGAGCAGTAGGGTAGGTAGGCCTCTAAATCTGCCCATGCGGCCTTAATTGCCGATTTTTTGGACAGGGGGTGAAATAGACATTAACCAGCACTAAAGAGGCTCTCTTGAGTTTGAGTAGGGCGGCAGTTGCTAGTGAGTTGCAGCTGGGTAAAGGTATTATGGAGTGCTCTAGCTTTGTGGGGACAAAGCAGGCTAAGCCTGCCCAGGTCTGCCTCCTCTCAAGGATGGGGTTGCGGACAAATAAGCATACATACATTGAGCTACTAAATGCAACTTTACACAGCTCTATAAAGTTGTGTTTTTTTATAAAAAAAACTAAGTTCTTTTCTAACTTAGCACCAGCATCAAGACAACAATTTCCATCTACAGCCACAAATCCAGATCTGAGTTATGGAACACAACACAGTAATTGCTTGTCAAAAATAAAGTGACAGCAAGGCTCTCTTGCTCATTTTTCTTCACTCTAATTTTAAAGTCATGGTGAAGGGGGTGGGGCCGAGATTTAAATGAGTATTATAAAGAGCATCAGCTCATGGTGTCATTGCTGTGGTATGCATGTGGTATGCATGTGTGTGAAAAAATGTCAGCAACGGCACCGGTGTCTATCTCCTGCAGCTCTGCCAGAGTAAACAGATATCACCACGATAGGTTGTAGCATTACCAGAGCAGAAGTAAGGGGTCTAAACCAAGGCTGCACTGATAAAGAACAATGCAGGAATCACAGAATCACAGAACTGTCGAGTTGGAAGGAACGACAAGGGTCATCTAGTCCATATGGGAAATGGGCTTAATCAGGCCAGCACAGCTCGTGACTCCTCAACTCAAAGATAGCCCACCCATCTGTTTTCTGGCACAGAACCCCTTCCTTTGATCCTTTAACACCCCACACATAGGCCATTACCTCACCAGGAAGCTAGACTGGCTGTTCCCGAAATCTGAATCCTTGCTTAGATTTTAACAATTGCTGCACTCAGGAATGAGAAGGGTCTCAGCATACAGTCCACCCCCCTCAAACAATAAAAAGGCTATTAATGTTACTCGTTTATTTGCATGTCTGTTCACACACCAGGACAAATAATCAGCAATTGTACTTATTGCGAGGCTGCTCTCAAATTAAGTCGCTGTTATCTCTCAAATGGCAAGATCTAAATGCAAGGCCATTCACAGTCCAGAAAATCTGGCTTTTAAATTAAAATTTGGCTGAAGGTTTAAGTCAGCAATGGAACCTGTACTAGATATAGCACATAGCAGACAACAAAGCTGACTGCGCAATATGAGAGTGTGAGTCAAATCCATCCATCTCTGAGTTGCTGAACTGAGCACCACTGCAGGGACACAACCTAAGACATCATCCAACACAATTTAATTTAATTATTTCTCATACACACACACACACACACTTATGCAGGCCATAAATCGCTCTCTCAGTGGATGGAGAGTGTGTCATGGAATCCTTTCCTTCTTTAAACCACAAAGGGTTTTAAACCTCCAACATTTCTCTGACGAAAACAGAAACACCCCATTCCATAATGATAATTTTACTATTTATACCCCACACATTTTACTGGGTTGCCCCAGCCACTCTAGGCAGCTTCCAACATATATAAAAACATTAAGCATAAAAAACTTTCCTATACAGGATTGCCTTCAGATGGCTCAAGGGGTGGATAACTCCATACCCTCCAACATTTCTCTAATGAAAACAGGGACATCCTAAGGAAAAGTGGGTCATTCCAGGATCAGAAACCAGGGCAGCTTCCCTAAATCAGGACGTCCCTGAAAATAGGGGCACTTGGAGGGTCTGGTGTTGTGCATCGCATAGTTTAACATAGCATAGTTTAACATAGTCAAAACAAAAAAAATTCCTTCCAGTAGCACCTTAAAGACCAACTAAGTCAGTTCTTGGTATGAGCTTTCGTGTGCATGCACACTTCTTCAGATACACTAGTTTAACATAGTTTAAGATAGCAGAGCTAGCTCACTAGAACTAAGGCTCAATCTCTAGCCTTCATAGCCTTTGCATCTCAGTGCTATCACACTAGTGACTGTTATTTCTCTAAAAGATGGACCATCTCTCATATCTAAAGGTAAAGGTAAAGGGACCCCTGACTATTAGGTCCAGTCGTGACCGACTCTGGGGTTGCGGCGCTCATCTCGCTTTATAGGCCGAGAGAACCGGCGTACAGCTTCCGGGTCATGTGGCCAGCATGACTAAGCCGCTTCTGGCGGACCAGAGCAGCACACGGAAATGCTGTTTACCTTCCCGCTGGAGTGGTACCTATTTATCTACTTGCACTTTGACGTGCTTTCGAACTGTTAGGTTGGCAGGAGCAGGGACCAAGCAAGGGGAGCTCACCCCATCACGGGGATTCGATTGGCAAGCCCTAGGCTCTGTGGTTTAACCCACAGCGCCACCCGCGTCCACCCTCTCTCATATGTACCAGATACTAAAACCCAAAAACATGTGGGCTTTTTTATTTGAAAAAATCACAATTCACAAAATAATTAACATTTTCCCGTCTTTTAATAGTATTCTAAAATCTGCTGCCTTGCCCCATCTAGAGTTGGCCCTGCTGCTTTCAACAGTTGTTGAATGGGGTAGCCCAGAAAAATATTAGGAGGAAACCCCAGTTTCAAGACATTTTGGATGACACACTTAGGACAAAGCCACACCATCAGCGCATCAAGGGCATGGTTAAAGTACATGGTTTGCCAAAGAATCCTGGGAACTGTGGTCCACCCTCCCTTAACAGATCTACAGTTCCCAGCACTTTTAACAAACTGCAGTTACCTGGATTCTTTGGAGGAAGATGTGTGCATTGATGGTGCTTTAAATTTATGGAGTGGATCTGCCCTAAATCAAATCATGGTTTAGCCGGGTTTAGTGTTATGTGCAAACTGGGTTGTTGTTCTTGTATAAATCCATGCAACACAACATGAGACATGTTGTCTCATCATTGATCCTTTATGGGTCATTTCTTTTAGAGCCTCACTAGTGTGGCTTATTATTTTAGGCATGGGACAGGAGCTATCAATTGCTGTGATGCTAAAGAGAAAGAATCACAATTGTTGCTTGGCTCTGGTCTAACAAAATGCCTGAAGAGCCAGGTCTGTGATTTGTAAATGACTGAAAATAAAACGCAGGAAACTGTTACTGAGTCGCCTCACTGTCCAGCCTCTAACTGATGTTACACAATCCCTTTCACAATGTGCACAGAGAACCCATTTAACACGCTGGTATCCATTCCTCCAAGAAATTGATTTAATGAGGCCTCTTTTCCAGCATAGTTAGAGGGGAAAGAAGTGTCTCTTTTATCTCCGTGAACCTAGAAAGCAAAGTAATAGGAAGGGGTGGGATCACTTTGTCTGAATCTTGGCACATTGAGCTGGAGCCAGGCAGGAGGTCTAATTAAGCAAGTCAGATTCAATGGCAACATGATACGAGTTGGGGAGAAATATGGAAAATAAGTGTGCACAACAACGTGGATTCCACTGGTCATCACTGTACTCTTCCTCACTGTTCTTTTCTCTACACATTAGGGGAATGGAAACTTGAACACTCAGTAACTGAGCAAAAAAAGATATGAACAAATATTCTTTGTCTTTTAATATATTTGCTCACTGCACGTTTGCTGGAAAAGGGTAGAGACTGGAAACTTGACTATGATTTTCAGCTCTATTGCACTCCTCCCAGCTTAAATACAAAACTTGAACTTTTCATTTCATGATTACGCTGCTCAATATCATTGCTTTGCATGAATTATAATGCAATCCTAACCATGTCTACTCAGAAGCACATCCTATTAAATTTCCAGGAGAGAGGGGTTAGGATTGAAGGCTTATTCTGCACTTCTTTTTACTTTTTGCTTTTTACATTGGTACACAATTTTATGTAATTTTTTATTTAAAAAAAAAAAATGAATATTGAGGCCTTTATAAATTGTGGAGTTATGTATTTGTGCGACCATGTATCTATTACACATTCCTGTGCATATTTCCCACCTGACTTCATTGAGGTGCATTCTCAGGTAAGTGGGCACAAGGCTGTAGTCCTAATCTGCTTCCAATAATCATGGGCTGAGGTCACATCAATAGGGTATTAGATCCCAACCATCATATTCAACCCCTTCTGCCTAACTGTCCAGTGATGCCTTCTGACATTTTTCCATATATAGTCTACATTTTCACATTTTGCAGCCACAAATGCTAGAACGTTATTTTATATTTTCAAACAAAAGCTGAATATTCTTGGGGACGGCTACTAAATACTACACTTGTACAGAGACATGGAGTGAAATTCAACATAGCAGTTATGCATGTGAAAAACAAGGTATGCTCATGCAATATTTTCCACTCTCTCCTACCCTAGGCATGCCTCTTTGCATCCCTTAAACCTATACTGGGGGTCCCCCAACCCTCCAGAGCAAATGTTGAGGGTACAGGTTGGAGAAGGAGGAGAAAATCCCATTGTGCAAGCAGATTTGTTCCGCACACAGAACAACTTAGTTGAATCCTACCCATGGTTTTATTGCTCCATGCACCGAAACCCTGTCAAATCATTAGTTTCCATCCAGACAAAGGTAGTTGCACTTTGGTTCCTTTGAAATCAATGTGAGTTAAATTAGTGATGACTAACTTTTCACATTGATTTAGAAAGGAATTTA
This sequence comes from Podarcis melisellensis, assembly GCF_964234715.1. NCBI lineage: Eukaryota > Metazoa > Chordata > Lepidosauria > Squamata > Lacertidae > Podarcis > Podarcis melisellensis. The sequence goes on from NC_138528.1 coordinate 134,788,408, forward strand.
TATTATTATTAGGGTTGTGTGCATGGATGGCTTTCTGTGGAGCTTTTCACTTTTCTGCCCCGTAATTTTAGATATACACAGACATTCAACAAAGTCAATTTTTTTGTTTTTCTTTCAGGAGCTGTAGGCATAAACTGGGTGTGCATTGGAATATGCATCAGATATAGATGCTGCCCACTGCTTTCAACAGAATATACATTCAGAATACAGTTGTACCTGGGAAGTCAAACAGAATCCATTCTGGAAATCTGTTTGACTCCCAAAACATTCGGAAACCAAAGCACGGATTCTGATTAGCTGCAGGATGCCGCGGAAGCCCCGTCGGACGTTTGGCTTCCAAAAATACTTTGCAAACCATAACACTCATTTCTGGGTTTGCAGCGTTTGGTAGCCAAAACGCTTGAGAACTAAGCTGATCAAAACCAAGGTACAACTGTATACACATTCTTAAACCTCCACCCAGCTTACACAATAATATGCAGGGTGCTTCCAGAGTGTTGCTTTCTTCAGGTGGAACTCAATCACATCTTGACAAATTCAATTTCCATATTTAAAGTTGATTTTGTGATGATGACAATGATTTGCTTTTACCCTGCCCATCTGACTTGGTTGCCTCAGCCACTCTTGTGCCACAAAACCACTTCCTCCCAAACTTGAGACTCCATGTGACAGGAAAGTGCACTGGAAAGTGTGATATAGTAATTAACTGACACAACATCATGTAACCTCCCTGCAAACAAAGTAGAATGAATTCTCTATAAATTGTCAATGTTGCCCAACCTTCCTGCAAACTGTGTACAAACAAATCAAGGTGAATGCTCAATAAACAAGTCATCTGGAAATCACATACAGAAAGTAAATCAGAACTAATCAGAGGGAGGTTTGGTTCACAAATAACATTAAACCATAGTTTGAAATAAACCAAACAAACCATGAGCCTGGGTTTGGAGGACAAGACAAACCAGACTCTGGCTCATCTTATCTCCTCTGCAGTGAATCAGGAGCAGGAACAGAAGAGGGGTACAGTCATACCTCTTCTTGCAAACGCTTCATGTTGCGTTTTTTCGGGTTAAGAACACGGCAAACCCGGAAGTGTTTACTTCCAGGTTTCACTGTGCGCACACGCACAGAAGCATTCTGCATGGTTTGCACATGCGCAGAAGTGTTCTGCGTGGTTCGCACATGCTCAGAAGTGTTCTATTGCACTTCGCACATGCGCAGAAGCGCCGCTCTGGTTACGGACTTTTCGGGGTGCGAATGGCACTCCGGAACAGATCGTGTCCACAACCAGAGGTACCCCTGTATTGTAGTAATTTTCTTCAGCAGCATGCACTAGTAAATCAAACCATAGTTTGTTTAAGCCATGGTTTTTAATGTGACATGCAAGCTGGGCCAGCAATTCAATTTGAAATAACCGTCTGCTCCAAGAGAAATATGGAAATCAAGCCTGCTGGGCCACCATAGTATCCCATTGCCTGCTTGCTATACATATTCCTGCTCTGCACAGGTGAATGTCTACGACTCAAGAGACATGCATTTGGCAGAATTTTGACTGCTTACTTTTAACAGCCTCCCTTGTGTTTTAAACATTGGAACAAAGATTAAACTCCACAAAGAAGTAAATGTCTTGAAAATTGACAATACTCCAGGAAACCTACTACCAGACTGTCATTATCACAAGGGAGTGCAGATAAAAAGAATATAATGCAGGAAAAAAATCAAGTCGTCTTTTAAGTAGTGTCCTAAATAGTTTTTGGTATATAGATATGATTTCAACAGGCTCTTAGATCTGATGGTCTCCAGAGTGTTAAGTTCTGCGTAAGATAGTAATATTGGGATTTTTTTTATATAAAACTGAGATTTTATTCATTCATCCTCTCTGTACACTAATTACTTAGGGGTTGTTGTTTTTTTACTATCAAAGATTCTTATAAAAGATGTAGCAAAGTAAGTATGAAAATAACCGGAATCCCAATACAGTTCTTTCGCCTTCCATTTATACTGTGCATGCTTACTGTTGTCAGCATTAGGCCTCTACTCTGAGATGTCATAGCTCTGGACAGATGCTCTTGGTCTTGCATAATTCTCAAGTCTCACCTGCTTGCCAACATGAGCACCTGAAAGTTCAAATCTGTTATACCCAATAAGGTGGATCAGAATGCAGATTAACCGGCAGCCTAGGAAATAAAAGAAGCCTTTTGGAAGATGCCACAGAATTGGCAGAGCTACAACTGGAGCAAAATGCACGTGACAGCCCCTCCCTGTATAATACCAGATCCCTCTGGCTCGTATCTTTCCAGATTCCACTAACCTTTCCCAGAAGCTGCTTTTCCCTCTTTGTAAGATGGGCAAGAGGAAAAGAAACTAAAAATTGGGGCATTTGTGCTATAGATTAATCACCTATACTAGACATATTATTGAGGGACCTTCTATTTACTACCCTCTATGGTAGATGCTCTTTTGGAGCATCTTTTAAAAAATAAAGTGTCCTATGTAAGCAGCATAAATTAAACAGCAAATGGTGCTCAATTCAAGCAACCTACTGGTACAGTTTTGTTTAAAGGCTTGAATTGAACCATGCTGATAGTTGTCCTGGTGCCAATGAATCAGTTAAAGGGAAATATTCATCTGCTATTCTCCCTGCATGTTTCATACTCCAGAGATCAGCAGCAAACAAGGAACCTGCCGACTGCTTGTGCATTCATTGATAATAGCAGGGAATTACTATGTGTACTATTGTACACTGTTGGTTCCAAAGAAATATTTGTGTATTAGCAACATTAGCACTGCATTTAAACCACCATGGCCAATGCTGGATCTGATTGCTCTTGTAAAAAGAATGTTCATCGTTTCTTTTGAGATTAGATTGGGAGACTTCCGGGTTGGCGCCTCCGGCAATGGCGGAGCTCCTCTGATCGGGAGGAACTTGCTCCGTGGAAATCAGGGTCTGACCGCCACGGCAAAGGCGGAGACCCACTGAAATCACAGGCGGGAGAAGCTTGTGAACCTCGGATTCGGCCGGCACCTTTTGCGCCTCCCCTACTCGCGGGGAAACCCTGTTTTGAGGATCCGGAGCAACAGGGGGTGAGTGGCGCAGTGCTGCGAATTGACTGCTTCTTTCACAGAGTGAAGCCGCATTGCTGTTGCCGGAGTGCGCTGACTTTTTCCTGTGGACTATTGGACTTTAAACAACTACCCGTGAGTAGAACGGAAAATTGGATCTTTGAATATCTTAATTTGGCACCGAAACGGGATGGTTTTAAACAGGAAGTCCGCCTTCCTCTTTTGTAAATAGATTGAAGCAAAGACGTTACAAGCTAAAGTCTTGGAAAGCCTTTGGCAAAGGATTAAATTTCCATCGGTTAAAAACATCAAACCCCCCTTGGTAGCAGGAGAAGAGGGGGGAAATTTTGGACCTAGCGAGCCTGCAGGAGAGAGTGAAAAATCAAATCACCACTGCTCTGAACCTGGAAACGGGCTGCCAGAAAGAGTGATGTTTTGGGAGAGTTAATTGACTGTGAACAGAACGTATTTGACAGCTAGCTAAATAAGAGAAATATACTGTTTCCTTTGTCCTCTTGTGCGTTTAAAAAGGAGGAAAAGTAACTGAAAATTGAAACTATCTTTATTGCTTGAGTTGTGCTTGAAAGGATTGATACAAGTGGAGACTGTTTCCCTCTAGAGGGAGCTTTTGAAACTGTTACAGGAGTGGAACTGGGGAATCTCCAGCTGCAAGATACGAAATTGTGAGAACCAGGGATTGACCTTGGACCATTTAAGAATGTTGACAGGAGAAGCCATAGTGACTGCATTATGTAAGATAAGCTATTCAGTGGAACAGCTTCACAATAAGACGGATGGTATGACTTCTAAAATTGATAACTTGGAACAAAAAGTGATTAATTTGGGTTAAAAAGTGAGCACCAACACAGAAATTATTCAGGACTTGATACAGGAATCTGCTTTGGCAGGACAAATTGTGGAGGAGAAGGAGAAAGCTGTTGTTGTTGAATCTAAAGTAATACAAGCGGGATCCTCAGCCTTACAGAAGCAAATTGAGGACTATAAGTTGAGGCCTCTTATGATTGAATCTAGAAAAAATCAGATTTTGAGGATCGGAGCCCGGCTTGAATTGGAGAAGGAAAGTTGGAAAGATCCCTCCATGCAGGGATTAACTGACTTTTGGGACATGGACTTGGGTCAGGAGGAGATTGAAGTTCTGGGGGCCTTTGGATTCGGAGGAATCTTGAAACATGTCTTGAAACACTTTATGGATCTTAGTTTTAACTATGGAAATTTGGCTGACCTGTCGAGGAGGAATAAAAGTATTGTTAGGTTGGAGTCTCCTCGAGATCTGCTCCTTAGCACTAAAGAATATGAAGAAGATCTGCAGAAGGGACTTGGAAAAGAGTTAAGAGCCTCGGACATAAGATCTCCAGGTTGATGGACTATATGGAATTGACGGAAAGGACTGGCAGAATCCGAGACCATGGAGAAGAGATGGTGGAAGAAGATTGGAAAATTTAAAGTTTATATATAGAAATACTATAAAATTAATGAGTGATAGAAAAATGTTGGAATGAAATTTTATGGCCTTAGTAGAAATATTATAAGGAGTTAAGCATATATAAGTATTTTAGTTTTAATGGAAAATAAGGGTAAAAATATGTTAAGATATTTATAATATGACAGAAAATAGAGAAAGATGGAAAGGATTTGCTGAAACAATTAATAGAAGTGGAATACAAAAAGGAAGGTGAGAGGAGGTAGGTGAAACAAGGGAATGAAAGATAGAGCATGGAAAAGGTGTGGTGTATGTTTTTAAATTGTTTTTGTTTTGTTTTGTTTAGGGGTAGGGGTAGGGTTTTGTTTAGTTTAATGTGTTTAGTTTAATGTGTTAAGGTTGTGTTTTGTATTGTTTATATATTGTATTGTTCTTTCTTTCTTTTGTTTTTCTCTCTTGTCCTTTTTTTCCTTCTTTTCCTTCTTTGTAAGCTTTAAAAGTAATAAATATTATTTATTTATTTATTTAAAAAGAGATTAGATTGACATATGTGTAGGGCTATTTCCCTCTTCCTCAGAACAGCCTGTGTTGAACTTCAAACTAGCAAAATCCCCATCACTTTGAAGGGAGAAGCTGTTAAGATGGTGGCCTGAACACTGCAAAACCTCAGTGCCTGCAATGTATCCTCACTGTTTGCAATGCAATGATTTGAGAAAGGGAATGACTCAGCATTATTCAGCATTACTGCCGTTAGAGATTCCCTTTCAGTTATTTTTACCCACGACAGATAAGCTCCCTCTAATTCGAATACGGGATATTTTAACCTCTGCTGTTAATAACACTGCGTTTTAATACAGCTTGGCCTACTTCTCCTTCCTCCCAAGCTTTCCTCTCCTTAGTTGCTCTCCATATCTGTCAGCAGCTTCAGCCTTCACCCTGTTGACCAGGCACACAGCCTTGGCTTCATCTTTGATACAACCTGGTCTGCCGCAGACCAATTGCACTTGTGCTGAGGGAACCGCAATGGCTGCCAGCTAGCCAGCTACTGAGTCATGTTTGAGGTCTTGTTGTTAGCATACAAAGACATGGACAACCCAGGACCAGGTTGAGCCATAGTGAGTGCTTGTATGGTTGTGCATGAAAGGATGTGATTGTGTGTGTGTGTGTGTGTGTGCATGCACATGTGTGGACAAAAGAGAGGGGTGGGGAATAGGACTGGAAGAGCTTGAATGACAGAGCAATCCTAGTCCCATATATTGAGATGCTCTATTGTATTCAATGGACCTACTCCCAGGTAAATTTGGTTCACATTGTAGCCTGAAAGAAGGGAGCAGATGGTAGCTGATTTTGTGGATTGCTCTGTTAAGTGTTTGTGTGCCTGTGCATGGGCCAGTGTGAATAAGAATGAGGAAGAAAAATGAATGGAAGATGGACGTACAAACGGCAGAGTGTGTCACTAGCGTGTGGGCCTAACCATTTCCCCATTTTCCCAAATGCAGGCCTTGACTCTGAAAGTGGCGCCCACCCCTGTCAGAGGGGATGCCATCAGAGCAAATGGTTTTCCCTCCTCCTGTGTGTGGGTGGAAGTGCTTTATGCTTCCCCTACATGGGTGACAGTTGACTTATTGGATCTCAGTATTTCCTCAGAGCCAAGAAACATTTTTTTAAAAACCCTCTGAGAGCAGCAACATGGGTTGGAGAATCTGAACTGACTCTTCCTTGGCATGTTCCTCTAGTTACTTCTCACACAACTCTTGCGCATCATAGTAGCCTATTCATGGTTTTCATGTGAGTGAGTGAATGATAGTTAGTTGACCTCTACATCAGTATGGATGGAAACTGTGGGTTTTTTTAATTTAGTCATACTGCCACCCACACAAAGTACCGCACATTAAGTCCCTCTTAATGTTCCCCACACACCTGAAAACGCTGCAGTGACTGCATTCCTGTTTCTCTGAGTGTACAAACATCCCACTCAACATAAGTCAGCCCTTCCAATTCGTCACCTTCTCCAAGTGCCAGATGCACAAAGAAGGCGACTCACTGTACAAAGCATGCATTCTTCAAGTGACAAACATAACAGTGCATCAGAAATGATTAGAAGACGGCAACATTATATTGTAGGTGCTGCTGAGTAATTATACATCTCACAACCCTGTTACTCTTTTCTTTTTCTAAAAGTGCTATTCCCCATTCATCTACCAAGTTATTGACAAGCTTGCCATTTTTAATTCATTTGACTAGCTAGAAGAAATCCTCAGCACCTTTTAGAAGGGCAGAAGAAAATATTTAATTCTTACATGCACCATTTTAAAGGAGTGCTTCCACATTTTTAGGCAACAGACCCATGAAGAACGTGGTACGACCACTTAGAAAAGGGGTCTGAGCTTAGTAGCAAGAGTGCAGGCTTTGTGTGCAGAAAGGACAAGGTGCCAACTCTGGCAATTCTAGTTAATTGGGCAGCATCTCTGGTAAGGAATTCTGCTTGGGACCCTGGAGAGCCATTGCTAGCAGAACAGACAATGCTGAGCCATGTGGAACAATAGTCTGGCTCAGTATATGGCAACTCCATACATTCCAGAAATATTAAAGATTTCTAGGTGCTCTCAGCAAGTGATTATGAACCCAAGCGGAACAGCTTTCTGGATTAGTAGGGAAAATGTGGACATTAGTGGGAAATAATTTGTTAGAAACGGGGAGTATCATCTATATAACAGTTTATAGCATTTTCTTTCACTACAACATGAGCCAAACATTATTCTAACCTCTCCCCACTATGAAATGCTGTAAGTTTTAAAAGAAGGCTCAAAAATACCATTTTGTGTTTGCTAACATCCACAATCACTTCTGTTTACAAAGCTGTTCACCCTGTTACTGCTATTTATTGATGATTTGTAATTGTTTTACTGATGATTTGTTAATTATTCTACATGATTTATGTTGTCTTTGTGATGTTCTATTATCTTGTTGTCGTTTATTGTTTGTAAGCCACTTTGAGATTCATTTGAATGAAAAGGGGGCACAGAAATATAATCAATCAATCATAATCTGTTCAAAATCCCAGGTGACATTGCTGCAATAATTCTCACATTGTAGAGGAAAATGAATACTCTAATTAATTGAAAGCAAGTGGCTTCAGTCTATCTAGTATCTCATCCAGGCTTTAAGTAAAGTGGCCTAAAATGAAGATTGCTCCACTTCCTGCCAGGATTAGACCAGCAAGTGAAAGAAGCTTATCTCCACTACCTTGTCCCTCCAATTCATAGGCAACCCAACTCTCTCCCTTAGGGTTGCTCACCCACCCCAAAACCAGAGTTTCCTTCTGCAACAAGGCAGACTGTCAAGAGTCCAAACAGCCACTTCAAATTGCACACTATCCATGCCTTCTCTTGTCACTCAGATCCAGCAATCCCTCCTCTGCATGTGGTTCTCTACTTTCCACTAGACTAGCTCCCAATAGTATTCCTAGTGATGGAGTAAGAGACGGTTCCTCCGTGCTTCCCTCTCCCACCCCCAAAAGAGGAAGAATATCATCCTCCCAAGGCCTGCTGTGTCAAGGAAGATTTTTGTGGTCTGCAAAAATAATCTGTAGATTATCAAGAAAGGCGTGGGGGGGGGGAGAGAGAGAGAGAGATAACTGAGCTCAGTGACAGCCTCCCTCACTTTCTTCCAGTTGGAAATACTAAAACTTGCTCACTTTGAGAGCATGGTTAGATTTAGAGGCATGCCAGGTTAACAGTAGAGCAGAGTGGGTGAAGAAACTGCGGTTCTCCAAATGTTCTCATCATTGGCCCTGCTGACCTTGGGCTGATGGAGTTTGGAGTTCAACGACTAGAGGACCACAGGACTCTGAACTCTAGGCGATCTGTACACTACAAAAATGGAGGGTGCAGTTCATGCACAGGAGGTAAGAAGTGGGACGAGCAGCCACAATTTAGTCTCCCTCATGTATTTCTTTCTATGCAACTTGATCTATGAAATGTGTGTTTAGTTTAGCTCTAATAGCATCAGAGCACTTGCCATTTTGAAAGGCTTTTTCAAAACAAAAGATGTCTGAAGATGCAAGATTTAATAACAGAAGGAGAAAGAAAAGGTATCATTTTAAGAGGGAAAGGGCTACAGAAAATATAAAAATAGAATTGGCTAAAAACCAGAAACCACAAAAAGAGATGTCATTCAGGAAATAGCACTAATGCTGAAGAATTTTCCCCATGTATTACAGAGAAATCTTAGGAGAGCAAAAGGGATTTTCTGTGTGAAGGAGATGATTTTGATTATGACAAGACTGAGTTGCTTCTCTGTGAAATCTTAACCAAAGATTTCATCCTCCATTTATTAACTGCAGCTAGATTAGAGATTGCAATTTTTTAAAGGAAAATTTAAATGCAAATCTTTTTGAAGCCTGGATGTCACAAGTATGGGACATCATGCTTATGGACAAATTAGCCATTTCATAAAAGTAATTATACCCTGGCTGGGGGGGAGGGGAGGGGGAAAGACACACCTTTTATTGACTTTGTTAAGAAAACCAAACATGGTTTCCACTGTCCACCAACACAAGGAACCTTATGAAGAAACATATTCATTTGAGTGCTTTTCTTGGAACATCTAAAACTGCAACCATCAGTCACTGTTTTTCTTTCTTTTTCTGTACTCTGTTTTCCTTGTATGGGTATGTTTTGTTACTTGAAATTAAAAATCATTTTTTATAAAAAGGAAATGTATGCATTTTGCATTATCCTAGGGGGGGGACAGACACTCTAAGTCTGTTTCTGTCCAGAAACTACATGCTACTAATCCTATCTACTGTTGGGGATTTCTGAATCAGGGAGTGTTAAAAATAATTATATGTTAATCGTCTTTAATCCTTACTACAGAAACTCAAACACACTGACCTGGTTGTAGTGTACAAGCACACTGTCCTCTGGATTAGTTGACAATGTAAGACACCAGTCTCTTCACTCAGCTGAAGAAGAGAGACATAAAAAGGGGGGAAAGTGAAGTTAAAGCAACATTGGTATTAACCCTTGAAATCTGAGGGAAAGAAAATATTTTTAAGCTACTTAAATAATGGTCAGAAAATCATCAAATCGAATCACAGTTATGTCAAAACAGAATTGTAATTCATAGGAAACATCTATTTCTTTTTTCCTGCTTCTTTATGGTGTGCTCCTATGTATTTAAATTTCAGTCAACAATTTCCAGAGAGACGGAATACTTCTGATAATTTACATGCAGTGGTACCTCGGGTTAAGTACTTAATTCGTTCCGGAGGTCTGTTCTTAACCTGAAACTGTTCTTAACCTGAAGCACCACTTTAGCTAATGGGGCCTCCCGCTGCTGCTGCACCGAAGCACGATTTCTGTTCTCATCCTGAAGCAAAGTTCTTAACCTGAAGCACTATTTCTGGGTTAGCAGAGTCTGTAACCTGAAGCGTATGTAACCCGAGGTACCACTGTATATGCAAAAAGGTGAGCATGAGCTGTATTAGTATATATTTACATGGGGAAGCTTGTAATGTCTGAGATTCCAACAAGGATCTGCTGAAATGTGATCAACATGTGGAAAGGGGGAAGCAGTGAAATTTCCACAATTTTTATATTTAAATCCTGCTTAGTGAAACATTTTAACATTCTCAGGCTCAATATAAACCTGAGATTCTTTTGCACCTTCAATGACCATGTAAATGAGAGGATTTAGACATGCAGTTGCTGTACCTGCTAAATCCTCCCCCACCCCCTTCAACATATAAACATTTATGACTCAGGATGTCTGTCCTGCATCAAAACTGGCAATTGGCCCCCAACATCAAGATAGGGCTTATAGAAACTGGCTAAGAGATATGTATAACTGGCCACATCATTTTCTGTACACTGTAAGGCAATATAACTATTTCCAACACAATATTTTGTGGTTTCTTCCCTGTGTAAAATGGTGGTGCGGATGTGGTAAAATCTCACAGTCTTAAAATGTTCTTTTTCTAACTGTAATTTCATGTTCTTTATCGTATTGTGAGGATGGTTGCCCTGAAAGGAGGGATGAAAAAAAAGCTAATTAATAAAATTCTGAACTTAGGTGTCTGCATTTTGTGAAATATCGATGGATTATTATTTCAAATTCTGAAAAAGTATTTTGGTTAGAGCAGATGTTGTAGATGGGTGGTGAATTGAATCCAGCTGGCGCACTGGAGTCTCTCTCACACATAACACAGGCCAACTTTGACAGAAAGACTAGACCTATCAATCACCTGACATCAGGTGACAGCTTCAAGAGGTCTCACTCTCTGTGCCAATCTGCACTGAGAGCAAGCTCCTTTGAAGTGCCAATCAGCTGATTGGTTTCCAGGCTGTACATGCAAACAGGCATTTTCCTTCTCGGTCTACAGACAGTTTGGATTCAAACCATGCTTGCAAACAGAGGGGGGGCTGACCCTGACTGAAGGCATCATTTGAATCCAAACCACACCTGCAAATGGATTTTGAAGACACATTAGGTAAGGGATTTGCAAGTGCCAGCAATCAGTTGTTCATCAGTGCTTGGGAAGCCCTGCTGCTCATTTGATCAGCTTAATGGCTGGTCTTGCAAAGGCACAGGGGTAAGTCACACTTTGCCATCTTTTTCCTGCCCTGATGTTATATATGACTTCAGGTGTAGGGCAAGTGAGTGCGGCTTAGCATCAAACAGCCTTGTGCTCAAGGGCCAGATATTCCACACAGAAGATGTAGTGCATGCTTTTTTCACATGGTGGCTGAACACCATTTTCATTTAACAGTGTTTCTATAAAATGACATAAAGATGGGAACTGTCCCAGAAGGAACTGGAAGCAGAAGGAAAAAACTGTGGGGTAGACAAGAAAGAGGAATATATATCCACGTTTTGTTTTGGACCATACTGATCTAAAAAGAGGATAAACTTAAACTTATTTGGAAAGGGGGAGGTGCTTCATCTGACGAAAGGTTCCTCTCCAGAGCAAAAGACACATGGCACAGTTTTCATACCTGACAACATACACAGGCATACCAGATTATGCTCTTCCATTCAAACACTCTCAGCTAACAAGAAACTAATGGGTGAAGTAGCCCTTAACTGAGAAATGTTCACATTTATCACAATGCATTGCTAAAAATGGCAGATCACTTGCCATAAAAGAAGCTATAATTTTGTATACGTATCCTCAAATTCAGTAAATCTAATTCTGCAAATGGGATCTAATATAGAATGTACATTCTATGTAACAAGCAATGTATAATAATCTAATGCACTAAAATAGAAATTCTGTCTTTAAAAAGATTTGCTTTCCTTTTTATAACTAATGTGCATTCAGCAATGCATGATTTGGGAAAGTAGGTTGCCCCAGGATTCTGAAAATCTTTTAAAATTATCTGTCAGGGGCTCAGGAGCAGAGGCACAGGAGAGGGAGGAAATGGAGAGCGAGGGGGAGGAATCCGAGGGGAGCGTGGTCCGAGGGATTCCCTGAGTCTCTCCAGCGAATCGGAAGATTCAGAGAAGGGGGCGCCTATGGCCAGGGCAAGGGGGTGCCTAGGGGGACACCCCAGAAAGAAGGGGCCAGAGGGGACTCAGAGAGCAGCAGTTGGAAATCAGGACCAGCCTCCCCACCAGAGCGCAGTGGGGGGGAGGAGTCCCAGTGGATGACTCAGTGACAATATGTGCAACATACTGTGCAGCAATTGGAGGGGAATTAATTTTTATTCTATTTATTGTATTTAACACCTGAATGGACACACTCATGGAGAAAGGTTGTATCATGCCTATTCCCAATGGTTTGAAGCCAGAAAATGTTACACTGACTGTCGCACACGTATCTCCAAGATATCTTTCAAAAGGTGTTCTGTTTGTTTTTTTTACAAAATATGAAGGAAAACAGAAGGAAGACTAATAAGTTTTAGGGTGTCCAACCTGTTTGGGTTGGTGTTGCACCATAAAAATCAGGGTCAGAGCTTGTGTGTGCTCCAGGATCCATCACTGCATCCAGAAGCTCATGTAAGACTATAGAGTGCAGCTTAGGTTGGTTCAACCTAAGGTAAGTGAACCAGCTTAGGTTGGTTGCAGCTTAGGTTGGTTCAACCTAAGGTAAGTGAACCAACCTAAGGTAAGTGAACCACCTTAGGTTGGTTCACTTACCTTGAAAAAATGGACCTCTCATTCATTCCATACATAGTGCAGGGAGCGGAACCTATGGCCCTCCAGGTGTTGCTGAACTACAGCTCCCATCATCCCTGGCCATTGGCCATGCTTGTTGGGTCTGGTGGGAGTTCAACAACATCTAGAAGGTCACAAGTTAGCCAGCCCTGCCTGGGCTGCATCCAGCTGGGGCAGCTGTAACGTGCTGTATATGAATTTTCCAATGATGTATAGTTATGCTGAAGTCAGTATGGACTAGGACAAGGTGTATGGATAACTTTTTGTTAGTATTTTCCACTGCCACTGTTGCAGAGGGTCCCGTGATCAGGTGATTTTCATTTCAGCCAGTGTGGTGTAGTGGTTAAGAGCGGTAGACTCCTAATCTGGGGAACCGGGTTCGCGTCTCCGCTCCTCCACATGCAGCTGCTGGGTGACCTTGGGCCAGTTACACTTCTTTGAAGTCTCTCAGCCCCACTCACCCCACAGAGTGTTTGTTGTGGGGGAGGAAGGGAAAGGAGAATGTTAGCCGCTTTGAGACTCCTTAAAGGGAGTGAAAGGCGGGATATCAAATCCAAACTCTTCTTCTTCTTCTTATCACTGTGTGTGTGAGCGGAAGTCAAGCTGACAAACTTCCGCTTTTGCTCTCTGTCCAGCTAAGGGCTAGAGAGGATGTGTGAGAAGGAGCTCACGCAAAATGTGTTTCTTTTGCTGTAAATAATAAAATACTTGATGCCACAATTCCTACACAATTTTGCTTTTGCTGACTCTGTTAATACGCTTCATATTGTGCACATGTCTTTTGGATGTGTGCCTATGCTTTCTACGGGACTCCAGCAAGAGGCACCTCCCGCCACTTTTATCCAGTCTTATTTCATTGGTTACCCACTGGCTTCCAGGCTCAATTCAAAGTCCAGGTTTAATCTCTGAGTACCCTAACCAGTGTAGAACTATGATATCTCAAGGACCATCTTCATGCACAAGTACTGATCTGAACATGTAATTGAAGCCCTTTCTCTGTTTCCTCCATCATCTGAGGTACAGCAAGTAAGATGGGACTTTTTTGGGTCATAGAGCCACAATTGTGTAATGGTCTCCTTGCCCCCAACATTACTGGCCTTCCACCATCCAGTTAAGCCATGTTCAGACCAGTATGGTGGTTAACGAAACTGCTGATCTCGAAGTTAACTGATCTGATGATAGTTTACTTGCTGTGCTGATCTTCTCATGGTTTCTTCTCTTTTCTGTTTACTATTTTATGTATCTTGGTGTTTTATTGTGGATTTTAACTTGATTGCTAGCCACTTTGGGAGTCTTTTTTTTAAGGAGATAAATTGTATTTTAATTAATATACAAATAAAATACAAAATCAAATTCACATTTGAATGTGATTCAAATTGTACTGGGTTCTTTGGCAAGGGAAATACAAAAATCCAGTAAACTGGAAAGTGCTCTATTTTCTTATAATACTCTTATTATGGAGGCTGACTGCTGTAAAGGTAAAGGAACCCTGGATGGTTAAGTCCAGTCAAAGGTGGCCATGGGGCTGTGGCACTCATCTCTGCTGTAAACCACACACCTCTACCCCTAAATATATTTTCACATGGCTGCAAGATATTCTGATTCAGTGTATGCCCCTCCCATTTTAAAAAAATCTTATCTCTTTTGAAGTAAATGAGATCCACCTATAGACGCTGAGGACATAGGGCAAAATTATCCTGTGGATAAAGTTTTTCCATGCAAATATAATGTGCTCGATATTGTTTTACCTTGGGGTCTACTCAAACATTATCTTTCTCTCTCTGCTTTCTTTTTTCATGGGAACATCTCCAGGAGTCACAAAGAGTTTTTGAAAACCTACCTTAGCTGAGGAGTTCTAGTTCAATTTCTGTTATCTCCTGTTAAACATTATTAGGCTGCAAAGTTTGTTAATCTCTTGCCCGTCAGATCAAATTGAGACAGTGCTGACAAGGTGGAGCAATAGTGAAACACCAGCTCTTAATATGCAGAGCTTTGCTCTGCAAATTTCACCATTAGAAAATCTGCCTAAAAATTCTGAAACTCTGTTCCTCAAAAGTGCTCCAGTGAAGCAATCCAAAGCTTAAGTACCTTAATTCTACAAAGGATGTTCTGTCCTTGATTCTTAAATTGGTCATCTGTCCTTAACTCCTCAGGTAGCAGTTTCATGGCTGTGAGAAGGATTTATTCATCTTTCAGGTTAAAAATATGCTACTTCCTGATTAAATCTTGACTAACTAGTTTCCTTCAAAAGAATGAATGTGATTGTGCATCTTTTTAATGTGGAATGATCATAAATACGCATAAAATCAAATGCTTTGCTTATCAGTATACAGTCTTTAATCTTGCACAGGGGGTAGAACTCATCCTTTAATTACATACTATGTGTAGTATATAATTAACCATCTCCTCAGGGGAAAGTAATCTGTTACCTGTAGTTTGGAAACTTAAGTGAGGGTATCTAGATACAAATTAACAGAGTATCTGGATTGGAAAAAATGTGATTATTTTATCATCCCCTTTGGGAGGGGTTTTCGTTTTGTTCTCAGTAGTACCTAATGCATATTAAATACTATTACCAAAATTGGGCTGTAAAGCAT
Organism: Podarcis melisellensis; assembly: GCF_964234715.1. Classification (NCBI taxonomy): domain Eukaryota; kingdom Metazoa; phylum Chordata; class Lepidosauria; order Squamata; family Lacertidae; genus Podarcis; species Podarcis melisellensis. The sequence continues at coordinate 134,803,669 of NC_138528.1, forward strand.
TCATCAACGGTGCTCTCCAAAGGTAGATAAAATGTTTGTTTTGTTTACTCATTTGAAGGAAACTCTCTGCTGACCAGTCCAGTTCTACAAGCCACAGCACTCAGGAAGCATGTCAAGTTCTGGGCATAGTGATATTTAATATCGATCTGACGGGGGAGTGCTAAAATCCAAGCCCCACAATGGTAGGGCACCTGACTTTGCCCTTCGCTTACACAATGGAAAGGACATGCAAAAAAAATCTGTGGTAAGTATCACCATTCTTTTCAGGACTTTTTGTTTGCTGGTAACCCTTGACATTCCTTGGATTCTTCACTTTAGGAGGAACTTCCAAAGTTACCCTGACGTTTGGTTGAAGGCTCACAATACACACAGCTAGGCGTCTCCTGGGAGGACCTACTTGGTGCTGCTGTGGCAGGTACAGCATACCCCTAAGTTCCCTCCCATCTGATCAAGGCCCATCAACCCACAGAGTGTAAGGCAAAGAGCATTAGCCAAAATTAGGAAGGAAAAGTTTTTTACTAAGGAAGAGCACCCCCTGTCCAGCTTCAGTCAAAGTGGAAGACTAACAGCCACAATATTCACTGCTACTAACCCTCCATTAGTTTCACAGCTAATTAACACCACACCATCCTTCTAAGCTTACTAAATCCTTGGTGCTACTTTAAAAATTTATATTTAGATGCTGTGATTTTATTTATTCTAACTTTATAAATAAAACTCTCTTTCTTCTCTTAAGTAAGAATAATATATAAATGACAGCACAAGAAACTGATAGAAAATGTTTTGGGACCTTTTAGTCTTGAAAGGGCAGAAAAGTGATTTATTATTCTTCATCCTTTATGCTTGCATCTAGAGCCTCTTACCAGCATCTGTATTTTGAGTTGAAATTTTCTTATGTATTCAGATCATTTTCTGTACAAGAATGCCCAGGGGGAAATCTAGCTGAAGGGGAAACAGCCTTCACTGAGTGCTTGTTGCATGAGCAATCCTCAACTAGGTCCCATGATAAAGAAAATGAAGGCTCTCAACCAGTCAAGAACAGCTTTATAAAATAAAAACACCAACCCTTCACTCTTAGCCTCTGGGATTAAAGTTGATTCCCCACTAATAACTAATCAATGTAAAGTGTGAGGTGACTCATTCTTTGCTTGAAGCTGAATAAAATTTGAAGCCCTAAAAAAACCACTTTTCATGGCTTTATTTCAAACTTTAGAAGCCATTTCATCAAATGATACTATATTTGGAAGTCAAAGCAGGATAATGGGGGGGAAACTTTCTAAAAATGTTTCAGAGTATCCTTTACATGCAAGGAAAAGAGGAACTCAAAAGGCATCCAAGCCAGACCTGTCATGGTTTACTTCAGATTTCCCAAAGAATCATCAGGACCTTTCGATAGTGAGGACTTTCCACGTTCATGCAAGCTTCCCTGCTAAGAGGACTTCTACAGGGCTCATGTCCAGAGCAACCCCAGCAAAGTCTGGGCTGGGTGAAAAGGCAGAAGCTCAGGCCCTGCAGCAGGAGAATGTGGGTGCTCAAGATAGATGGGGGAGTGTGGAAAGCTTTCTTAGGCCAGTGGCAGAATGTAGGCAAAAAACGCTGTTAACATCCTTAAACGTATACGCATTGTCCCATTTTTCATCTGAGAAATGAAATGGCACAGGAAAGAAAAAATTAATGAATCTTTGGAAAATTTAGCTAAGCAAGTAGCTGAGACAAATAAACAAGTAGCTGAAGCATCAGCTAAAATTGATTTGAATACCACAAGCATTAATAATTTGGGACAGAAGGTGAATACACAGTCTATTGAAAAATTATTACAGGAATCTGCCTTGACCCGAAAGATTTCTGAAGAAGCAAAGGATATTGCAACTGCTACTCAAGAGAAGATACCACCAGTATACAAGCAATTGGAGGACCATGGTTTGACATTGTCCATGATTGAACTTAAAGAGAAACAAAGAAATTTAAGAATCAGGGCTGTACCAGAACGTGAGAAAGATAACCTGGCTGACTTTCTTAATAATAATAATAATAAATTTTATTTATATCCCGCCCTCCCCAGCCGAAGCTGGGCTCAGGGCGGCTAACAACAGTCAAAATAGATCAACATTCTAAAAACATTCATTATAAAATTAATTAAAATCAAATTAATGGCAACCATCAAGCAAAATTCTGTGTAGGTTGCCAGAGGAGGGGGTCAGGCTGCGCCCTGACCAAAGGCCTGGTGGAACAGCTCTGTCTTGCAGGCCCTGCGGAAAGATGACAGGTCCCGCAGAGCCCTAGTCTCTTGTGACAGAGCGTTCCACCACAGGAATTTACAGATTTTTGGCAACAGGACTTGGGGAAGGAAGAATTTAAGATAGTGAGTGCATTTAGACTTGGAAAAGGACAAAGGAGGAACAAGGTGAGGGACTGTTTGATTACTTTTCGAACAAAAGAGGAGAGAGACAAAATTTTGAACCTGCACTATCAAAGGACTCTGGAAATTGACGACTCAAGTGTGGAGATATTTAAGGACATTCCAAAACATCTTTTGGACTTAAGGCTAAACTACGGAGACCTAGTTGCCCTGCTGAGAAGAAATAGAATTCTCTTTAGGTGGGAGTTTCCCCAAGGCCTATCTTTTAAATATAAAGGAAGAAAGATAAAAATAAGATCAGTTAACGACAAAGACAGGTTTCTGAGAGACCACGAAGGAGATCTTCAGAAAGAAGTGGAATCCGGAGAAGAGCCAAGAGCACTGGAAAAAGGAAAAAGGAATACTAGATACAGCAAACCTATCTTTTGGACTGCACGGACCAGAGAAAGAGACACAATTAACAGAACAAGAACAGGCACTTGGTGCTGTCGGGGGTAAAGCGAAGTAACCCCATCATGGCTCTGCAACTTTTAAGTTGGAATTGTAATGGTCTTAACTCCCCTCGGAAGAGAAAAAGTGTTTTTCACTTATTAAAAAAGGAACAATTGGACTTGATTTGTCTACAAGAAACACATGTAACAAGATTACATAGAAAACTACTTATCAATAAGAGATTGGGACAGGAGTTTATCTCATCTGACAAAGTAAAAAAAGAGGAGTTGTGATATATGCAAAGGAGAGATTCTTACTGAAATTAATTTTAAAAGATGAACAAGGAAGATTCCTGGCAATTGAAATTCAAGTTCAAGGAGAAAAATTTTTGATTGTAAGGATTTATGCACCGAATGAGGGGAAATCTGAATTTTTTAAAAAGTTGCACGAGATCTTATTGGACTATTTGGATTACAATTTGATTCTGATGGGGGACATGAATGGAGTAGTATCTACAAACATGGACAAGGCACTAAGACAGGTAGTTACCAAGGATGGTAGACTACCAAAAACATTTTTTGAGATGACAGACAATATGGATTTAGTAGACATTTGGAGAACAAAGAACCCCTTGGGAAGAGAGGGAACCTTCTTTTCTGAGGCCAAGATGACTTGGCCTAGAGTTGACCAAATATGGGTAACTAGAGAAATGGCACCAAAGATAAAGAAAGTGGAAATCTGCCCAAAAACTTGCTCCGACCATAACGCTGTAAGGATGGAGATGAAGCAATTGTCAACTGGCTCCTTCAGATGGAGAATGAATGACACCTTATTTAGAGATGAAGAAGTGTACAAAAAGGCCCAAAAAACTTTGAAAGATTATTTTGAAATAAATATGAACACTAACGTAGAAAAAAGAATAATCTGGGACGCAAGCAAAGCTGTTATGAGAGGGTTTTTGATACAACAGAATGCAATAAAGAAGAGAAGTCAAAATGAGAAGATAAAATTTTGGAGAAAATAAAAGAAAGTGAGAAGAAATTGAGAGTGAAACCAAAGTCGCAGGAGATTTTGAGAGAAATAAAATTATATCAAGTACAATACATGGAAATGATGAATCAGGAAATTCATCCTGACAAAAAACATTTGAATCAGCTAATAAATGTGGGGAATTGCTGGCTTGGCAAATAAAAAAAGACAAAAATTAAATACTATTACAAATCTAGAAGTGGAAGGAAAGAACATACATAACCCAATTGAGATTAGAAATTGTTTCCAGAGGTACTTCAAACAACTATACTCACAAGGGCCACAGAAAGAAATGGACATAGACCGATTTCTGAAGACAAATGGATTACAAAAAAATTCTCAAGAAAGTAAATTATTGTTGAACTATATCTGAACAGGAAGTAGAAGGTGCCATTCAAAATATGCAATTGGGCAAATCTCCGGGACCGGATGGGCTGACTTCTAGATATTACAGATCTTTGAAAGAGTGGTTATTACAACCTTTGAAGGAAGTCTGCAATGAAATTCTGGAAGGGAAAAGGGCACCAGAGTCGTGGAAAGAGGCGTATATTACACTTATACCGAAAACAGAGACTGAAAAGACTCAACTTAAGAACTACCGCCCTATATCGTTACTTAATGTGGATTACAAAATTTTTGCTGACATTTTGGCCAAGAGATTGAAAAGAGTATTGATGGAAGAGATTCATAAAGATCAAGCGGGCTTTCTCCCGGGAAGACATTTGTCTGATAATTTGAGGAACATAATTGATATTTTGGAAAAATTAGAAGTGAATATAAACACTAAAGCAGTTCTGATATTTGTGGACGCGGAGAAAGCTTTTGACAATATCTCTTGGAGTTTTATGAAAAAGAACCTACAGGCCAAAGTTTTGAAAATGGTATAGGTGCAATATACTCTGAACAAAAGGCTAAATTAATTGTAAATAATGTGGTGACGGAAGAATTTAAGATAGAAAAAGGGACACGGCAGGGGTGCCCAATTTCCCCATTGCTTTTTATATCAGTCCTGGAGGTTCTGCTGAACATGATTAGAAGGGACCGGTTGGTTAAAGGTATACAGGTCGGAGCCAAACAGTACAAATTGAGAGCATTTGCAGATGACTTAGTATTGACGTTACTGGAGCCAGAATCTAGTACTAAAAGGGTTTTAGAACTAATTCAAGAATTTGGTCAAGTGGCAGGATTTAAATTAAACAAGTTAAAAACTAAGGTCTTAGAGAAAATTTTAACACCGATTGAAAGAGAGAGGTTTCAGAATGAGACAGGTTGACTGTGGTTAAAAAAGTGAAATACCTGGGGATTAACATGACAGCTAAAAATGGGAACCTATTTAAAGATAAGTATGAAAAATGTTGGAAGGAAGTGAAAAAAGACTTAGAAATTTGGTCAAATTTGAAGCTTTCCTTGTTGGGTCGAATTGCAGCTATAAAGAAGAATGTATTGCCAAGAATGTTGTTCTTGTTTCAAACACTGAAAATTGTGGACAAGATGGACTGTTTCAAGAAGTGGCAGAAAGATATTTCTAGATTTGTCTGGCAGGGCAAGAAGCCCAGAATAAAATTTAAAATATTAACTGATGCAAAAGAAAGAGGTGGATTTGCCCTGCCAGACCTCAAACTTTACTATGAATCAGCCATATTTTGTTGGCTGAAAGAATGGCTCCTTCTTGAGAACACAGACATTTTGGACTTAGAAGGTTTTAACAATGTATTTGGGTGGCATGCATATCTGTGGTACGACAAGGTTAAAGCACATAAAGCATTTAAAAACCATATTGTCAGGAAAGCATTGTTTAATGTTTGGATAAGATATAAGGATTTATTGGAAAATAAAACCCCAAGGTGGCTGTCACCAATGGAAGCAAAAGCTCAGAAAAAGCTCAATATGGAGGCCAAATGGCCGAAATATTGGGAGATTTTGGAACAAGAGGGAGATAGATTGAAACTGCAGAGTTTTGAGAAACTAAAAAACAAAGTGCGAGATTGGCTTCATTATTATCAGATAATGGAGGCATATAATTTGGACAAGAAAATTGGCTTCCAGGTGGAAAAATCAAAACTAGAAACAGAACTGTTAGAACCCAAAACTAAGATTTTTGTCAAAGATGTATAACTTGCTGTTGAAATGGAACACTCAGGATGAAACGGTGAAATCTGCTATGATTAAATGGGCACAAGATGTTGGACATAACATTATGTTTGCTGACTGGGAACAGTTGTGGACCACAGGTATGAAATTTATGGCGTGTAATGCCTTAAGAGAGAATATTATGAAAATGATATATAGGTGGTACATGACCCCAGTCAAGGTCGCAAAAATCTATCATTTGCCCGATAATAAATGTTGGAAATGTAAAGAAACTGAAGGTACATTCTTTCACCTTTGGTGGACGTGCCCAAGGATCAAGGCTTTCTGGGAAATGATCTATAATGAAATGAAAAAGGTATTTAAATATACCTTCCTGAAGAAACCAGAGGCCTTCCTTCTGGGCATTGTCGGCCAATTGGTGTTAAAGAAGGACAGAACTTTTTTTATGTATGCCACAACAGCAGCAAGAATACTTATTGCAAAGTATTGGAAGACACAAGATCTACCCACTTTGGAAGAATGGCAGACGAAGGTGATGGACTATATGGGATTGGCAGAAATGACTGGCAGAATCCGAGACCAGGGAGAAGAGTCGGTGGAAGAAGATTGGAAGAAATTTAAAGACTACCTACAGAAATATTGTAAAATTAATGAATGTTAGAATGATGTTGGATAGAAATTAAGTGGTTTCCAGCTGTAATGCTTTAAGAGAATATGAAAAAAGGTTATAAACAGGTAAAAATCTAGGGGTAAGGATTTGCTGAACCAACAATTTGAAGTGGAATACAAAAAAGGGAGGTATGAGGAGGTCCTGGAAATAAGTTAAAGGAAAAGTAGTAAATGGAAAATATGTGTGTTTTTAAGTATTCTTATTTTTGTATTTTTGTTATTTTCTTTTTCTTTTTTCATTTTTATTGTAATACTTTAAAAAATCCTAATGAATATTCTATTAAAAAAAGAGAAATGCAGGAACAGATATGGCAACAGGCTAACAAAATAACATGGGCCAAATGGGAGCAGAACATTTACTGCAATATTAAAAGTGCTGAATTTCTAACTAGTTTTATTTTTCCAAAGTACAGTGGTACTTCTGGTTACATACTTAATTCTTCTGGAGGTCCGTTCTTAACTTGAAACTGTTCTTAACCTGAAGCACCACTTTAGCTAATGGCGCCTCCCGCTGCTGCCGTGCCACCGCCGCGCGATTTCTGTTTTCATCCTGAAGCAAAGTTCTTAACCCGAGGTACTATTTCTGGGTTAGCGGAGTATGTAACCTGAAGCGTATGTAACCCGAGGTACCACTGTACATTTTACAGGCTGTTAAAAGGAAAGGCAAAATTAAGCAATCACTGTGAAATATTTTGCAACTCAAAACCGAAGAAAATATTGCAAGAAGATGACTCCTTGTAACTCACCAACAACCTCTACCTTCAAGAAAGCAACTATGGGAGCAAACAACATGTAGGTGGGGGGGAAGGCTTATCTCATCCTGGATCCCTGGTCCTCCACCCCATTGCACCCTCCACCCTGCTCCCTTGCAGATTTCCATGCTTCTTATGAGAGTGAAAACTGGGGACCACTTTGACACATATAAGGAATGGCCAAGGAACTCTTTCTCCTCTCACCTCACAAAGGTATTTCCTAATAATATTTTTTTCACAAAAGAAATTGTTCAGGAAGGTGAATTACACCACATTTCCACAAGACACCTTGTTCAGCCCTAAGCCACAAAGGATTAAAATTAGCTTTGGAGTTTCACCACAGACTCCCCATGTGACCTGAGGGAAAGCGAAGTTGCTAAAGAATTACATTTAGGAGTCAGAGACTAATGGCCAAATCACTGCTCAGCTCTGGAGCTTATGGCATCCTAAGGGAAGTCACTACCAGAGTGCAATGCAGCTTCCTTGGCTGTTATAAGACTTGGCAGCTGCTCTGAGGTCCCTGAGAGGCAAAACATAATTTTTCCAAAAAAAAACCTACAAAACTTCAAATTACCTGACAATTTAATTTTCAGTTAATTATAACCTGGTTGAGTAGTCATTGCATTAACTCATTAATTTAGCATTCTGTATGTTGCTTCGTTGATTTGCAAAAGATTAACTTCAGTGAATATTGAGATATCACATACTGGTACTTAATCCTACATGCCAAGGTTAAATACCAGTTCAACCTCTGCATCCACTTTCAAAGGGGAAATGACAATGCAAATTATATGGTACCATCCAGCTTCACTGAGATATTAGAATGATAGCATGGCCATCCATAGGATTTTTAAATTTTCTTTTTGGCGGGGATGTGGGGTGTGTAGGATATACTCCAAATAAATAAAGTTGTGCATTTTGTGAATACAGTGATACATTTCAAGTTGAAACATCAGCTTGCTTTCAAGGAATCCATGAATGCTGTAAAACCACAGTGCACAACAATGTTTCCATCAAACAATGAAAGCTAAATGAAAATCAGGATGTATATTTAATCATTCTGTATCTGAAAGTCAACCCTGCCCTACTCCCAAGGCGATGAAGGATACAAAATACATTGCAATGCACTCTCAAGATGATAACCTCTTGGGCTGCACTAGTCTTAAAATACATTAAAAGTACAATTTGAAGACACTCAAAAGTCATCTTAGACCAACAGCTATTTCAGGTTCATTCTTCTACTCTTAATGGCAACAGCTTGACAAAATAAAACAGCTATCACTTGCCTTCAGTGGAGAAATGGGTCGTATTCTACAGGAGAGGAGAATAATTCTAGACACTTGGTGCCACAACCCCAAAGGCCATGCCATAGGCAGCCCTTGATACACCTCCTGAACAGATGGAACTGGCAGCACGGCAAGTATCTCTGCGGTGGGATTAGCATCTGCGGTGGGATTAGCAACTACAGTATTTTCCCTGACTACTGATTCTGTGTCTCTCTGTGTGTAATCTGAAGTTGCCTCTAAGGACTGGCAAATTCTGAAGCTTAAAGGTTATATAGGGACATTAAAAATAAGAAGAACACTTACATCACACCTGCTTCTTTATTTATAATATAATCAGCAAAGCAGAAGAGGTGCTTCTGAGCCAGGTAATAATAATTTGTGAGATTTCATATATTACAAGGTTCTTCAGTAAGAATGTTTTGATACTCTAGTCCATCCATGCATCTGAGAAATGTATGAAACATGAGTGGAATTCAGTGCAGAGCCGAGTGGGATATGCATACACAGAATGAGGTCCACTCTTGCAGCCCTCCAGAGCAGATTGAGGGAGAATGGGAGGCGCATGGGGAGGGGGGAGTCCTGTTGCACAAGCAGACAGTATTCCACACATGCAGGAGCGTGGCTTAATCCTGCCCTGCATGAATTCTTCTTGCTGTTGCAGTATCTGCAGATTACCTGAAACATGGTTTCCAAAAGTTCAGTGTCTGAGGGCTAAACACAGCCCCACATTATTCATGCAATTGTGGGGTGGCTGCTTATGCCTTACCGGAAAAGAGGAAACAGATAACCAAAACAGAGGGTAAAAGAAGACCCCCAACCAGAACTTGCCAGAACTCAGTTCTGGCACCTCTCAGGTGGGTACCATTGCCATTCTAAGAAGGAGGCATTTTGGCACCTCTTTTTCTACAAAAATAGCACCACAATCCCTTCAGAAACTGGCCTGACATGGGTCAATGTCTGAAGAGCTTAAACTGCTCATCATGACAACTTCTAGAGATGGAAAGAAGGGGACTTGAATGGATCCTGGCTTCATAAAATGTGAGCCTTTAAAAGGCAAAGGGGGTGGCAGGAGTTTTTGAGGGGAAAGCAAGCACCCACGTCTGAACCCTGTAAGAACATTCTAAGTACAACGAGAATGGCAATGTGAAAGTTGTTTGATGCTTAAATCATTTTCTGCATTGAACTGATATTTAAAAATCTAGACAACAGAATTCTTATTAACATTTTACATTTGTGTTATTAGTATTTTACTAATTTAGTATCTCCAACTCTTTCAATACCTCTTTGTGAAACATTTATAAAAGTCCTTTTGGAAGGAACGCATAATGTTTACTGCAGCAGTTAACTGCAAACCCCTTTCCCACACAAACCTATCTTCTTCTCATGTTATCCAACTTCTTATGTGTGAATTGCATTCTGGGAGGCTTGATAACATGACAAAATGAAAAACCTAACGTCTCCCTAATAAACTCATCCAGTGTGAAAATCTGTATCTATTTGTATTTCCCACAGGCAAACCAAAGCTAGCTAGCAGGACAGAGAGGACACACCATTAATGGGCCTCAAGTTGCCTTGAGAAGTCTATGCACTTGGTTAAAAATTCAATGACAGGTCAAAAATCACACACACACTTTGCTTTTCTTCCAGAGGGAAGTGATAAACAAATATTTAGAGCAAAAATATAATCAAGTGGTTGTATATCTTAATTTCTGTTATTATTTTGACATCCTGTCACTCTAGTTGACATTATACTTATAGAGTGTTTACCCCTAGTCTACCTTAAGGGGATGGGCCTTTATCAAAAAGTAACAACAGATATCTGGGTTTTGCCTTTCTGTCAAAAGTTATCCCCCCCCCCCCATTTATTTTGTAAAATTTCATCTTAGCGTTCTGCACTAAGCCTCTATGCACAGCTGACCTCTGCAGCACACAACCCTCTGCCACTTGCAGAACGTGCCTGTTAACAAGCTGGGGATTTTCCAGCTTCAGCCACGCACACTGCGTAAACCACAGTGCTCCTGCAATCGCTGTACAACCATGGCAGAAGAACTTAGAACCATCCACTTACCACTGCACAAGTGCCTGCCTCCTCGTGTAAAGGAACAAAGCCCCTACGCTAGATAGGAGGAAAATATTCCACTGAACAATACACAGATATCAAGTTGCCAAAGAAATGCAAGCTGAGTATCTGCTCATCTGCAACCCACATACATGTTCCACAGAATCGCTTCCAAAGCTTACATAATAATCAAAAGGAAAACAAGGTCCCAGGAAATGGGAAACCTATGATCCTCCCAATCCCAACAGATACCAGTATAACTTTAACATATACCCCAAGATATTTTCATTACTCCAATTTGCTCCAACCTTCAGCCTGGTATAATGAATGCAGGGGAGCAATGTACTCACAGCACCGCCATGTTTCACACATTCAAATATTTGCTACAGTGGCAGCTAAACTGATCCAAGCCTATCTTGCAAAATGAGATGCTGTCAGCTTGAGTCATTCTACCTCCTAAAAAAGGATGTCTGATTATATGATTCGGGTGCACCAGTAATGCAGTTGAAATTTGTGCCAAAAATACTAGAAGAAGAAGAAGAGTTTTGGATTTGATATCCCGCCTTTCACTCCCCTTCTGGAGTCTCAAAGCGGCTAACATTCTCCTTTCCCTTCCTCCCCCACAACAAACACTCTGTGAGGTGAGTGGGGCTGAGAGACTTCACAGAAGTGTGACTGGCCCAAGGTCACCCAGCAGCTGCATGTGGAGGAGCGGAGCCGCGAACCCGGTTCCCCAGATTAGGAGACTACCGCTCTTAACCACTACACCACACTGGCTCCCCTGAGATCAACAAGTTTGTATTTCTAATAGAGCTTCTGATTCTCATTAATGTATTCTCAAATAATACATAGATAGTAAAAGCACAACTTCAGGCAATACCAATGAGACGGAAACATGGAAGGTGCCTAAAGAAGCCAGGGTGGCTATCTAAAGAACTTTTAACTGAGTTAAGATTAAAAAAGGATGTGTACAAAAAATGGAAAAGGGGGGAAACCACCAAAGAGGAATTCAAACAAATAGCCAGCATGTGTAGACACAAAGTCAGAAAAGCTAAAGCACAGAATGAACTCAGGCTTGCTAGAGAGGTTAAAAGCAACAAAAAAGGCTTTTATGGGTATGTTTGTAGCAAAAGGAAGAACAAAGAAACAGTGGGGTCACTCAGAGGAGAAGATGGTGAAATGCAAACAGGGGACACAGAAAGGGCTGAACTCCTCAATGCCTTCTTTGCCTGAGTCTTCTCCGATAAAGAAAACAATGCCCGACCTGAAGAATTTGGAGCAAATGATTCAGCAGAGGAAACACAGCCCAGAATAACTGAGGAGATAGTACAAGAATACTTGGCTAGTCTAGATGTATTCAAGTCTCCAGGGCCAGATGAACTGCATCCAAGAGTATTAAAAGAACTGGCAGATGTGATCTCAGAACCACTGTTAGTCATCTTTGAGAATTCCTGGAGAACAGGCGAAGTCGTGGCAGACTGGAGGAGGGCAAATGTTGTCCCTATTTTCAAAAAGGGGAAAAGAGAGGACCCAAATAATTACCGTCCAGTCAGTCTGACATCAGTACCAGGGAAGATTCTGGAGCAGATCCCTAAGCAAACAGTCTGTGAGCCCCTAGAAAGGAATGCTGTGATCACCAATAGTCAGCATGGATTTCTGAAAAATAAGTCATGTCAGACTAACTTGATCTCGTTTTTTGACAGAATTACAAGCCTGGTAGATGAAGGGAACGCAGTGGATGTAGCCTACCTTGATTTCAGCAAGGCATTTGACAAGGTGCCCCATGATATTCTTGTAAAGAAGCTGGTAAAATGCGGTCTTGACTATACTACCACTCAGTGGATTTGTAACTGGCTGACTGACCGAACCCAAAGGGTGCTCATCAATGGTTCCTCTTCATCCTGGAGAAGAGTGACTAGTGGGGTGCCACAGGGTTCTGTCTTGGGCCCGGTCTTATTCAACATCTTTATCAACGACTTGGATGATGGACTCAAGGGCATCCTGATCAAATTTGCAGATGACACCAAACTGGGAGAAAGAAGATTCCACCTAAACATTAGGAAGAACTTCCTGACAGTAAGAGCTGTTCGACAGTGGAATTTGCTGCCAAGGAGTGTGGTGGAGTCTCCTTCTTTGGAGGTCTTTAAGCAGAGGCTTGACAGCCATATGTCAGGAGTGCTCTGATGGTGTTTCCTGCTTGGCAGGGGGATGGACTCGATGGCCCTTGTGGTCTCTTCCAACTCTATGATTCTATGATCCTATAAGCTTCAGCATAAAATTGGACCAAGAAAAGGTCAGAACCCTGAACAAATCCATCCTGTCTCATAGCTGACAGAATGTCTACCAGCTCCTTTTGCTGGAAAACGTTCTTGGCAGCTGTTCACCTAAATCTGATAAATGGTAAGAGAGCAAAATGCTGTGTTTTGGACTCAAGCTACAGCATTTGACTCAGCGTACCCAGCTTTTTAATGTATTTAACGGAAGCTGGGAGTAAAATAAGGTCTCTCTGAAAGCAAAAGTATCTGTAAATAAATAAATAAATCAGCAAACTCACTGTGGGAGTTTTGTTTTCTTTGGAGTTTGTGCCCCATTCCAAAACCCACCCACACTTAGTCTAAGTCAACAATAAGTTCAGCATTTTATACAGAGAGAGTGTGTGTGTTCTTTTTGTTTGTTGAATTCAGAAGCTCGTGACATGATCCTTATGAAACTGCAAAATCAAATGAGGGGATTTTATGTTGGCACTTATGCTTGGATCGGGATGGCATGGGGATGAGGGACCAACTCCCTTCTCTTGCGGGGGCCCAATTAGTGCCATTGCCTTCCGTTAAGAGTTTGGGTGTAATCCTTGACGCCTCCCTTTCCATGGAGATGCAGGTTACAGCAACAAGCCAAGGCGACATTTTTCCACCTTCGCCGCATCAAGCAGTTGGTCCCTTACCTCTCCCGCCCCAACCTGGCCACAGTGATCCATGCGACAGTCACCTCCAGGCTTGACTACTGTAATTCGCTCTACGCGGGGCTGCCCTTGAAGCTGTCCCAGAAACTCCAGCGGGTGCAGAATGCTGCAGCGAGGCTCCTCACGGGGTCCCTGCCATGGGAGCAGATTCACCCAGTGCTTTTCAAGCTGCACTGGCTCCCGGTGGAGTACAGGGTCAGATTTAAGGTGCTGCTTTTGACCTTTAAAGCCCTTCACGGCCTTGGACCCTCGTACCTTCAGGACCGCCTCTCCCAGTCTGCCCCACGGAGAGCCTCAAGGTCCATAAATAACAACACCCTAGAGGTCCCGGGTCCTAAGGAAGTTAGATTAGCTTCAACCAGAGCCAGGGCCTTTTCACCTCTGGCTCCGGCCTGGTGGAACGCTCTGCCTCATGAGACCAGGGCCCTGCAGGATCTGATTTCTTTCCACAGGGCCTGTAAGAGAGAGTTGTTCCGCCTGGCCTTTGGCTTGGAGCCAATTTTATTCCCTCCCTCTCTTTCTTTTTTCTTTTCCTTCTCCTCCTGCGATGAGGCTACATTTTATTTTAATGTTGTAATATTTTAATGTTGTATTTTAATTTTGTTTTTAAGTTGTAATCATTTAACTTGTTTTTATTATTGCTTGTAAGCCGCTCTGAGCCCGGCCTTGGCTGGGGAGGGTGGGGTATTAATAAAATAATAATAATAATAATAATAATAATAATAATAATAATAATAATAATAATTACAAGCATACAAGAAGCCTAGGCTAGACATTCTTGTGCCTTACTTATGGGCAGGGATTTTTTGATGTGGCAGAATATTTAGGATGCAATCCTAGGTACACTTGTCTGATAGTATGTCCCACTAAACACAGGGGCAGTTACAGATAGGTAGCCGTGTTGGTCTGCCATAGTCAAAACAAAAAAAATTCCTTCCAGTAGCACCTTAAAGACCAACTAAGTCAGTTCTTGGTATGAGCTTTCGTGTGCATGCACACTTCTTCAGATACACAGGTGTATCTTAGTTGGTCTTTAAGGTGCTACTGGAAGGAATTTTTTTTTGTTTAAACACAGGGGGACTGACTTCTGAGTAAGCATGCACAGGATTGAAGGGTTCAATGTGTAATCCCCCACCTGCATCCTCACATGATACATTCTTAGAAGGAATCTATTAAGTTCTTTCTCTCTCTTTGGTAGCATAGAGATCAGAGCTTTGTAATAAGGAACTTGTTCCAGATCAATCAGACCTCCATAGAATATTTTTACAGTGCACGGTAATGGGGCTTAGACCATCACAAAAAAGATACCTACCTTTGGATAGATTTGCCAGCCAGTGAATACCTCGGCAGGTTTTCTACAGTCTAAAAGAAAGAGAGGGAACCTTAATTAAAGTTAGAAACTGAAAATACTCATATGGTCCAGTTTTCAGACATGCTATGCCAGCATTTTAGTGATAAAGGCAAAATGTAGCAAAGACTATACTGGGGGGGGGGACGACCCAGTGTTATACTGCGCTCTATATGACACTGACCAAACAAATATAATTTCATAAAACAGAGGTAAATTGTAATACCAGACAAGAAACAATGCCCCTCTACATCCTTAAAAAGTACAGTCCAGAAGGCCTTTTTACTCAATGCTAACAGATAAGCAGAATAACCATGCCAAAGTAATATAGTACCTGTGGTATATTGGATATGGCAAGGACTACAGTCCTGCTCCTCCCTAGAGCATTTCTGTTCTCTCAACCATGAAAAACTGCTTTACAATAAGCCCACAACCTATGTGCATTTAACTTGTGCACATTCAGCAGGGCTTGGCGTCCAGGAAAAAAGTTGAAGGCTTGCTTACTGAAAAATGTAAGTTCCAGGCTTACTGTACAAAATCCTATGCATTGTTGTAGAGCCCACATGAAATGACTTTTAGTTCAGAAGGAAACCTTGCAAGCAGGAAAAAAAATTCTGTAGAAATGTGAAAAGTCCTTTTAACTTTCAGCAACCTAACAACCACAGATAGAATGATCTCGATACGAATCCAAGGCAGACCTTTTAACATCACAGTAATCCAAGCTTATGCACCAACTACTGGTGCTGAAGAAACTGAAATTGACCAATTCTATGAAGACTTACAACACCTTATAGAAGTGACACCAAAGAAGGATGTTCTTCTCATTATAGGGGATTGGAATGCTAAAGTAGGGAGTCAAGAGATAAAAGGAACAACTGGCAAGTTTGGCCTTGGAGAGCAAAATGAAGCAGGGCAAAGGCTAATAGAGTTCTGTCAAGAGAACAAGCTGGTCATCACAAACACGCTTTTCCAACAACACAAGAGACGACTCTACACATGGACATCACCAGATGGGCAGCATCGAAATCAGATTGATTATATTCTCTGCAGCCAAAGATGGAGAAGCTCTATACAGTCAGCAAAAACAAGACCTGGAGCTGACTGTGGCTCAGATCATCAGCTTCTTATAGCAAAATTCAAGCTTAAACTGAAGAAAGTAGGAAAAACCACTGGGCCAGGAAGATACAATCTAAATCAAATCCCTTATGAATACACAGTGGAAGTGAGGAACAGGTTTAAGGATTTAGATTTGGTGGACAGAGTGCCTGAAGAACTATGGATGGAGGCTCGTAACATTATACAGGAGGCAGCAACGAAAACCATCCCAATGAAAAGGAAATGCAAGAAAGCAAAGTGGCTGTCCAACAAGGCCTTACAAATGGGGGGGGGGGAGAAAGGGTAAGCAAAATGCGAGGGAGATAGTGAAAGATACAGGAAATTGAATGCAGATTTCCAAAGAATAGCAAGGAGAGACAAGGTAAAGGTAAAGGTAAAGGTACCCCTGCCCGTACGGGCCAGTCTTGACAGACTCTGGGGTTGTGCGCCCATCTCACTTAAGAGGCCAGGGGCCAGCGCTGTCCGGAGACACTTCCGGGTCACGTGGCCAGCGTGACATCGCTGCTCTGGCGAGCCAGAGCCGCACATGGAAACGCCGTTTACCTTCCCGCTGGTAAGCGGTCCCTATTTATCTACTTGCACCCGGAGGTGCTTTCGAACTGCTAGGTTGGCAGGCGCTGGGACCGAGCAGCGGGAGCGCACCCCGCCGCAGGGATTCGAACCGCCGACCTTTCGATCGGCAAGTCCTAGGCGCTGAGGCTTTAACCCACAGCGCCACCTGCGTCCCCTAGGAGAGACAAGAATACCTTCTTAAACGAGCAATGCAAAGAAATAGAGGAAAACAACAGAATGGGAAGAACCAGAGATCTGTTCAAGAAAATTGGAGATATGAAAGGAACATTTCGTGCAAAGATTTCCATAATAAAGGACAAAAGTGGAAAGGACCTAACAGAAGCAGAAGACATCAAGAAGAGGTGGCAAGAATACACAGAGGAATTATACCAGAAAGATATGGATGTATACCCCAGGTAGTGTGGACCTTGAGCCAGACATCCTGGAGAGTGAAGTCAAATGGGCCTTAGAAAGCATTGCAAATAACAAGGCCAGTGGAAGTGATGGTATTCCAGCTGAACTATTTAAAATTTTAAAAGATGATGCTGTTAAGGTGCTACACTCAAAATGCCAGCAAGTTTGGAAAACACAGCAGTGGCCAGAGGATTGGAGAAGATCAGTCTACATCCCAATCCCAAAGAAGGGCAGTGCCAAAGAATGCTCCAACTACTGCACAATTGCACTCATTTCACACGCTAGCAAGGTTATGCTTAAAATTCTACAAGGAAGGCTCAAGCAGTATGTGGACCGAGAACTCCCAGAAGTGCAAGCTGGATTTAGAAGAGGCAGAGGAACCAGAGACCAAATTGCAAACATGCGCTGGATTATGGAGAAAGCTAGAGAGTTCCAGAAAGACATCTACTTCTGCTTCATTGACTATGCAAAAGCCTTTGACTGTGTCGACCACGGCAAACTATGGCAAGTTCTTAAAGAAATGGGAGTGCCTGATCACCTCATCTGTCTCCTGAGAAAAAAATTGGGAAAGGAGTACGACAAGGCTGTATTTTGTCTCCCTGCTTATTTAACTTATATGCAGAATTCATCGTGCGAAAGGCTGAGGAGGAATTAAAGAACCTTTTAATGAGGGTGAAAGAGGAGAGCGCAAATATGGTCTGAAGCTCAACATCAAAAAAACGAAGATCATGGCCACTGGTCCCATCACCTCCTGGCAAATAGAAGGGGAAGAAATGGAGGCAGTGAGAGATTTTACTTTCTTAGGCTCCATGATCACTGCAGATGGTGACAGTAGCCACGAAATTAAAAGACGCCTGCTTCTTGGGAGAAGGGCAATAACAGGCCTAGAGAGCATCTTGAGAAGTAGAGACATCACCTTGCCAACAGAGGTTCGTATAGTTAAAGCTATGGTTTTCCCAGTAGTGATGTATGGAAGTAAGAGCTGGATCATAAAGAAGGCTGATCGCCGAAGAATTGATGCTTTTGAATTATGGTGCTGGAGGAGACTCTTGAGAGTCCCATGGACTGCAAGAAGATCAAACCTCTCCATTCTGAAGGAAATCAGCCCTGACTGCTCACTGGAAGGACAGATCGTGAAGCTGAGGCTCCAATACTTTGGCCTCCTCATGAGAAGAGAAGACTCCCTGGAAAAGACCCTGCTGTTGGGAAAGATGGAGGGCACAAGGAGAAGGGGGCAACAGAGGACGAGATGGTTGGATAGCGTTTTCGAGGTTACCAGCATGAGTTTGACCAAACTGCGGGAGGCAGTGGAGGACAGAGGTGCCTGGCGTTCTCTGGTCCATGGGGTCACGAAGAGTCGGACACGACTAAACGACTAAACAACAACAAACAACCACAGATGACTCAGAAATATCAAGAATTACGTTGACTCAGTCAGTCTAAAGAAACTGACACCCAAGGCACAACTAAGATGAACCTTGCTGTAATAAAACATAGTCCATGCCAATATTTCTGACTCAAAAACTATTAGACTCTTCAAATATGCTGGCTTTTTTAAAAACAAATGTATTTGGGCTAATTGAATTACAGGTGGTTTTTTGAAAGACACACCCTGTTAAATTCTTGCATTTTGGTTTTTGTTGTTGTTCCTCTTCCCTTGCATCTTTTTGTGAATCCTGCAGAACATTTTGGCCAAACAGTAAAATGAGCAGGAGTCATTTTCTGTATAAACACACCTACTTTCTCTACTTGCCAGTGTCAGTCTCCCATTATTTGTTTTGTAACCATGTTTGCCTTGGGGGGATGCTTTGTTAAAAAGTAATTTGTGTTAGGTTCACAGGTATAGCTTGCTCTGCAGGCACTCTAAAAGGGCTAAGCTGGACATGACTTTAATTGTGTGCTTAAAACCTGTAGTTGGGATTCTCTGTGTCTTTTTTGAGAGAGAGAGAGAAAGAGAGAGAGAGAGAGAGAGAGAGAGAGAGAGAGAGAAGGAGAGAAAGAGAGAGCAAGAATCAGCTGCAGTACCTACAACCCAAAGTAGGATCACAACACAAGGGATACTTTCCTCATGGTATTTCTTAAGATGGTATTTCCACATTTCGAAACTCATTTTCAAAGTTGACCTGTTCTGTGGTCCAACTATACAGTACCTTGCCTTGCAACATTTCACAGATGAAAATAGGGGCACATGTGCATGAGGCTAGGGGTGGGGTTTGGGAACCCAATCACATTGTTTCTTGTGACATCCAAACTGGGAAACTGCAGCTTAAGTTCTGTCTAGAAACCAGGATGACATATCAGGAGTTGTGGCCAGCTCTCCAAACGCTGTTTCCCACAGGAAACTATGGTTCAAGAGTCTAGGAAGTCTCCTCTAATTGGGTACTGTATTTTTCACTCTATAGGGTGCACCGGACCATAGGGTGCACCAAATTTTTTTTTGGGGGGGGGGATAAAGAAAATCAATTTTATTTTTCCCCCCCCCCAAGCCCCAAAGAGCAAAGAAGCCATGACAGTGAGCGGGATGGATCTCGCTCGCTGTCTTGGCTTCGTTTTTAGCCTCGGGGCTGGGGAAGCTCTGCAGGCTGGCGGATAGCTGCCCTAAGCCCAGGGTACGCAGTGCTGCGCTTCCCAGGCTTCAGGCTGCAAGCACCTATCCGCAAGCCTACGGAGCCTGACAGGAACTCCCGCCAGGCTCCGCAGGCTTGCCGATAGCTTCCTGAAGCCTGGAGAGCGAGAGGGTCTCGCTCTCCAGGCTTCAGGGAAAGCCTTCATTCGCTCCATAGGACGCACACACATTTCCCCTTCATTTTTGGAGGGGAAAAATTGTGCCCTATAGAGTGAAAAATACGGTATATATACCACTTTTTATATATACCACTTTTTCAGTACTTGATACCTGGTGTCTGTACTGATATATATATATATTCAGCTGCTATATAAATGTAATGTAAACTGTGGAGAGGGAATTAGGGGAAGGACGGGAGAGGCAATCCCAAAAACCAGGAAGTTCAGAGAATAGGGCCACCCCACTCCCAATACTAGGCTCCAAAAAAGTTGAAATGAGACGTTTGGAGAAGTACTCCCAACATACCCTGTTCAAGGTTGCTCAGCACTTGATAAATCGAAAGGTGCTGAAGATCAAACCTTCATGGAAATGCACTCCTATAGAACTTGAAGTTTTGGTCTCATTCAGCATAAAGTAGAATATGCATTCTAAGAAAACCTGGCAGCCTATAATCTCAAGTAACATTTTAAAGTAGAAAATGATCTTATTCTTATGAAACTCATATGTAGTTCTGCTGCTTAGAATCAGAGGTAACAGCAGCTATATGTACAAACTTTAGTTTTAATAACAAAGGTTTGTGCAAAACTTCCAGAAGGAGCAATTGAAAATGTGTTCTAAGTCAACTCCATTTACAGATGAAATCTGTAAAGGTTCTTCTGTTAAAACTGAGGATGAGCAAGGCTATAACTACAAGCCTCTTCATACAGATATGGTATTAATCAATGTTTTATTAGGCTGCAAGAGCTAACACGAGCAGAAGTACTTAATGAGGAGTTACACAACTCTCCAAAACCCTGTTCTCTTTCTCCAAATTAATTCCTAAGGACCAGACCATCTGATACATTTAATTCACTGCAGAATACAGGTAGGTCTATGAATTTACCCTATGTAAGAGTCCAGACTAGGCTTGTCATTCTCCAGTCTCAATGGAAACTGCAACAGACAATCTCACTGTTTTATGTGTCAGCTTAATCAAGTACCTTCTGTACTTGTTAATAACCTCCTT
Organism: Podarcis melisellensis; assembly: GCF_964234715.1. Lineage (NCBI taxonomy): Eukaryota > Metazoa > Chordata > Lepidosauria > Squamata > Lacertidae > Podarcis > Podarcis melisellensis. The sequence continues at coordinate 134,824,526 of NC_138528.1, forward strand.
ACTTTTGCTATGGGAGCTTCTACTCGCATACGAATCTCCTTGCTCCCTTAAATCATTGCAGATTCTATCTCTGTCTAAAACCCTAAGAGACCAACTGCCAATCAGTGTAGGCAATACTGTGCTAGTTTCAGCCAATGGTCTGACTTGGTATAAGCCAGCTTCAAGGATGAAGGGGACTGTGGTCCAACGATATCTCAAGGGCACCAAATTGCAGTTAGACAGACAGACACAGCCAAGATACTTTGGCTGCACAAAGAGCAAAACTGCCAGAAGTAAACTGAAGTACCAAAGGACTCCAAAAGATGTCATTTTGATGGCTGCAGTTCAAGTCCCAGTTAGGGCACAATTATCTTGGCCAACTTACTTAAGTATATGGCTTTTAAAAAGTAAAACAAAAAAGCAAACCACCAGAGCAACTACCAAGCATTTGTATGACCCAGTTTTCAGTGTTCCCCATCCAAACTATATCTCTGCATCCTTGCTGAATCTCTCTGTAAGGTATTTATCAGGTATTTATCAGTAGTGTTTAAGTTTCTTAACTGAGCTATTGATTTATTTATTATCTGGTCACAATGTTTCCATGATTGAATCCAAAGAGGCTGATGCAATACACATTACAGTGGTACCTCAGGTTACATACGCTTCAGGTTACATATGCTTCAGGTTACAGACTCCGCTAACCCAGAAATATTACCTCGGGTTAAGAACTGTGCTTCAGGATGAGAACAGAAATCGTGCTCTGGCGGTGCGGCAGCAGCGGGAGGCCCCATTAGCTAAAGTGGTGCTTCAGGTTAAGAACAGTTTCAGGTTAAGAACGAACCTCCAGAACGAATTAAGTATGTAACCAGAGGTACCACTATATACTTGAAGAAAGCCACAGGAATAGTTCTTAGAAAGAATCACTTTGGCATCTTAAACACAGCAACAGCAGTCCAGCAGAGCTGATCCATGTACACAGAAGGGCTTCCTTGTTGTTGACTACAGGGAGGGAAAGATACTAGTGTCCTCAAATTATATATTGTGGAAAATTGCCCTGAAAAATCCAACACAGCCATACTTAATTTCAAAAGGAGAAACTTCTCAGACATCAGAGGATTAGTGAAGAGGCAGCTAAAGGGTCAAATCTCTTCAGGAAGCTGGGGGAATATTTTATGAAGCTGTAATAGGGGATCAAATAAAATGCATACCGCAGATTATAAAAGGCACAAGCAAGTCCAAACAGTTATCATTGTGGTTAAAAAGCAGAGACAATGAAACTATGGAAGGCAAGAAGAAAAATCGAAGTCTTTATAAAATGAAGAAAATGGGAGAAGGGACTGACAATCTAAAATCTAAAATAAAGAATTTGTGTCAATCCACTCAACATGTAAAATTGTGTCAGAAGATATCCATGTAACTAACTAAAAAAATGATCAGAAAAAGCAGGGGTGGGAACAGAAAGGCAGCATTAAAAATGTGTATGTAAGTCTAAAACAGAAACAGGAGATGTTGACAAAAATATAGAAGCCCTCATATATTTGATGAAAGATTGGAATTCCTTCACCAGGCAAATCATTCAGATCAGATCTCAACCTTGCAAAGAGGTGCAAGGATGGCAGGGTGGTGTGAAGAGCCAAATGCATTTCCCCCCCCCCCCAAAAAAATGTGTCTGGGGCCATTACCCCGACAGCCCTACCCCCATGCTACATACATCCCTGGTGTGGGCCCCCTTCCAGGATTAGTGCTCCTTTGGATAATTTGAAGACACGGTGGAGACTTATAGCTTTAAGAAATGTTATTTATTCACATATCTACACCTTCAGTCTGGATGGAGGAAGTCCAGATCTCACAGCATGGTCGTTTCAAGAGAGGCTGGTTACCCACAGCTGTGCAGACATGGAGGCCAAGGCATCTCTCCCAGCCAGCCTTCAGCCATCCTGCCCAAGATGGCTCGCTCACTGTTCTCCCCCCTTCTACTTCCCAGAACACTTTTTTTGTTTGCTTTATTATGCATTTTGTGTTCTTTTGTATTTTTATGTTGTGAACCTCCCCGTGATTTTTGGCTGAAGGGTCGTATTAAACAAACAAACATTTTTTTTAAAAAAAATAGATTAAGAAACTAATGTAAAACTAATGTATTGGATAATCATAGAATTTGGCCTGATTACTGTTGCAATGTAGTACCATAGGAATGTCACCATCTCTCAGTCTACCATTTTCAAAATGTAACTATGGCTTACCTCACAAGATGGTGAAGGGGATAAGGCAGTTATCCTGTACTCAATGTACTTAGGATTAAGACACTAGGGCTTACTACTGAGTAGATATGTGTAGGATTGATCAGTAATAGGAGAATAGATTGATATTCATTACTCTTTTACCCTTGGGGGAGCCATTGCTTGGTGAGAGAATCATAGAATTTCAGAGCTGGAAGGGACAATGTCATCTAGTCCAAGCCCCTGCAATGCAGGAAACATTTTGCCCAACGTGGGACTTGAACCCACAACCCTGAAGTTAAGAGCCTCGTGCTCTACCACCTGAGCTATCTCATCTCATACTTCACATACTGAGGTATCAGGTTGAGTCTCAAGGCTCTTGAGTTTAAAAGGATATTGGGGAGTCCAGGAGATACCTCACTATGTCCCAGACTTCATAAGTGACTACCAATCAAAGTAGACAGTACTGGGCAAAATGGCTGACAATTCAGTCATAAAATGGTGCTTAGGCAGGACTTTTTTTCCAACCGGAACTCAGTTCTGGCCATTGCCCTTCCAAAAAAACAGGGAAAGTGTTCATGGTGAGTTCCAGCACCTCTTTTTCTTGAAAAATAGCACTGTGCTTAGGGACACCCATAGTCCATTGCAATTGCCTATTCAAACCTCACTCCCTCAACAGTAAGGAAGAATAAGACCTCAGAATGATCATTAAGGTTAAAGTTATTTAGGTCTTTTTCATCTTTTTCTTAAACTAGAAATCCACTTAAATTTAGGGGTCACGATGTACTTAAAACACACAAAAATACACTCAGGTTTAATGTAATGCTTTCCATTCGTAATACAGACCTAAAATAACCTACTTTAAGTATATTCCCCCCATGGGGGTGAGAAGGTAACAAGCATAGGAATGAGTGTGTATAACTGCAAAATTTACTATACAGTGGAATAACAGTATAATTGCAGTTAAGTACAAGAAGAGTATTAATTTAATAATAATAATAATAATAATAATAATAATAATAATAATAATAATAATAATAATTTATTATTTATACCCCGCCCATCTGGCTGGGCCTCCCCAGCCACTCTGGGCAGCTTCCATAAAAACCAAAAATACAGTAAAATCACACGTTAAAAACTTCCCTGAACAGGGCTGCCTTAAGATGTCTTCTGAATGTCAGGTAGTTGTTTATTGCTTTGACATCTGCTGGAAGGGCGTTCCACAGGGTGGGCGCCACTACCGAGAAGGCCCTCTGCCTGGTTCCCTGTAGCTTTGCTTCTCGCAATGAGGGAACTGCCAGAAGGCCCTCGGTGCTGGACCTCAGCGTCCGGGCAGAATGATGGGGGAAGAGACGCTCCTTCAGGTATACTGGACCGAGGCCGTTTAGGGCTTTAAAGGTCAGCACCAACACTTTAAATTGTGCTCGGAAACATACTGGGAGCCAATGTAGGTCTTTCAAGACCGGTGTTATATGGTCTCGGCGGCCGCTCCCAGTCACCAGTCTAGCTGCCGCATTCTGGATTAGTTGTAGTTTCCGAGTCACCTTCAAAGGTAGCCCCACGTAGAGTGCATTGCAGTAGTCCAAGCGGGAGATAACCAGAGCATGCACCACTCTGGCGAGACAGTCCGCAGGCAGATAGGGTCTCAGCCTACGTACCAGATGGAGCTGGTAAACAGCTGCCCTGGACACAGATTTGACCTGTGCCTCCATGGACAGCTGTGAGTCCAAAATGACTCCCAGGCTGCGTACCTGGTCCTTCAGGGGCACAGTTAGCCCATTCAGGACCAGGGAATCCTCCACACCTGCCCGCCTCCTGTCCCCCAGAAACAGTACTTCTGTCTTGTCAGGATTCAACCTCAATCTGTTAGCCGCCATCCATCCTCCAACCGCCTCCAGACACTCACACAGGACCTTCACTGCCCTCACTGGTTCTGATTTAAAAGAGAGGTAGAGCTGGGTATCATCTGCATACTGATGAACACCCAGCCCAAACCTCCTGATGATCTCTCCCAGTGGCTGCATGTAGATGTTGAAAAGCATGGGGGAGAGGACAGAACCCTGAGGCACCCCACAAGTGAGAGCCCAGGGGTCTGAACACTCATCCCCCCCCACCACTTTCTGAACACGGCTCAGGAGGAAGGAGCGGAACCACTGTAGGACAGTGCCCCCAGCTCCCAGCCCCTCAAGACGGTCCAGAAGGATGTTATGGTCGATGGTATCAAACGCCGCTGAGAGATCCAGCAGAACTAGGAAACAGCTCTCATCTTTGTCCCTAGCCCGCCGGAGATCATCAACCAGTGCGACCAAGACAGTTTCAGTCCCATGATGAGGCCTGAATCCCGACTGGAAGGGATCCAAATGGTCCGCTTCTTCCAGGCGTGCCTGGAGTTGTTCAGCAACCGCTCGCTCTATCACCTTGCCCAAGAATGGAAGATTTGAGACTGGGCGATAGTTGGCCATTGTGGCCGCATCTAAAGATGGTTTTTTAAGAAGCGGTTTAATAACCGCCTCTTTCAGTGGGTCTGGGAAGGCTCCCTCACGGAGGGAAGCATTCACCGCCCCACGAAGCCCATCGCCCAGTCCTTCCCGGCTAGCTTTTATAAGCCAGGATGGGCAAGGATCCAGGAGACAGGTGGTTGGTTTCACTCGTCCAAGCAGCCTGTCCACATCCTCGGAGGTAACAGATTGGAATTGATCCCACTCAACTTGACTAGACAGAACTCTAGCACTCTCCCGCCCTGGCCCTGCTCCCATGGTGGAGTCTACTTCTTCCCGAATCTGAGCGATTTTATCTGCAAAAAACTTTGCAAAATCATTGCAGGAGAATATGTGGCCCGTACTGGGCCCCGATGTTACAGGTGGTTCCGCTAAATTGTGAACCACCTGAAAAAGTTTCCTGCTGCTGTTTTCTGCAGATGCAATAGAGGCGGTGAAGAAATTCTTCTTCGCCGTCGCTATCGCCACTTGGTAGGCTCGACGTTGAGCTCTAACCTGTGTCCGGTCAGATTCGGAATGAGTTATCCGCCACCGGCGCTCTAGCCGTCTCAACGATTGTTTCATTGCCCTCAGATCCGTGGAAAACCACGGGGCTCTCCGGGCTCCATGCAATCGGAGAGGGCGCTTCGGAGCCAAACAGTCAATAGCCCTGGTTAACTCCACATTCCAGCGGGCCACCAGGGAATCGGCTGAAAGGCCACCAACAGTGAAGCCCAATGAAGAAACAGTGAAGTCCAATGAAACCAAATTCTGCTGACCCCTGCAGGGCATCAAGAAGAGGAAACTACATGAGAAGAGGAAATGTGCAAGAATTATTCAGAATTAATGGCAAAGGGCCCAATGTTTCTAGCAGAGCTATGTTGTTGTTTAGTCGTTTAGTTGTGTCCGACTCTTCGTGACCCCATGGACCAGAGCACGCCAGGCACTTCTGTCCTCCACTGCCTCCCGCAGTTTGGTCAAACTCATGTTTGTAGCTTCGAAGACACTATCCAACCATCTCGTCCTCTGTCATCCCCTTCTCCTTTCCCACCTTTCCCAACATCAGGGTCTTTTCCAGGGAGTCTTCTCATGAGGTGGCCAAAGTATTGGAGCCTCAGCTTCACAATCTGTCCTTCCAGTGAGCACTCAGAGCTAATTTCCTTAAGAATGGATACGTTTGATCTTCTTGCAGTCCATGGGACTCTCAAGAGTCTCCTCCAGCACCATAATTCAAAAGCATCCATTCTTCAGCGATCAGCCTTCTTTATGGTCCAGCTCTCACTTCCATGCATCACTACTGGGAAAACCATAGCTTTTACTATACGGACCTTTGTTGGCAAGGGGATGTCTCTACTTTTTAAGATGCTGTCTAGGTTGGTCATTGCTTTCCTCCCAAGAAGCAGGCGTCTCTTAATTTCGTGGCTACTGTCACCATCTGCAGTGATCATGGAGCCCAAGAAAGTAAAATCTCTCACTACCTCCATTTCTTCTCCTTCTATTTGCCAGGAGGTAATGGGACCAGTGGCCATGATCTTCGTGGGGTTTTTGTGTGTGTTTTTTTATGTTGAGCTTCAGACCATATTTCAGACCATATTCTCCTCTTTCACCCTCAATAAAAAGTTCTTTAATTCCCCCTCACTTTCTGCCATCAAGGTTGTGTCATCTGCATATCTGAGGTTGTTGATATTTCTTCCAGCAATCTTAATTCCGGCTAGGGATTCATCCAGCCCAGCCTTTCGCATGATGAATTCTGCATATATGTTAAATAAGCAGGGAGACAAAATACAGCCTTGCCGTACTCCTTTCCCAATTTTGAACCAATCAGTTGTTCCATATCCAGTTCTAACTGTAGCTTCTTGTCCCACATAGAGATTTCTCAGGAGACAGATTAGGTGATCAGGCAGTCCCATTTCTTTAAGAACTTGCCATAGTTTGCTGTGGTCGACACAGTCAAAGGCTTTTGCATAGTCAATGAAGCAGAAGTAGATGTCTTTCTGGAACTCTCTAGCTTTCTCCATAATCCAGTGCATGTTTGCAATTTGGTCTCTGGTACCTCTGCCTCTTCTAAATCCAGCTTGCACTTCTGGGAGTTCTCGGTCCACATACTGCTTGAGCCTTCCTTGTAGAATTTAAGCATAGCCTTGCTAGCGTGTGAAATGAGTGGAATTGTGCGGTAGTTGGAGCATTCTTTAGCACTGCCCTTCTTTGGGACTGGGATGTAGACTGATCTTCTCCAATCCTCTGGCCACTGCTGAGTTTTCCAAACTTGCTGGCATATTGAGTGTAGCACCTTAACAGCATCATCTTTTAAAATTTTAAATAGTTCAGCTGGAATACCATCTCTTCCACTGGCTTTGTTATTTGCAATGCTTTCTAAGGGCCATTTGACTTCACTCTCCAGGATGTCTGGCTCAAGGTCAGCAACCCCACTACCTGAGGTGTACAAGACATCCATATCTTTCTGGTGTAATTCCTCTGTGTATTCTTGCCACCTCTTCTTGATGGCTTCTGCTTTTGTTAGGTCCTTACCACTTTTGTCCTTTATTATGGTAATCTTTGAACGAAATGTTCCTTTCATATCTCCAATTTTCTTGAACAGATCTCTGGTTCTTCCCATTCTGTTGTTTTCCTCTATTTCTTTGCATTGCTTGTTTAAGAAATCTCTCCTTGCTATTTTTTGGAAATCTGCATTCAATTTCTTGTGTCTTTCTCTATCTCCCTCGCATTTTGCTTGCCTTTTCTCCTCCGCTATTTGTAAGGCCTCATTGGACAGCCACTTTGCTTTCTTGCATTTCCTTTTCATTGGGATGGTTTTCGTTGCTGCCTCCTGTATAATGTTGCGAGCCTCCATCCATAGTTCTTCAGGCACTCTGTCCACCAAATCTAAATCCTTAAACCTGTTCCTCACTTCCACTGTGTATTCATAAGGGGTTTGATTTAGATTGTATCTTCCTGGCCCAGTGGTTTTTCCTACTTTCTTCAGTTTAAGCTTGAATTTTGCTATAAGAAGCTGATGATCTGAGCCACAGTCAGCTCCAGGTCTTGTTTTTGCTGACTGTATAGAGCTTCTCCATCTTTGGCTGCAGAGAATATAATCAATCTGATTTCGATGCTGCCCATCTGGTGATGTCCACATGTTCTGACGTGACCTGAGGAGATTCATATTCCATTTTTCGCTCCAAGTTAGGTGGAGTATTTGCCTCTTTTGTGGGCGCTAGGTCTTCAGAGTTGCGAAGATAAGAGTAATAACTCATCTAGTCTGTCCGTTATCTCTGTTTGTTCGGCTTTTGGGAGATGGGAGAAGGAAACAAGTAACTCCTGCTCCATCGAATTCTCTAGATGAGTAGCCTTTGATAGGAGGGGCATGGGGGTCTCTGTCCAACTAATTAAGTCTGAGGGTGGAGAGGTAGAGCTCGTAGTAGGTGGGGTGCCCTCATTTTTAATTGCTTTCCTTTTATCTGGAAAGTAGGGCATAAGAGGGCAAATCTTAGTGTTGATTAAAAACTCTTGTAATAAAAATTCCATAATTAGTCAGGGAGCTTCGTAGGGACATCATATAAGTTGGAAACTTTTTAGATTCGAAGGTGAGCAGTATCCTCTGCATGTGTGGCTTGCTGTAAATGTGGACAGTGGATTTCAGATCGATGGAAAGGGGATTTACGCCCAAAAGCTCAGCTGGATGCCTTCTTGCGACATGTATAGACGACCAGTTAACAACATGACCTTTGAAGGGGACGATAACTAAACAAAGTCTAGTGGCTTGTAGTGAAAGATTGTAGGAAGATGTGGTGTGTAGATCTTCCATAGTTTGTTCATTTTCAAATTTGCAGCCAGTCTGCGAAGTTGAGCGCAGTAGGACAGGTACTCTGGGTGTTGGTTCGGTCCTATCCTCCGGTGAAGCGTCTACGGGGCTGACATTAACTTTTGGGGATACAAAGGATATGCCCACCCCATATAGCTGTGTTAACTGATCTTTTAATCTTTCTTATAAATTTTTATTCACCCATTATCTATCCTTAATTAAGTATTCTATGTATATGTTTAAATCTACGTTTGGTTCTAGCTCCTATTTATTTAATAATTATACGCCTGGATTCATACTGTTATGCTATTTATGTATATGTTTTGTCTATGCTGGTCTATGACAGTAATAAAGTACTTGAGCTTGATGTCCACATGTAGAGTCGTCTCTTGTGTTGTTGGGAAAGCGTGTTTGTGATGACCAGCTTGTTCTCTTGACAGAACTCTATTAGCCTTTGCCCTGCTTCGTTTTGCTCTCCAAGGCCAAACTTGCCAGTTGTTCCTTTTATCTCTTGATTCCCTACTTTAGCATTCCAATCCCCTATAATGAGAAGAACATCCTTCTTTGGTGTCACTTCTATAAGAATTGGTCAATTTCAGTTTCTTCAGCACCAGTAGTTGGTGCATAAACTTGGATTACTGTGATGTTAAAAGGTCTGCCTTGGATTCGTATCGAGATCATTCTATCATTTTTGAGATTGCATCCCAGTACTGCTTTCGCCACTCTTTTGTTGACTATGAGGGCCACTCCATTTCTTTTGCGGGTTTCTTCCCCACAGTAGTAGATATGATGGTCATCCGAACTGAATTCGCCCATTCCCGTCCATTTTAGTTCACTGATGCCCAGGATGTCAATATTTATTCTTGCCATCTCATTTTTGACCACATCCAACTTACCCAGGTTCATGGTTCCTACATTCCAGGTTCCTATACAATATTTTTCTTTACAGCATTGCACTTTCCGTTCGCTTCCAGGCATATCCACAACTGAACGTCCTTTCGGCTTTACCCCAGCCGCTTCATCAGCTCTGGATCTACTTGTACTTGCCCTCCGCTCTTCCCCAGTAGCATGTTGGACGCCTTCCGACCTGAGGGGCTGATCTTCCAGCGTCATAACTTTTGTATGCCTGTTGTCTTTGTCCATGGAGTTTTCTTGGCAGGGATACTGGAGTGGCTTGCCGGTTCCTCCTCCAGGTGGATCACGTTTGGTCAAAACTCTCCACTATGACCTGTTCATATTGGGTGCCCTGCTTGGCATAGTTCATAGCTTCACTGAGTTCTTCAAGCCCCTTCGCCACGGCAAGGCAGTGATCCATGAAGGGGCAGCAGAGCTATACATACTATTTCTTTGACTTTTAACTCCTTCTCTCCTATTTTACTCATTGGTATTGAAAGGTGGCATAAAAAATGAGGGCTGGTGAGAGAAGCTTTACTGCTTTCTAAGAATTGTAGTGCAGTCTCTTTGCAGATACTCGGAAGTACTATGGCTACCAGCCACCTCTATAAGGAAGGGGTGTGGAACCTTTGGCTTTCCAGATGTTGCTGACCTACAACCCAATCAGCCTTGACCATTGGCCACATTGGCTGGGGCTGATGGGAGATGTAGCTCAACAACATCCAGAGGGCCAAAGCTTCCCCACCCCATCTCTAAGGGATAGAGGTAGCAAAAAGATTCAGGAAGTACGAGCTAAACAGGAGATTAAGAAAGAGCTAGAGATCTCACTGCTAGACAAACCTCAAGGAGACAAAACAATCTGGCCAGGGCATTGGGACACCTGAGGCAAACAACAAAATGGTGCCCCACCCCATCCTGCAAGGGAAGAATGGGTGAGTGAAGATCTATATCAGGAATGGGGAGGGGAGATAAAGGGGGGAAAGAGGGAGGACACCAGGAACACTTCCTATTTTCCAAGAGGCTGATGAGAGGCAGCATTTGGGGTGGGGGCTGCCAAGGAGATGGCAGATTTGGCCTCCAAGGAGCACTCTGCAGCAGTTGCTGCCATTGCAGTGGCAGCAACATCAGGCAATGCATTCTTTGGAGGCTGCATACGCTGACCCTATGGATTCTGCTGCCTGAAGCAATCACCCAACCTTGTCCCATGGGTGGGCCAACCCTGAATCTGGCAACAAAACTTGACATCCTGGATCATTCACATCTTGCCGCTCCACAACTTCTAAACAGGGATACAGCTGATACACCCCAAATGCTGCCTCTCAGCAGCCTCTTGGAAAATGGAGTATAAATTTCAAATGAACGCTTTTACATTTTACGAAATTCCCATTGAATCGAACAAGGAAAATGATGCTACTGGAAGGGTAACACTGCTACACTGTCTGGGGCTCCATTACAATGGATTTTCTTCCCCTTCAATTTGCTAGGAGAAATTGCCATAACCTTGGATAAGGATTTTGCTCCTTTTACACTAGAAATTGCTAAATTATGGGGAAATGTAGCCACAAAACATTAACTTATACATATCCACAGCAGGCTGACCTGTGACTAGAGTAGGCAATTATTATGGCCAGGATGTATGAAAGCACTCAAGAAGAAAGTCACTTAATGGCTGCCATGACTGGCGACTCTGCAGATATTTACATCAATTGTACCAGTTGGCAAGTTAATGTCTAAAGGATTTGTGAGAGCTACCAGGACGCAGTGCCCCAGATGAGAAATCAAGAAAGTCTGAGAATCTATGTCTAACTGCTGTGGATTATTGAACCACTCCTGTTCCACAGAGGAAGCATTCACAGAATGAACATGCAATCTGGGGAGCCATTGTAAAGTTTATTTCTAGGAGTTCACTGATCACAAGCCATTCATGTACCTGCTTCAACCAAATAAAAGCAAATAAACCAAATAAAAGTCTGCTCTTCCCACCTCACATTCAGCAACTCAGTCAGAGATGACAATCTTATGATTTTACTGTCAAACAGATCCCTGGGAAGATTAACACAGCTGATTTGCTAACACATCTTCCACTTTCTGAAATGGGGTCAAGCTCCTTGGTGGAGGATTATGTCTGTAGAGTTGTCACAATGTGTATGTTTGATTTTGAGGCATTATCTGTTGAAGAGCGCAGACTTGTCTCTCAGCAGGGACTTGCTTTCTGTCCACAAGGATTGTCTGTTGTGAGGCGAACAGATTGTTATGTATCTAAATCAAAGATTCAAAAATTAATAAAACTTGTTCATGAGAGACAAGGGTTTGTGCAGACCAAGCGAGTTTTTTGTGCAAATTTTTACTGGCCAAATACAGATGTTGAGCACTATTTCAGGAATAATGGTACTTGTATGCAGACATGATGATCTGCCTCTACTAACTCTTCAGTTACCACCCCAGTCCTTGGACTAAATTAGGCACTGATACCATGGAGCCAATACACCAAACACATGTGTTCTCAGTAACTGGTTATTACTCTTCTTAACTAGGAGTCAAATACATCTTCAGATACCATCAGCTATATACTGCAGTGCAGAGATTTTATTGCTCATTTTGGATATCCTCTTGAAGTTGTCATTGACAATGCTAGATAGTTTGTGAACTGTCTAACTGAAGAGTTGTGGTATTAAACATTTCCACGCTTCCTCAAATTATCTGAAAAGTAGTGGGAAGATGGAATGCTTTTATCACTATTTGAAGAAAACCAAGCATGGAGCTCACTGTGAAGAGAAGAACAGCAAAACATAATTACCGGTACCGACAATTTTTAAGGCATATCGATCTGCTCTGCACAGGGCATCAAAAGAGACACCAGCTAGATTGCTTTTGTCACGTGGTAATTGCACTAAATTTCCTGGGCCTTCGGATCAAGGGAGATAGAGGATCTTTCTGTTAGAGATAATCACCAGCAGTACGAGGAGAAGTTGAAAAAAATATGCTGATACCAAACACAGGTCTAAAGAACACAACCGCAGAGTTGGGAACTTGATCTACATTGATTGCCTCTACTTCTGTCATTTCACTGCTATGTCAAACCTATTACAGTGAATACTGCCAGAAGTGGAAGAGCTACGTGGGTATCCCTGTATTTTGCTGCTGTGGAGGAACCTTTCGTAGTGGGCTCTGCCTCTGGACCAGCCAGAAGCTACTGAAACCATCTCCAGCTGCACCCAGATACTATAATATTTTATTTCAAAATGTTGGCAGCCATATTACTGTTAATGATAAGAGGCAGGGGAAGTATTGTGTGTTGTGCTAACGTAGCCAGTAACAGGGCACCAAACGCACACATGGGTCTATAATTTATAGACCTCAAAATAGCATACCCTAATAAAAATGAACTGCAGCTGTTACACCCCTATTCTAAATATTTATGCCACAGGTACACTTGTGGGAAATGCTTCAGGGGAAATCCTAGCAATTTTTTTGACACTGAATTGAGTACAGTACAGTGGTACCTCGGGTTAAGTACTTAATTCGTTCTGGAGGTCTGTTCTTAACCTGAAACTCTTCTTAACCTGAAGCACCACTTTAGCTAATGGGGGCCTCCTGCTGCCGCCGCACTGCCGGAGCACGATTTCTGTTCTCATCCTGAAGCAAAATTCTGAACCTGAGGTACTATTTCTGGGTTAGCAGAGTTTGTAACCTGAAGCGTATGTAACCTGAAGCGTATGTAACCCGAGGAACCACTGTATATAAATATATAAGAACTATATTGCTGGATCAGACAATGGTCAATCTAGTCTATCAGTTTGTTTGCAACCACGGGCAGCCAGATGCTACTGGGCAGCGCAGAACCAAGACAAAACAATAATATCAGCATGTGTTATTTTGTGGGTAAACTGCCTCTGATCACAGAATTTCCATTTAGCTATTATGGCAACTGGCCACCTGTTCTTCATATATTTGCCTAATCCTTTTTAAAAGTCATTTAAGGCTACAAGCCTAACCCCATACATCTAGGAGTAAGCCCCATTTAATTCAGTTAGTGAACTTTTTCCTTGCCCTCCCTCCCTTTGCAAAATTGTCCCCCCTTCCACATGTTCTCATTTTTATTTTTGAGAAGGCAAACAAGTGTAGGGCAAAGCCTTGGCACTGATTTCGAACAGAAAAGCTGCAGGAAGAAAAAGGATGAACCAACTCCCTCCCACCACTTCATATTGGCTTCATAATTCCCCTTCCAGAAGCTGGTTTGTTTGTTTTCTGAGAAAAGGAAGTGTGGGATCCCATCAGAAATTTGCTGCATACATTTGCATCTAACAGCTGCTTCTGCATTGAGTGTATTGTAATGTTACCCAATAAAATATTGAAGAGACACAGTCACATCTTCTGTTTCTTTATACCAGTCTAATTTCTCTCAATGTACAGGAAAGGAGCAAAGCGGAGCAAATTTATGAGTTCTCAGAGTTCATAAATGATATTCCTGGCACAGCCTGTCTCCTCCCTTCCAAGGAAGCAGCAACGCAAACAAAACCCACTCTTTACAGAATAAACATCAATTTACATTTCACTGTGATTACGGATAATTCTCATGAGATATATAACCTATGCGGGAGCTCCCTAAGTAGGAGACATTTCTGAATTTTCAGCTGAAGGGTTTGTAAAGAAGTTGTTTCCCCAAATCAGAAGTGATCTGATGTTTTGCTCAGATTAAGGCTTACTTGCTGCCATTGATGCAATCACACTGATTCTTCCTATTGTTGACGTGTCCCTAAATATATTCAGTCTGGAAGTGCAGAGGATGATTATTTGGTACCTTCAGCTCATATTACTGGAAGGACAGTCAGGAGGGCAGTCAACAGTGCCTGGATATAGGGATGGTAGACTTTTTATTCAGCATGGATCTTCCTTTGGCTGGCACGTCTGGTGGTGTTATGTATTCCCCTCCAGGCAGAATTCTCCAGTAGCAGTTTAGTTTACTGCTGCTGTCACTAAACCACATGGGGTAGGAGGGAGGAAATGGAGGGAGGAGCCCTATGCTCCTTTTTGACAGGAAAATCCTTTTCAGGTACTATAGCTAGAAAAGCATATCCATTTCCCCTACCTTCGTATTTACATCACTGGGATTTACAGCACCTATTAGATTTACAGTTCTATGTTACCACCCAATGACAGGACAGTAGAAGTTTGGAACAATAAAACTGCAAGCCAAGCTGGCCATTGTCACACATGATGGGCATGTTCAGTGGTTACTTGGCACTTGGTGCTCTGTCCTGGAGGCTGAATGTGCTTTGTCTTTCCCCATGTTTCTGACAATAGACTGAACTGCACTGCTTCCCTTTTCCCTGCAGCAAAGGCAATGGGAGTGACCAGGCCAAAGACCCAGGAGAGAATCCTAGGTTCCACATGATGACCACGTTCAGTTTCTGATAATTAATCCCATGTATTTTAATCAATTAATTCACGGATTAAATCTGCATATCAGTCTAGCTGTAGTTTTAAAGCCTATTTTGTTTTTATGATGATGGGCACGTGTGTCATAGAAAGTAGAAGAGATATTCCTTCTTATATGAGAGAAAAGGGAGAATGCATCTATTCAAGTGGTACTTGCTGTCTATAGTTATTAATAAGTACAATGGAACCTCAATTTTCGAGCATCTCGGAAGCCGAACGATTCGGAACCCGAATGCCGACAATCCAGAAGTAATTGCTTCCATTTTCAAACGTGCCTTGGAAGTTGAACGGCTTCTGAGGCGAAATTTCTCCATTTTTTCAATGGATTTTGCAGACCACCCATTGATCCTGAGTTTTCCAACGTTTTGGAAGTCAAACGTACTTCTGGAGCGGATTATGTTCAAAAACTGAGGTTCCACTGTACTTGTTTTAAAATTTATGTTTTAATCTCGGCTGGATTAAACAAGAAGCATATTTTGATTAAAACTTAAATAAAAGAATCTAACCAATTAATAGATCATATTTTTAAGGCAAGAAAATACGTTTCAAACTCTTTCAGACTAAACAAAAAAAATTCCTTCCAGTAGCACCTTAAAAACCAACTAAGTTAGTTCTTGGTATGAGCTTTCGTGTGCATGCACACTTCTTCAGATACACAGACTAGAAAGAGAGTGTCAAGAAATGCTGGGGAGTAACAGACCAATGAATAAGGGTCCACAATGCCTTCCAAAGTAATAACTCCAGAGCCTTTTGGGTGGTAGCCTCTGGAATTTTTTGTTGTATTTCTAATGTTTGGGGAATCACTTTAGATCCATTTTTATGGATCACACTGTGCTTTGCTGGCAACCTTTGGCACCGCGTGGGTAGAAATTCTTCTGGTTATAGCAAGTTAAGCAGCAATCTCTATCAAAGAAATCTTAGATTTAATCAACATCTAAAATTAGTGAACACTCCAAGGATTTAACTCATTAAATTAAATTAAACTAGCATTGGTGGGTACTATTTTAACTGCCTTGTTCACCATTGTAAGTAATTCCAGACTAATCCCAAATCACAAACAAAGCAGTAATTGTGTCCTTTAAAAAAAGAAGAAAAAGGCCCAGCTGATAATGCAGGTGATTACAGGCCAATTAGCTTGTTGTCCACTGTAGGCAAGGTATATGTCAGATTTCTCTGCAGCAAATGGGGGGGTGGAATTCTGGGGGAAGCGGCTTTAATAAATGATTATGCTTTGTAGCCCTGATAATACACAATACATTATAGCCTTACTTCATAGAATAATTAAAGACAGAGGTCTTGGGAAGCAACAGTATGCTAATATATTATGAACAAGGAAGAAACCCATGTACCTTAAGGACTAATGAATTCCTTGAAGATTTACTTTATCAGTGTTCCCTCACTGTCTCTTGCAAATGCATAATTGCTCACTGGGACCTGATGGATCATAGCTAGTTAGATCACCCACTTGAGCAACCCAGCACGCGCGCGCACACACACACACACACAAAATATTAAAAAGACAGTGTTGCCCATAAATGCTTGAGGCATACAATAAAAAAGTTAGTCTTTGCATTGCCAGGAATCTTTCTGCCCCCACATCTTTTCTGGAAATATGTGTATCACTATTATAAAATCCTTGTGGATATGTGCATATGAAATATCACATTCTGCATATTTAAATATAATAATTTGCAATGCTAAGAATACGTTTCTTAAACAAAGAACGGTATTTTTCTTGCTACTGACAATCCAATTCAAGACAAACCACTAAGAGGATGGTGCACTCTCCTACCTTTTTAACCAGAGGTTGGATGGCCATCTGTCAGGGGGTTTAGTTTAGTTGATGTTGTGACGTGGGGTTTGTGATTTCAGCTCTCTTGACATAATATGCTGGAGACAGTTCTCTAGTAACACTTCTTTATTAAAGCAAACAAGACTGGGGCCTGAGGAGGGGAGAGCTACATTTATAGGGACAGGGAACTAGCTAGAAAGGATACATTTTGGAGGGAACAATATCAGGCAATCACAGTCCTGCCTTTTGGAGGAAACCAATAAGACAGAGGATCCAAATACAGCAGCTTAAATGAACCAATAGTAGCTGTGGAACCAAAAGGCAGTTACTTTACCCTAATGCAAATACAGACAATAATAATACAGATATAAAATCCTTTGACTCAATACACAACTGTTGAGATACCAGCACTGCAGGGGGTTGGACTTGGGATCCTTTGTAAAACTGTAGAGTTCTACAGTTTTATGATTCGATGAAGCCTTTGCATGTAGCCCATATTAGCCGGTGAGTTGGCTTTCACAGTGGTTGTATTGAGGGTGACTTGAAACCCATTCATCCAAAGAAAGCTATGTGCTGGTCTTCAAGCCATCCATCCTCCTTTAGAACAGGTTGGCACACACTCTGGACTTCAGGGGGGGGAAATTCTGAAAATTCCCCCTCCACATTTGTGCAACAAGAGATCCCACCCACACCTACTCCATGGTAGGGAATGGCAAAGCACCAACACCCTCTTTAAAAAAATATTCATAATACATTGCTGTGAGAGCCAGTGGAATCTGAATGACAGTTCTGCAATGGTTGGGTAAATACATTTCATGCATCTCACTGCAGTCACACCGAGTCACAGCATTTGCACAGCCATTTAAAAACAATTTAAAGATCAGATTATTTAAGTGGCATGGGGTGCTGTCTTTTGCTACAATTGGCCTCTCAATTTAACCTCTATTGACTGCCTCACACACACAAAAAGAAAGAGTGAATCGTGTGGACTATGGTGAAAGCTGAATGAAAAGAAAGCAAAGTCGCTAGAGGCAAGGAGAAAGAGAACAGAATCATACTACCTGCTCTAATTTTGGCTTTTCTTGTGGACAGAGCTAATTAAGATAGTGAACTAAGAAAAAAGTACAGTGGTGCCCCGCAAGACGAATGCCTCGCAAGATGGAAAACCCGCTAGACGAAAGGGTTTTCCGTTTTGGAGGTGCTTCGCAAAACGAATTTCCTATGGGCTCGCTTCGCAAGACGAAAATGTCTTGCAAGTTCCTGCGGGGTTTTTTTTCTTTCCCCCCCCCCTTTTTCCCAAGCCGCTTAACAGCTAATCCGCTAAGCCGCTTATCCGCTGATCCGCTAAGCCGCTTATCAGCTGATCCGCTAAGCCCGCTAAGCTGCTAGTAGCGCTAATCCGCTAATCCGCTAATGGGCTTGCTTCGCAAGACGAAAAAACCGCAAGATGAAGAGACTCGCGGAACGGATTCCTTTCGTCTTGCAAGGCACCACTGTAAAGCCACCTTTTCCTTCCCTGTCTGCACTTTGAAGCAGATGCCATACAAAAGTAGGAAGAGTCCAGATTAGGGATGACCCACTTCTGTATTTTCAGGAGTATTGTTTTCCAGAAACTGTTTTGGAGGATGCAGGCCACCACACTGCTATGGAAGAGAACGTTATGCATCAACAGAGTTCTTGAATTATTTGGATCTGGATTCCAGTGGAATTCCTGCCACTGCCCCTTTCTACGGCTTTTCAGCATCACACAAGATTATCTATCACTCATAGAGGATTTTCAGCGTGCCAAGCACCTTTTAAAATTATAATTATTACCATTTTTTACAGATCTGCAAGGTCAATTTCAATTCCAGGATTGTACACAGAGTTCAGTGGAGAGCTAATGCCAGACATACACAGTACATAAAGGATAAAATGGCACACAAACAGGAATAGAAACTTCATGACTTGGAGGCCCCTCCTTAAATGTAGGTGTGTCGTGGCTTGTGTAGACGTATTCAATGAGTATTAAATCCTCTAGACAATTTGTGTATAGACATAGTTATGGCAAGTCACTCTTGATTTTTTTTTTAACTAAATTGCTTAGGGGGAGGAAAGCATTGCAAATGAACATGCATTCAGCATTATTGTTGTGCTAGGTTCTGTACAGAGTTAGAACAACACAGAAAGAAAGAAAGAGAGAGGGAGTGAGATGTTATGTACTGAAGTTCTCACCCTCACAACTGTTGTGTTGTAGTGGAGCATGCTGGCTGAACCCTTCGGTTCAGTTCTGTTATGGCCTGTGAATAAACAAGAGCTGTTTGAAGAATCGCTGTGTCCTCTGATATGTTCACCCACAACTTAACACTGGCAACGAAGGTGGGATTGATGGACATTAGAGCACAGCCAGATGCGGCCACCCTCTGAGCTAAGCTGAATCACTGAGCTGAAACACCAAGCGAAATCACTAAACAGAACCAATTCAGAGCTGACCGTTCTGGCTAGAGCACTGTGTTCCATCCATTGCAATCCACGTTGGCATCGGAACCATGGCTTCACTTGTGCCTCTGCTACCGTTTGCCCCAGCCTCTGAATCATGGGACTCCTACCTCGCTTGGTTCCACTGCTACCTCCAAGCAAACGAGCTGACGGAAGTGTCAGAGGAGTGTAAGCAGGGCCTATTCCTCAGCCTCTGTGGGCCCGAGGTGTTCACGACGGCCTGAGCATTGATTTCGCCTCTAGCAGTCCAGGCAGCGCCGTGGGACACGATTCAAGAGAAGCTCCGCAACCACTATGCACCAAAGCCATCCAAGATTGCTGCCCGCCATGCGTTCTACCACCGGAACCAGGCAGAGAAGGAGTCAATTAACAACTACACTGCCGCCCTCCAACAGGCCGCAATGCACTGAGAGTTCCGAGACTTAGACGATGCCCTGATGGATCCAATCGTCTGCAGTGTCTCCTCGCCAAGCCAGACCTCACGCTGCAGAAAGCCATTTAGGAGGCCGTGGCCTTGGAAGCTCCTGAACTCTCCACCCAGGAGATCTGCAAGGCCAGCAGCCCGCGTCTTGCTAAGAAGCCAGTTCCAGTGCATCACGAAGAAGCCAGCAGTGATGAGCCATTCTCCAGTGAAGACATGAACCAGACAAAGCGGGAGTGCAGGAAGTTCACACAGAAGTCCAAGGGCCAATCGGAATGTGCTAGCTGTGGAGGCAACCATTCCTGTGCCAAGTGTTGATTCAGAGATGCCATCTGTGTTCCAGAAGGGGCCACATCGCTAAGGTCTGCTGATCAGCTCCATCCGACACCCCCCCCTTCACCGACTCACAAGTCCAAGTCTTCATTCCAGTCCTCCAAGGAAAGCTGTTTCGCTCTCACCAACTGCCACTGCCCGTCCAGAACCACGATTGGCCAAACTGACTCACCTATGCGACACAAGCTGAACGTCACTGTGCTCATTGAAGAAGCTCCATGTGACATTTAGATCGACACTGGGTCTGCCCTGTCCATCGTGTCTTGGAGCACCATCAAAAGACTTGTACCCAGAGTGTCCAAAAGAATGGCTGGGGAAACCCAGCCAGATAGGCGGGGTACAAATATTATATTATTATTATTATTATTATTATTATTATTATTATTATTATTATTAGGCAGCTCGACTCTCACCGCATACACCTGAGAGACTACCAGGGAAACGACATTCTGTGGTAGGTGTTGGCCGGTTCCGGATCGCCTTCAAGGACTTTTCAGGCTTGCTCCAACTGGTGGTGGTTGAAGGTCAGCGGCCAAACCTCCTAGGGCTAGACTGGTTTGATGCCTTTGGCCTGGAAGTCACTGGCATCAACTGCATCTCTAACGCAGAAACTGAGGGTCTGATCAAAGACTTTGCCGAGGTTTTTGATGGCACTTTGGGTCAATATACAGGTACGCCCATCTCCTTTAGCCTTGATCCACAAGTCACTCCCATTAACCTAAAGCCACGCCGGGTTCCATGTGCTCTCTAGACTACGGTGGACAAACAACTGGAAAAGCTGATTGCCCAAGGAGTTTTGGAGCGGGTTGACCACGCCAAGTGGGAAACCCCCATCGTCACGCCTGTCACGCTGGACGGGTCGGTGAGAATCTGCGCCGAGTACAAGTGCACGATCAACAAGGCACTTCAGCAGCACGCTTACCCGGTTCCTCTTGTCTAACACCTGCTGCATTCCCTAGGTGAGGGTAAGGTCTTCGCTAAGCTGGACCTTGCCCAAGCCTATCAACAACTGCCCATCGGTGATGCCACCGCTGAAGCCCAGACGATCGTCACCCACCGAGGGGCATTCCGTTGCCACCGTTTGCAGTTCGGGGTGAGTGTGGCTCCTGGCATCTTCCAAAGCCTTATGGAGTGTCTCCTGCAAGGGCTTCCGGGTGTAGTGCCGTATTTTGACAACATCTTGGTGTCCGCAGACTCACACCAGCAGCTGTTCGAGCACCTCCGCGCCATGCTGACCAGGTTCCAGGAGGCCGGGCTAAAGGTAAAGAGGGAGAAGTGCCAGATCGCCATTTCACAGGTGGAGTTCCTGGGCTATGTTATTGACACCTCTGGCCTTCACCCGATGACATCCAGCAGGCCCCCATCCCAAAGAACAAGACGGAGTTGCAGGCGTTCCTGGGACTGCTGAACTTTTATAACATGTTCCTGCCCCACAAAGCGACGGTAGCTGAGCCTCTCCACCGACTCCTCAGCACGAAGACACCTTGGTCCTGGGGTCATCGGGAGATGGCAGCCTTCAACGTGGTCAAGGCTCTCCTTTCATCGGACAGTGCGCGGTCAAGGCTCTCCTTTCATCGGACAGTGTGCTGGTACAGTACAGTGAAGCCAGGCCGCTGGTCCTTGCCTGCAACGCCTCACCTTTTGGCATCGGCGCTATCCTCAGTCACCATTTTCCAGACGGAAGAGAAGCACCGCTCGCCTACTTTTCCAGGGCCCTATCTCCGACCGAACGGAATTACAGCCAGCTCGACATGGAGGCACTGGCACTTGTGGCTGGAGTGAAGAGGTTCCATGAATACCTCTACGGCAGGACTTTGACCGACCACAAGCCGCTCCTGGGCCTCCTCACTGGTGATCAACCAAATCCAACTCCACCGGTCCTCTCGCTGTGCATGCTGCGATGGACTGTTTTCCTGGCTGCCTACCACTACCGGCTCATCCATCGCCCGGGGAAATCGATAGGCCATACTGACGCCCTCAGCCGTTGCCCTCTTCCAGTGTTTGTGGAAGACCCGGCTCCTGCTTCATCACTCCTCCTGATTGAGGATCTTCCAGCAGCGCCTGTATCGGCTACCACTGTGGCCTCCGCATCTGCCCAGGATCACACCATTAGCCATGTGCTCAACTGGGTGTGGAGGGGGTGGCCACAACGGCCTTTTGCATCAGCGTTCCAGTCGTTCGCAATCAGACAACACAAGCTCTCGGCTAATCACAGCTGTCTGCTGTGGGGAGACCGCGTCGTGATTCCCCAAAGACTCCGTCAACGCATCCTTGAGGCTCTGAACATTGGCCACCCGGGAATCGTCAGAATGAAGGTTGTCAGAGCTGCCTCTAGGTCCCAGCTCACAGAGGACCAACGCTAGTCTGTGGTAATGTACAAAAGTCTTTATTGAAGTTCAGTTTCCATTTCCAAGCCGCAGCGTGCAGCTCTACGTCTTAGAACCTAGACCGGCGAAGCTCCGTCTGAGTCCCCGCCCCCTATACACCAGTTTAAGACTCTAGCCTTACTCCACCTCTTCCGTTGTTCTTTCCTCCTCTGGGTCCGTCTGCCCCCCAGGGTCTCCTCCTTTCTGGACTCTTCTGACGCTGACCCCCCTGACTCTTGTCCCTCCTTCCGGCGGGCTTTAGGACCTGGTTCCCTATCCGGGCTACCTGCTGTGCCACTCGCCTGTACTTTTGAACTTGGCGCGCGCGCCCAGCCGGCAACCTTCCTCTTGACCGTTTCCACGCTCTCCGATGGAGGCGTGGTCAATCCTGACTCATCTCCTCTCGCTGGTGGTGAGCACACTGGTCCCGATACCTGGGACTCCTCCCCCCCACTGCGCTCTGGTGGGGAAGCTGGTCCTGATTTCCAACTGCTGCTCTCGGAGTCCCCGCTGGCCCCTTCCTTCTGGGGCTTCCCCCTTGTCACCCCCCTTGCCCTGGCCATCGGCGCCCCCTTCTGTGAATCTTCCGATTCGCTGGAGAGACTCAGGGAATCCCTCGGACCACTGTCATCGCCTACGCTCCCCTCGGATTCCTCCCCCTCGCTCTCCATTTCCTCCCTCTCCTGTGCCTCTGCTCCTGAGCCCCTGACAAAGGTGTTGGCTCGGTGTTGCGTCTGGGGGCCTAACATGGATGATGCCATCACTTCTTGGGTTTCCGCCTGTCAAGCGTGCCAAAAATTGAGGCCTGCGCATTTATTACCTGTCCTTCATCAGTAGGTCCCAGGGCAAGTTACAACAATTTAAAATTCAATATTAAAAAGGTGAAACAAATTACAGTAGCAGAAAAAGGGAGCTTCATGAAAATACAAATCTCAGGTGTCAAAGGCCAGGGTAAAGAGTTGTGTGTCTTCACTAGGGGTGGTGATTAAGTTTGTTAAAAAGTGAGCTCACATACCTGCGCACAAACTAACCTTCTGCCTTATTTGTGAGAGCTCATGAGCAGCCTTTGATGCCAAACTTTTGATTAACCCTTCACCCCAAAAATCTCATCACTGTTCTCGATCTCCAAGCTTAAGCTCATAATTCTGCTTGGCTGACTATCACTGTTTTTCTGGTTTTTGCCCAATCTAACATGATCAAATGTGTATTGGAACTGGCTGTGCTGTTACATTTAAGTAATGTTTTCTTATTACACTATGCCCTGCACTGCCATTACATAGCAAACTTACAGAAGGCCCCTTTTTCGAAGGCCAACATACAACGCTTTAGAGTTATGTCCAGCTACTGCAAAGCAACTATGTACAGCCACAACCCTGAAAATATTTTAAGGAACTTGATCTTTTAACTAAGTACCAAGTGCATATTTTGCAACTGCAGAGGAAGGAGCCACAACGTTTAATGTGCTACTTCTAAGGCAAATTGTATTTAATGATAACATTCAGACAACTGGTTAAGGGAGAACAACGAGTATAATTATGGTGTTTGTATGAGCTCTGTGGATGAGAAGAAAAGAGAGGTTTAATCATATTGACATAATTTTTTGTTCAAGCTTTTAGTGTTTTCTCAGACTTTAGATGATAAAAAGCATTGCTTCTGTTTATATTACTCTGGGCACTGCACCCAAATTTTGTAAATTACCCCTAGGGAAATGAACACCGATTAACATATTTCATCTGTGGTTAGGCTGTGGAAAGAAAAGCATAAGGTGTTATACTCATATCTGCCTCACCTTCGCTATCCAAGGAGGAAGCACAATTAGAAACGAAAACTTCAACAAGTCCAGCCAGAATCCCAAACTTAACAAATACATCTAATTTCTTACATCACAGAATGGAAAAACAGGTGACAACAGTACAACTCATATTTGGCATGAATACTGCCTGGATTGCCATCACTGCCACATTCTAGGCATGCCAATTAATGCTCAAAATAGGCACCATGTGACTTAGACTCCAAGCTTGGGGTGGTTCTTTTTTAAAAAAGCAAGAACTTTCTAGCCCTTAAAGTTACCTGAAGTAGGGGGAACCATGCAAGCAATATTTTGCCAGAACCTTCTCTCAGGAATTGTCCCTTGCTTATACACACTTGCTATTAAATCCCACTGATCTCAGTGAATTATGCCTGAGTTAACATCGAAAGGCTGCAATCCTAAGAATACTTATTATGGAGCAAATCTCATTTACTTTGGAATTCATTGCAAGCTAATCTCCGTAAAGCTGCTATAGGACTTTAGGGAGGCCTTGAAGGCACACTTAATTTTACTAAGTGATTCTCTATGACACTATTGAGCTTCTTTGAGTTGAAGGGCTTTTGAGGGGGAAAACAACAACTTTGTTTTATCTTTGGTTTGTATCTATATTTATTATTGCTGGCTTTGATATGGTGAGTTTTCTGGTAAGTTTTGTGTTTTATTTTACTTTACTATTGTTGAAAATTGCATTTTTGTCTGTTATTGTGAAAGCTGCATGGAAGGAAGTTTTTACGCACTCTCAGCTGGTCCTTGGGCAGCAGAATGGCTGCCAAATAGAAAATTGTACACCAAGCCATATAATCTTAAGAAATTGCCGCTGCCCCTCCCTCCACGTACGTAGCTGTCAGGGGCTCAGGAGCAGAAGCACAGGAAAGGGAGGAAATGGAGAGCGAGGGGGAGGAATCCGAAGGAAACGTAAGCGATGACAGTGGTCCGAGGTCTCTGAGTCTTTCCAGCGAATCGGAAGACTCACAGAAAGGGGCTCCCATGGTCAGAGCAAGGGGGGTGCCTAGGGGGACACCCCAGGAAGAAGGGGCCAGAGGGGACTCAGAGAGCAGCAGTTGGAAATCAGGACCAGCTTCCCCACCAGAGCGCAGTAGGGGGGAGGAGTCCCAGGTATCGGGATCAGGCTGCTCACCGCCAGCGGGAGGAGATGAGTCTGGATTGGCCACGCCTCCATCGGAGAGCGAGGAAACGGTCGAGAGGAAGGTTGGAAGCTGGGCGCGCGCGCCAAGTTCAAATGTACAGGCGAGCGGCACAGTAGGTAGCCCGGATAGGGAGCCAGGTCCTAAAGCCCGCTGAAAGGAGGGACAGGAGTCAGGGGGGTCAGCGTCAGAGGAGTCCAGGAAGGAGGAGACCCCGGGGGGCAGAAGGACCCAGAGGAGAAAGGAGCGACGGAAGAGGTGGAGTAAGGCTAGAGTCTTAAACTGGTGTACAGGGGGTGGAGACTCAGACGGAGCTTCGCCGATCTAGCTTCTAGACGTAGAGCTGCACGCTGCGGCTTGTAAATGGAAACTGAACTTCAATAAAGACTTTTGTACATTACTACCGGCTAGCGTTGGTCCTCTGTGAGCTGGGACCTGGAGGCAGCTCTGACAGTAGCAAATGTGGTTTTAGGTTGGCATAGCTCAGGCATCCCCAAACTCGGCCCTCCAGTGGTCAGGGATAATGGGAATTGTAGTCCCAAAACATCTGGAGGGCCGAGTTTGGGGATGCCTGACATAGCTTATAAATGAACTCTGCGGCTGTGTACACACCATACATATAACTGTAGTTTGTTAAGGGTCCTAGGAATTGCAGCTCTTGGCAGGGTGTTTGTAGGCAGCCTGGGTCTCCCCATTACTTGACACACAGCGTAAATTAATAATGCAGAGTTTTTAAAGAATAAAAGCTTTACTGAGTTAAAATAAACTTCTTCATAAACAACACGGTTCCAAACAGTTTGACTGAGATTACATACAGACTCTGTTCACAGCTGAGACAGACAGACTCTCACATCTTACAGAGAACACAAAAGAGAAACTGGCTACTAAGTGACAAGTCTTCCCACCCTAAGGCTCTAAGATCAACTAAGGTAGCCGTCTCAGGCAAGAGACGCTATAACAGTGGAGCTGCTGGGAGGACCACACTCTGTCAGTCATGCAGCCTTTCCTGGGTCCCTGAACCAAGCCGGCTGCGCTTGGGTGCCATCCCATTTTGCCAGAGCTGAAGAAAGATCAATCGGCCAGTCTAGTCCGCTATCTTGTCTCACAAACAACAGATGTTTTGGGCCAGTTCTAGCCCCGCTTCTTTAAAATTCTTTTTTGTTTCTAAATGTTGGGGTATTGCACAATAATTCTGATGTATTTTTGACATTATTAGGATACATTTAATAGAGTATGCCTATGTTTTTTTATATGTGCTTGGCTTCTTTCTTCATAATCAACCACAATCTAGGGATGGGGGGAAATGGGCTTCATTTTCTCCATGAAATTGTCATTTTCTGAGGAAAGGGCTGGTGCTGTGTTTTTTATTGTCACTGTGTTTTTAATGGATCTTTTTCTATCCTTTTAATTTTATTAGTGTTTAATTACAATTTAATTATGGTCTTTTCTATGTTTTAGCTTGTTTTGTTTATCTGTATAAGCCACATTGAGAGTCCCAGACTGGGGGGGAAAGCAGAACATAAATAAATATAAATATAAATATAGCATATGCAAGTGTGCTCATAAGTTTCAGTGCTAATAGGAATCCTCTGTTTCTTCCAAGCCTTGACATACCCTCCAACATTTCTCCAATGAAAATAGGGACATCCTAAGGAAAAGCAGGACATTCTGGGATTAAATCGGAAACGGGGACGGGTTCTCTAAATCAGTGACGTCCCTGTAAAATAGAGGCACTTGGAGGGTCTGCCTTGATGCTCAATTGGTGACAGAACTTTCTTTCATTCAGAACTGCTTATAAAAGACTGGAGAGCTCCTGCCTGCTGGATTAAGAAAAGTATTGTGATTACCTTGCCAGGACACTGGGAGTGAAGGATAAGTTCAGAGGTCGATTCTGAGATCTTCTGTTTATCCCTCTGTACTTGTGAATTTATTTATTTTTGTTTCACAGTATTTATTTATGTAGAAATATGTTTTGATCCTTTTCATAGTTGGAAGTTTTTATACCTAAAAACTAACAGCTGACCCTCCCCGAAATGTAACAATTTCCTGAAATAAAATCTGCTTTTAATTATCATATGGTCATGGAGATACTCATGAGGATTTAGACACTGTATTCATCTTCTTCCATCAATGTCAATTATAAGTGAAATCTGTTGTCTTCATTAATTTAAAGTTTCCTAGCATGGGAAGCAATGCAGATAATTCAAGGCAGCAGAGCTTCACCCCCGAGAAATACATTTTTAGGGAGCACTTCCCATTCCAAATCAATAGAGAATATACATGACTTGACAAAAGAGCCATTTCAATCTATTTGTGGTTACGCTAGCATATTCAGAGCATTCACTCTGCTGTTCACTGATGTCAGGCAGACTTACATTAATGAACATCATTTAGCACCAAGTCTGGCTTCTCTCTAGTGTGCAGGAGGCATCTGTCCTTGCAGAAAGAAGGAAACAACTCACTGATCAAATTAAAAGTAGAGCAAAGCTAAGAGAGACTGCACTTTGTGGCACAGGGGAAGAAAAACCTTGGAAGAACAAACTGTGGAGGTTGCACCTGGAGAAAGTTGTTTTTAGAAGTCAGAAGGCTGTAGAAGACAGTGCAGATGTGACTCCTCCTGCCCAGTTCTGCCCCTGGTCCCCTTGTTTGTCCTCCTCTCCTGCTGTGGTAAGTAGGACTCTACGCCATGATAGACAGGAAAGAGGCAAGAAGAAAACTAACGGAAGAACACAGCAGGAGGAGCCATAGGTACACCGCCTCCCCTGGAGGTTTTTAAGCAGAGGTTGGGTGGCCATCTGGCATGGATGCTTTAGCTGAGATTCCTGCGTTGAAGGGGGTTAGATTAGATGACCCTTGGGTCCCTTCCAACTCTGCGATTCTATGATTTCCCATTTTCACATGGAAGCTCTCCTAAAGCACAACCATGCCAGATTCAGGGTGCATGAAGGTTAGGAGATAGCAAGGCATGCAGCAGCACCTTGCCCAACTGGTAACAGACTAACACAAGCATGCCAACATCTCCTTTCCCTACTGATTTAGAGAGGCATTTCTAGCCTTCTATTATTTAGGTGTAAGGTATTATCAGCTGGGTTTTTACATGACTCAACAGAGGATGTAAATCTTTGGTTGGCAGCTACATTTTAAAAGAAGCCTAACAGCCCAGAGTAAATATTAGGCCACCGACATAGGAGAATGAACAAGTGAGATGCCTAAGTAACTTTTGCCACCAAGGAGAACAGAAGGATTAATGAGGTCTCTGCACATATGATTATTGTGGCCAAGTGGGGGGAAATGCCAGGGCTCCTGAAACTGTGATACCTGTTTAGAAAGAAGAACTTCATGCAAGTGTCACCTGTTGATCTGTTCCCCACCCTCATGTTTTGCAAGAATTGATATTAATAAAGCATATTAAGGTATGTGTGTTGCTCTCTTTGTGCTGGGGAACAGAAATATGATCTGGTCAGTGAAAGATAAAAAGGCAGTATAGAGCAGTATGCACAGAGCGACAGGGCAAGGCCTGGCAAGGTGTTTGAAATGTTTGGCATATCCCACTGTTTGTTGAATGCACTTTCAGCCTCTGACAGTGCTAGGGGCAGGTCAGGGTGGACCTGTTAATGCTACTGTCCCTAGCGGCAGAGTCTGAGAACATCCTACATCTTTCTACTCTTATTTGTACCTCCCAACTGTCTTGCTTTAAGGGGGGCATCCGGGATTTACAGAAGCTACAGCAGCTTCTGTTTGAAATCACGGAGGTCCGGCTTCCGCCACAGTCTCCCACCATCGCCACACTTCCAGAAGCTCCCAACAAATGTCTGGAAGCCCACTTCCAGCACTGGCTTCCAGAAGTAGGTGGAGGCAGAGGCTTTGTGGTGGCAGCCCGGGAAGCCTCTTGAACTTGCAACAGAAAAAGCTGGAGCATATGCTTGTCTAGAAGGACTGCTCAGTTAAGGTGCAGATCCTTGACTCATTCAAATACTGGCATTATGATAGTCCTGCCCCTGCCCCCAAATCTGCACTGGTGCATTCAAGTAGGACAGAAGTGAGGCAACTGGAATGACTTAGGCCCCATCTGCACTATAAATTTTTTAAAGTATCATTCCGCTTTAAACTGTGGTTCAACTGTAAATCCCTCTTCCTAGGAAACTCTGGAAACTAGTTTTGTGGGAGGAACAGAGATCTCTTAACTGCTCTCAGCAACCTTAACAAACTGCAGTTCCCAGGATCCTTTGGGGAAAGTGGTGACTGTTTAAAGTGGGATGATACTGCTTTAAATGTATAGGTGACTGCCCCATGTAATTGTCTTGGCTTGCAGGAACTCTCAGAGCTAAAAGCCTAACATGTAGTCACAAGTAAACCAGGTATAATTAAGACTGTGAGCACCTGCCATGGGACGTATCACCTCCTGATTTCTCAAAATCAAACCTCTGCTAAGGGGAATAAGAGTGGCCTTTTCTAATAACTTTTTTTTAACCACCAATTTGTCAACCCCAGATGCTGACCTTAATTCTCTTGCCTTGGAATAGTGCTGGTGGAGAAAGGGGGTGCAGATGCTGGCAGGATTTTGCAGCTGCCTGGCCTTGCACAGCACAGCTAGAGCAAATGTGGCTAAAGGAAGATGATAACTGCATCGGGATGGTGGGCAGGAGACTCAGAAGATGGGCTGGCTGCTTGGGCAGAGGGCCTTGCAGCCTTCACCTCTCTCTCTCTCTCTCTTTCTCTCTCTCAGCATTGGCAAAAAAAGAAAAGGCTATGGCAGCAAGAATTTTGATTGGTACTGACTGCTGTTTGCCGAGAATGTTCAATGAGTTGCTCATGCCACTGGCTACTATCCAATGTCTGTTACCAATGCTTAAGTAAACACTGCAATTAGATAAAGAAGGAAGCAATTAAGCACAATAATTTTCAGCAGTGGGATTCCTGCCCAATTGCTTGTCCTTGCCAAAAGATGACACACGGAGGGAAACGTCTAAGGGCTGTTCAGAACAAGGTAGGATATATACTTTGAACAAGGTGTTTCTTTCAAGGCCAGTGCTCAAATATAAATAAATCATTACATGCACACAGTGGCACCATTCAGTAGAAAGGAGTCTGAAGGAAAGGGGTGGACAAACTCCTTCCCGAAGGGTAAATTCACTTGCGGGCAATGTCAAATGCAGTTTCAGCCATATTCTCCCATGTACAGATGCCACCTGCCTGCATCCATCCACTCACAAGCAGACCTTACTGGGGGGAAACTTTCTATTTGCTCCAATGAACATCCCCCCCCCCCCATGGAAGGAGCTTGGACTCAGTGTGGGTTGAGACCCTGGTATGGAATAGAGAGGCTTTAATTCTTTGCAGGGGTTGTCTCATTCAACGGAAATGCAATTTGTAGTTGTTTTGCATGTATGCATGTGTGGTGGGGAAGCATTCATATTCCAATGTCATATATGCTGATAGGCCAAAGAAACGACTCCCAAACTGTAGACTCCAGCATAGGAGCTGATCACCAACTATAAAAGTGATTGTCCTTCATTAGGTATTTATTTTTACACAGATGCTTTGAGCCAGTAGTAGGTTACACCCACTTTGACTGGCTCTTATATCCATTCAATTGGTACTTGAATATATTTGTCCTCTGCGTAGTTCCATGACACAGATACTGCCATCTGTTGCACTGCTTGTTCTTTAAATGCTTCTCCATGCATCTGTTGAAGTGGGCTCTGGCACTTTAGTTCCCCTTGCCCTTTCAAGGTGTGACAGGACTGTTGCTTTTGATGCAACACAGCTAGCCTTCTGAAATTCAGAAATGACATTTGCCAATCGTGGGCCAGCCCAGACCACAAAGAGTATAAGGACAACCTATGGTAAGAAAATATGGTTCAAAGCATAGCCAATGTGGCTATTTTGATGTTCTTTTTTCTCTAAACCCCTGCAGAGACTTTTTGTATCTAAAATTTTTATAGCAATTCCTACTACATCCCATCTAAGAAAATGTCAAATTAATGGCTTCTTTTTGGTTTTCTCTTCCAGAAAACTGCTCCCATTGTTTAATAATAATATTTCTGCATCATTTACTGGCCATTTTGTATAGCGCTCTCTCTCTCTCTCTCTCTCTCTCTCTCTCTCTCTCTCTAGTTGTTCTTTAGTCGTTTAGTCGTGTCCGACTCTTCGTGACCCCATGGACCAGAGCACACACACAAGCACACACACACACATATATATAAAACAGGCTTCCCCGTCATCTTTTTCATCATTAGATTAATATGACTGATAATGAGGTAAATTTGGCATTTTGATAATAACAATAACAACAACAATAATAGGAAAACCCACAATATGAAAAGTAACAGCAAAAATATTGCTGGGTTCACATGTGCTTCATTTTAATGGAACTTGTGGGAACTTCCTGATGGATTTTGTGGGTAATCTAAACTTGATCCATACCAGTATCATATTTGTTTAGCTCATCTTTTTTTTAAAAAAAAAATGAACTCGAAGTGGCTTACAACCATATATATGCAATATGTAAGTGAAAAAATGAATGAAAAACCCATCAAACAACAGCCTGGGTGGAGCAGCTTTAACATAACTCATTTAAGTGTAGTTTTATACATGTCTACTCAGAAATAAGTCCCCTTTATTTTGGTGGAAATACAGGTTTCATCTAACTGACAGAAAGAAGCTTTTTATTTCTCCCTCTAATCTTTGCTTAACCAATACAGTGGTACCTCGGGTTAAGAACTTAATTCGTTCCGGAGGTCCGTTCTTAACCTGAAACTGTTCTTAACCTGAAGCATCACTTTAGCTAATGGGGCCTCCTGCTGCCGCCGCGCGATTTCTGTTCTCATCCTGAAGCAAAGTTCTTAACCCAAGGTACTACTGCCAGGTTAGCAAAGTCTGTAACCTGAAGCGTCTGTAACCTGAGGTACCACTGTATGAGGTTACACGATGAGCGTCTGTCATCCTGTCTGTGGGACCTATGTGCCTAAATTGAACGAATGGATGGGAAGGGGCCTGTCCCAGTTTGCCACCTAAGGCCAAATGGGAAGGTGTTACCTGCCAAAGTCTCGCTTACTGGAGTTGAGCAGTTGTTGCAGCAACAGCTTCCAGCAACATTTTGCAAGATCTATTCTCTCCAGAAGCCACTGCTGCACGACTCCAATGGCAGCAGAGGCAGGCAGGGCATTGTGGGAATCCATCACCCAGATTGCTGGACCAGCCCTGGAGGGGAAGCATCACAGCAGCAGCTCTTGCTCTTGACCTCCAGGAATTCAGAGAGCCTACAAACATACAACTTCTACAGATGTTGACTGCCTTGCCTTGACTGCAAAAAGCAGAGTTTCTTATTACATAGACACGAGCCTGTAAATCCGTAACTTGTATGCAAAAAGATCCCCTCCATGAGAAAGGCAATGTCAAGGAAATTCTCATCCTTCTCCCTGATGTGTTAGTTTTCTATGTGCATCATTAAAAACAAATAAAAGAGGCCCATTTCAATCATGTGAGCCCTTGCCTGCTCTATAAAGCTGTGTAGCCCAATGGCAACATGAACCAAGGCTTCGACTAACAGGGAAGAGGGAGAGGAAAGTCTGACTCTTATGTGCAATGCAACTGGGGGAAAATTACTGGCAGTTTTCCATGTTAAGGATCTAAAAGGTATAGATGTCCCTTCAACCCACTATCTTAAATGTTTATAATCATGGTGGTGGCAGGATTGCCTAAAGCTTGCAAATGGCCGTTTGAGATGGCCACCCGCTTCTCACTGCTCCAGCAACTTTGTTTAAGCTCTTACAAGGTAGAGAACAAGGTCTTGGTTAGGGATGTAATTTTCTCAATGTCAAATTTATCTGCACAGCTTTTTCCTAAAGCCCATCTCACTCCTTAATCTCAGTAAGAAGCATGTTCCCCCACCCCGATCCACTAAAAAATGCAAGTAATTCTAGCATATTAATACATAGAATCATAGAATTGCAGAGTTGGAAGAGACCCATGGGTCATCTAGTCCAACCCCCTGCAATGCAGGAATCTTAGCATCCATGACAGATGTTATGATACATATAATATGAAATGCATATGCACTCCAGGTTTCCTAAAGTAATGAACACATAAGGAGATATATGCAACAGTGCATCTAACAGTTTTAAAAAAAGGAATGTATCCATATACTTATAAAATTATGCTGCAGAAATATAGTAAGCATGGGTGCTTACTCTTCTATACACATTACATATCAAATGCACGTAGTTTTTGTGTATAATTTTGCATAAAATTATGCCTTAAAAATGCAACTTGGACCTAAGTTGGTACCCAATATAAGAGGTGGTCCGATGCAAGCAAAGTTGTGTTATGATGGCATTGGCAAGTTCTGTATATAATCCTGTTTTTAAAAGATCCCTCCTCCATCCCTAGTCCTGCAAGGGGAGGGGGACTCAAAGATTCAAGACAGGAGATTACAATCTCATTGGCCAATCTCAGATTTCCCCACCGCTCTTTAACAAAAGACAAAAAAATCATCACCAAAAACAGGGACAAAAGAGAGCACAAACTTGCATGTGCTAATTTATATATACATATGCAAATTTAGAAATAATTATTATAATTTAAATAGAAAAACAGTAAATCTAACCATATTGGTGAAGAGTGTGACCAGGTGAGCTGTGCTCAGTCTGCTGGCCGGATGTGAACTGTGCATGGCCAGCTTGCAGCACTTTCTGCTTTCTCTATTCTGGTGGTTATTTAACCAGGCACAATCCAGATATCTCTACAAAGAGAGGACTCTGTCCAACGGAGCAGAGTCTTCTGACAGCCCATCAAATAAGAGAAATGTCCCCTGTCAAGTTGTACGCATGGGTACCTTGCCTCTTTTAAAATGAAAACCCAACAGTAGGTATCCCTGCAATGAGCTGTTTCTCATAAAGAAAGAAAACCCTACTTAATTTTAGAATGTAATCTTTGCATTGGAAGAAACACTTAAAATCCACGGAAACAAAGCGCTAATGCTGCTAATTCCTGACAAGTTTCAGTAGGGAAGAGTTATAATTTGCTGCTTAGATATGAATGTTACCATCACTTACGATGAGCTCCTGCTGGTTCTTGTATACTTGGCACTGTTGGTAAAACAGAATATACAAAGATTGGCTGAGGTGTGAAGATATTGCAGGAAACGCCAAGGGCAAGAATGTTCCCCCTTGACTCGAGTCAACACTTGTAATTAACAATTTGTGAGTGGCATTGCTGGGTGGGTTTTCTTCATCTTGAGAAGAGTGGCCAAGTTTGCAGATGATTCAAGAACGCCCCTTGCCTTGTTCATCTCCACCCACATTCTTTGGGCATTGACTCTCTGCATTATGTAAGGGCTGGGTTGAAAAACCTGTACCATAATAGCTTTGGGGCGTTGAGAAAGTCTAAACAATGGGAATATTTTCACTTCAAGAAAATGCTTCTCCTCCCAGAGAAGCCAATGACATCAGTGAAAGAGAAGTCCCAGTTCAGGAAGTTGCCTGGCTGGCTGCAGCAGAAAGGTTATCTAAACTTTACCAAAAGAGATGCAAGCTGGAGCTTAAGTTGCTTTGTTCATTTAAAGCGGAAAGCGAACTTTGAGAAATGCAATGCGGTGCAATCTGGAACAATGGACCCTAAAAGAAGTTTCAAGAGATGCTTCATAATCATGCAGGCACAGCACTTGGACCTAGGCTAGCAAGTCAACTACTTATTGCTAACTGGCACCTTATGTTTAGCTTTGGTCGGCTGCAGACTGGAGTAAATGCTTGTCTTTTGTGACTGGGACACTGGGCTTGTACAATAGAGTCAAAAATAGGACACACTTTTGGCTTATGTTTAAGAGAAAGGAAGGCAAGTACTAACAAAATCTCCTCAAAGAGTAACTTCTTCTTTGATCAGTATGGTATTTACGCCCCTCCTCTATTTAGTAAAGCACACACATGTCCAGCCTGCCATGATCATTTCAACCAGCCTTCATCCTCATCCTTTTGCATATCTCTAGATACAACACCCACATCCCGCCTAAACCTCAACAGGACTGTGCGCTGTCCCTCCCCGTTGCTGCTGGCAGCAGAGAACAGCACATGTGCACAAACCCTAACCCCGACAGAGCTAGAAGTCTTCTCTATAACCTGAAGTCTGAAAGTGAAGGGGAAACTGAGCTTGAGGGATGAGCCCAGCCCAAACCCAATTTTGCTCCCTGGATCTTTTTAAGTTGCAAAGGGGAATGCACCCGAGCAATACATCTGAGAGGAGGTGCTGCTTTGGAGTCAAATTCTCTGACTGCTATCCTTCATTTTTCTTGTTAACTTTCATATAGATTGCATGTTCTTATGGATCATGCTGCTAAGCATACGTACGGGAGAATAAAGTCCAAACCTGCTGTCTGGTGTGTAAAAGTGTCTCAAATTACAGCAATAGTACATGCCTCTGAAAAGCCAGAAATTATCTCACTCTGCCTCCAAGAAAAATGCTGCCATTGACGTATTAAGATGCTAGAGTCAGAGAATTATAGCTCCTTGTTTCCATCAAACAAAAAAATTATATAAGCAGGATACCAGTAGTCATGCAACTGCTGTACATGTTATTGGTGCTTGTTATATTTCAGTTACCAAATAGTTTTCTGAGCTTATGGGAATATTACTGTGTCCATCTCCAGAGTGAATACTTTGGGTATTTGACCACTGAGGTTTGTTGCACATTTGTTCATTCATGATAAAATATCGGGTTCTAGACTGCAATACCAATAAGCTAACCTAGACTTTGATTGTTCTTTCTATTGCTTTTACTGAACAATAATAACACAGGACACTATATCAAAAATGTTACAGTGGGGAAAATATTGACTTTTTTTTTTTGCCTGTGTTTGTACTTTCAGCCTTTCCTAACTCTCCACAGATAGAATGCATTTCAAACACGAGTCCAAAATTCATGTTGCTTTCATATATTGTGGAATGTTGACATTTCCAGAGCACACTAAATTAGAACTATAATATTATAGTACAGGATATGAGTTCAGTTATTGTCAATAAATCCATAGCCACCAGTCCTGACAATGACCATACCCTCAACTTAGCAATGAAAACACTGGTGTGTGTGGGTGTTGGTGTTGTTGTTGTTTGCGGTGAAGAGTTCTTCTAGTTCATTTAAATTTCTACAAGACTCATACTTGGAAGCAGAGGTTACTATGCCTATGGACTCCACTGAACGTTCTTAGACTTGTGTATTCAACTCTGTTTGCAACATCAAGAAAGGAGACAAACTCAATGTTGGAATTTAGGAAGGCAGGTTGCAAATAAAATTATTGGTATCCTACTGACTTTGAAATAAACCGTGTTTCCTTCTGTGCCTCATTCCAAAGGAAACATGTACCCTGGGAAATCAGGGTAGTGTGCAGAAATATATATTTCTCAGATACAGTATAGCAATCTGAAAAAAGTTTTCCCATTTCACTGGTAATGTGTCTGGTTATGTTGCTGATTAATTAATTTGATGACACTAGGCATCTTTAGAAAAAGATGGCAGTGAGTAGAATAGAGTAGAATTTTATACCAAAGGCAAACAAATCAAAGAGAACAAATTTTAAACTCCACAAAGAAGTGTGGAGTGAGAGCAGTACATGTGAAAAGGATCTAGGAGTCTTGGTTGACCACATACTTGACATGAGCCAACAGTGTGACGCGGCAGCTAAAAAAGCCAATGCAATTCTGGGCTGCATCAATAGGAGTATAGCATCTAGATCAAGGGAAGTAATAGTGCCACTGTATTCTGCTCTGGTCTGACCTCACCTGGAGTACTGTGTCCAGTTCTGGGCACCACAGTTCAAGAAGGACACTGACAAACTGGAACGTGTCCAGAGGAGGGCAACCAAAATGGTCAACGGCCTGGAAACGATGCCTTATGAGGAACGGCTAAGGGAGCTGGGCATGTTTAGCCTGGAGAAGAGGAGGTTAAGGGGTAATATGATAGCCATGTTCAAATATATAAAAGGATGTCACATAGAGGAGGGAGAAAGGTTGTTTTCTGCTGCTCCAGAGAAGCGGACACGGAGCGATGGATCCAAACTACAAGAAAGAAGATTCCACCTAAACATTAGGAAGAACTTCCTGACAGTAAGAGCTGTTCGACAGTGGAATTTGCTGCCAAGGAGTGTGGTGGAGTCTCCTTCTTTGGAGGTCTTTAAGCAGAGGCTTGACAACCATATGTCAGGAGTGCTCTGATGGTGTTTCCTGCTTGGCAGGGGGTTAGACTCGATGGCCCTTGTGGTCTCTTCCAACTCTATGATTCTATGATTCTATGATTCTATTCTAAGTCTACTTACAATGATTTTTTATGCTTGTCTTGCTAAAGCTAACCATTCAATAT
The DNA here is from genome assembly GCF_964234715.1 of Podarcis melisellensis. Lineage (NCBI taxonomy): Eukaryota > Metazoa > Chordata > Lepidosauria > Squamata > Lacertidae > Podarcis > Podarcis melisellensis. The sequence goes on from NC_138528.1 coordinate 134,862,026, forward strand.
TAGGATAAAATAAAGCTAAATAGGGCAGGTACGTGTCAAAATGAATTTCTATCCTTAAAACTCGGAGTCTTCATCACAGTTGTCTAAAACTGACTCCAAGTATCTCTTCCTAAAACTGAAGACATTTACTGCCAAAAAGACATTTACTTCCATTCTTCATCATTTGATACAGTTCATATTATTTTTTTCACACTGAGAAGCCCACATAGGAGATAACATTTCCAGCTACAGCTGACTCTTTGTTCATGTAGTCACAATGTAGTGAGATAAGTGTTTGCCTTGTGCAATCAGATGCTTATCCCATCTTCCTTCTGAACCACCCTCACCCTGTCTGTTTCCTCCAAAATTAGTCTTCCAATGTAGTATAGTATATTTGCATATGCAATCAGGGCAACCAATGACAAAAGTAATACACCACTCAATTCATCATCTAATTGTTTCTACTTAAGTTTAATGAGACTGTTTCATAACCATCTAATTGATTTTGCAGAATTTGTTTTGCTTTTTAATTCTTAATTGGCTAGTCCTCCTCAGAGTAGATCCCTTTGGGTTGTATACAACTAGGTTTTATTCAGAGTAGCCTAGTGTCGGATACAACCCATCAAAACTAATGAACATGATTAACTTGGGTCCATCAATTTCAATGGGTCTTGAAGCCATCGCTCCTGATCCTCTCCAAGGGCGGCTGACAGTAATAGCAGGAAAAACTCTTTGTGGTGGGCTCCAATTCATGCAAAGAGTTCAGGTTCACAATACAGCTGGTGTGTGGAGAGGGTCACCAAGGGGATGTTGAGCTCTTTGGTAAAAGTAATTATAGACCAGCCCTAAGAATACAGCCAAAATTGAAGAAAGGTAGTGGGGAAAGTGGAAGCTCGTAGCCCCTGTCTAATAGCGCTCATGTCTCTTTAGGCAGACCCACCTCCCGCTCTGAGAATCACGTGTTTGGGTAGTTCTGAAGCAGAGAGAGATAATCTATAACCGCATTTGATAGGCAGCTTTAAAACTTCAACAAAGAGAAATATTATCCACCATGAAATTCCACTGCCGTTTTCCATAAGAGTATTATATTCCGTTCCCCTTCACTCAGCCTCACAACAAAGAAAAATCTGCTGAGTCACACCTCAGAAATCACAAGTAAGAGGAATTAGTCTCAACTCTTATATTTACTTTCAAGAGACTACGGGAAATAATGAAAGATAGATGCTAAGGGAGAAAGAGGAAGCACAAAGGATTAGAACGGCTAGGCCTTTTCCAATATCCCCCAACCGATATTTCATAAAGATGTACTTTATTTATTTTTTTCTATCTGGCATACCTTTTGCTGGCTGACCTAGTACAAATCAGAATGACAAAAGCAAAACTAAATGCTATCTTCAAACGTTGGCTTTGGAATGCTGGCTCTTCCATACCCAGGAGTCACGGAAATATGGTATTGTTCAGTAAAAACATACAATGTAAGAATAATCAAAGACTACATGACCCGCAGCAATTTCACACTTATTTCCCCTTAAATTAGTCTCTAGTCAACATAAAAAAGGCAGCTGCTGGAGAACAACAGACTGGTGTGCAAAAGACATGTAACATTCATCAACTGTCAATGCTTTCCTATTCTAAAGCACAGCCATCTGTTCAAATGCTCACATTAATTTAAAGTCTGCTAGAGTACGAAATACAGATTAATAGGAACAAATGGAAATCCATTTCCCGGTCCCAGCTGAGTTCCATGGAGGATGCTTTATTTTCACATGGCAGAACATCTGGGTGTTCTAACACATGGCTTGGTTCGCAGTCACCTGGAGATCTTTGATCTGTTGATTCTAGGATTCAGGGGCCCTGATGTACCACTTTTGAACCTGGTGTCCATCTACTAAGCCACTCCACCATATTCTCAGCACTCAGGAATGCCTGCTGAATGCTGTTCAGTTTTCTTCTCTTCCACTGAGCTTCATTCCTCTGCCACTCTTCACCGACTCGTGCTAACCCATCTACCTAACATATACTTCTAGGCTGCCTTAGAGCTCTTGCATGAATAGAATACAAGCTCACACAATGGATCTATCTATCCCTTTCCCGTCGCACCACCCTACCAAACATTGTGAGCTGTGTTATACAAAGCTACAGTGGTGTGGAGTGAATTGTCCAAAACTGGGTGCAGAAATATTATACTCCACGTGCACAAGATTCTTCCACTAGACGTCAGGTGATTCCATGCTTGCACTGTGGCCCTGAACATCTCAATCCACAATGACTGGTAGGTCCCCTAAGGCTTCTGCATAGGCTTTGGCTGTGGGGAGGAGGAAAAGAAAGATCTGTTATGTGAACTGCCTTGTTTTGTCCAGCGTTGGCAACAACCCTAACAGAATGCTCTTGGTTCCTGCTCTTTGCACTCTCTCCCAACTTCTAATTGCCTTTGCATTTTTTCCAATCTGGCTATTTCTTTCCTGCAAGCACCTGCTGAAAATGTAAACGGGCCTGAGTCTTGCCTTCCTAGCCTCCTTTCCAGAATCAACAGCTGGTACCTTTCAACAGAGCACCGAAATGCTGCTTGTGGCATACCATGGCTTACAGGTTGCTCTACTTCTGGTCCGTTCAATTTCTAATACGTATGAAATGTCTGAATATCTGAAATGTCTGAAATGGAATAGCGAGATGGCTGTCACTGAAGCCAAACTCAGGGAGGTTTTGGGTGCAGCCATGTGTGCTGGAGTCGGGAAGCACAAAAGCCGTCCCACTCTGAGATTGGCAGAATCCCTAAAAATATCAAATGCAACTAAATCTACATTCCAAGTAAGCATGAGTTTCTAAAGGCTATTGAGAGTTACTACTGTATCCTTGTATGGAAATTTGTGATCATGACACAGGCATTACTTATCCCTTTCAGCCATTTTGCTAAGTTCTGAACCAGGCATAGGCAAACTCGGCCCTCCAGATGTTTTCAGACCACAACTCTCATCATCCCTAGCTAGCAGGACCAGTGGTCAGGGATGATGGGAACTGTAGTCCCAAAACATCTGGAGGGCTGAGTTTGCCTAAGCCTGCAATCACTACGCTGCTGGGGGTGGGGAGGACATGGCAGCAGCTGGAAAGAATCCAGAGAGAGACCAAGGCAACTGAAGGTATAGAGAATATGTTATATATTTAGCAGGGCTGAAGGAGCCAGAGTAACTTAGAGAAGAGAGGGAAGGATGGGGACTTCTGAAAAGACTTCAAACACACAAAGGGAAGCCTTGAGAGTACCTGAGGAAACCCAGCCAGATGGGCAGGGAATAACTGTTGTTGTTGTTGTTATGTTATGTTATAGGGTGGGCCTACCTCTTTTCTACCAAGGCCAATAATGATGATGATAACAGGCTCAAGCTACAACTGAAGCATTTTCTTGCTGTGTCCCAGTTGTACCATTCCGACACACACGTTAGTCTACACACGTACCATGATATTTTGGCCCACCTGGCTTTCCATTCCAGAAGCTGCATAAGTTAGTTTTCTGGCACAGTAATTCTAGGTTCCAGTTGTGTCTCACAAGCAGCAACCTGCCACAGGCTTTTCCCCTCCATAAACTGCTTGCATGAAAATTGTTCTGGTCATGCATCCTCTGTGTGGCCTCCTCTTCTTGATGTTACACAGGTATTGTTCATGTGCAGGTTTCCTTTTGCAGATGTCTGTGCTCCTTGTGCTGGCATGAGGAGGCAGGGGTTGCGGGGTATGCGATACCAGAGAGAGTGGAGCTATTATTCTCATTTGTGCAGCACCACAAAGCTTATGCTATTTCCAGAATGTATAATACTGAAGATAATACTTCAGTCGCTAAGGAGAATTGGGAGGTTGAATAGCTTGGTTTGACTTCATCCTTGAAGGAGCACTCCACCGTCGTCTAGTGAGAGTGACAGTTGCCAACCAACCCAACCTCTGCTGCCTTGTGGCTATACTCATTCTTAAAAATGGCTTCAGGAGTAAACCCCAAGGAAAAATCCATACCTGCTGCCTTGCAGGACCTTTTCGGGAGAAGAAAAGGCTAAGGAGTAAACCCTACACAAATCCATCCAGAGTGGAGTCCCGAAGATGATTGGATGGCGTCTTGTATGCCTCCTTCTGGCGACTCCTGCTGCCAGGCTGGTGTGAAACGTCTTGCGCTGCTTTCCTTTGGACCACATCAGTGAGGCGGGGGGGGGGGGCTTGTCATCTGGGCAGCACAAAACCTTCCTACACACTGCACCCCAAAGAGGTCACTTCCAGTTTGAAGGGTACTGCTAACACAGCAAAAACAATGTGGGAGGCAGCAGTTACGAGTTGCCAGTCTCTGCAGCCACAGCAGGTACTGTGATTCTCCAGTGATTTGACTTCACCCCCAGAGGTGCACTCCATTGTCTTGAGGCAGATGGATGCCAGCAGCAACCCTTCAAACTGGAATTCTATGCAATGGAAGGGAATGTATCCATTTATTTCCTTAGGATCTTACAGAAATAGCAGTTAGCATGTTGTTTAGGTAGCTGCTGGCAGACTTTAGATCAGGCCATGCCTGATCTAAAGCGGTTGTGCCTGCTTGCCAAACATCACTGCTTCTTGAGAAGGGGGCAAAGAGAGGGTGAGTGAGAAGGAGAAAGCAGAAAAAGACATACAGAAATACATAAATATAGGGAAAAAGTCAAAGTAGACCCCATGTTAGAAGATGAGATTATAAAAATGAAATTACAAAATGGCTGAATTAGAAAATGGCCATTCAAGTACTTTTGGCAAACAGAATGAATCTTATTTTATAATTAAAGTATAGATATCAAATTAGGGTTTCATCAAGCATCTTCTCCCCACATTACAGGTTTGCCACTGCAAACAGCCACACATCTGAGTCCGCCCCCCCCCCCCCCGTGAAATGGCTCCTGTTTGTCAGGGGCAATTCAACCCCGGGAGACAGGGAAATAAATGGGGGGAAACAAGCAACACATTAAGAGGTAATACGTTACAAAGAAACTAGTGAAAGTAAGGGACACAGAAGAGTTCTGAAAGACATACATTCAGAGGAAAGCACAATACAGCGGTTGCCTGCAAAGGGAAAACATTGGCTCCGCTACTAGCAGTTCCCGCTTGGCTTCTGCCCACCTGCTGCTGGGGCTCCATTGTTGCTCTGCACACAGACGACACAGCTCAATAGCGTCCGACTGCCATGGTTATAATCTCTGAACCACAGCGTTTCATGCAGATCTGATGGAGATTCAGGCTCAGACCTATCAGTCACTCCTTTGTCGTCTAAAAATAACTCTGGTTTAATTGCAACTAGCTACAGTTTTCTAATTCTTTGTGACCCCAGTCCTCTAAATCTATTATCCAGAGACAGTCCAAGTAAATCCTGAACAAAGGTGTGGGTCGCAGGCAGCTGGCCATCTGTCTGCCAGGTGCTCTGTGGCTTAGCTTGAATGAGTGCAGCCTCCCTGCACTCTGCTCGCCACTCTAAGATCCAGGCGCAGCTCCTCTTTTCATTTGCTAAGATCAATATTCTGCTGCCACCGTTCCAGGATTGATCTGACAGGATGGTGCTTTTAAAAGATACCATTTCCGATTATCAGCTTCACCATTAAACCAACTTTTTGTTCCAAATGACAAGCTGTTGGGTTTTGTGTTTGTTTTAGAATAAGGCCACTGCACATCGCATAGTGAATTAAATAAACATCTAATTTAGGGTTGCCATGTTTCAAATTCCAGACGGATGGCAGTCCTAATTTAACTTAAACAGCAGTAAGTACAGAATATATAAAAGGTTAAAAATACAATATTGTGGGAAAGGCCGGCAGCTAATTCAGATCAGGGGCTGCAGCAAGCCATTCTTCCAGCTAAGGTATCATATTCTTGGTTTTTCAATAGTTAGTGTCACCCTGGAATGGATTCTCGCCTTAAGTAAAGAGAACTAACATTCTTACTACATACAGGTATCTCTGTTGGTCATTAGCTTGATTAGGAACATCTGGAAGTCACAAAGCACTCAGCTAGTTTTCAAGTTCACTAAAATCATTCTGGGACTGAATTTGGGTTGCCGTATTCTGAGGAGCAAAAACCCAGGATCCCCCCCACACACCATCTGGCATCTCTGTTGTCCCCCCCCCTGCCACTGACCCCTTCCTTGCCTGCCTACTCACTCCCCCCCCCCGTCCATCCCCGCTTATCTTTGCTGTCTTTGGTTTCCCGCTCAGGAGATCCTGCCAGGCCTTGGAAAGGTTGCGCCAGGCCTGGCGACTGCCTGAAACAGTAGGAGGCCTGGCGCAACCCCAGGTAGGCTGTGCAAGGTCTGCCAGCTGCTAGGAACAACACGAGGCCTAGCGTGGCCCCAAGAAGGCCACGCAAGGCTGCCCAATGTGGCGCTTCCTGTTCTGGGGCACAGCACCTTCTGAGCATGTGCGTGCCCTCCCCCATTTATATTTTTAATCCAAACCTTGGCATTCCATAAAAAATGCAAAAATCTGGCCTGATGTGCATGCTGGTCCCCCAAAATAGGACAAGTCTGGGACATCCCGGCTCTATGGCAACCCTAACTGAATGTAAAAAAATAAATAGAGGTGGGGGCACCAAGCCCAAGAAATAGATCTGAAAAAGTCAACAGCTTGCTCCCTGCTTTGTGATTTTTCAGCTACTTAGTATTATTTATTCTAGTTATTAGTCACCTCATGCAGAACCTTCCAAATAATGAACAATAAAACAAAAATAAACTGTCAAATTAAATTAAAATATGGGAACACAACAAAATGCAAACAATTAAATGGATGCTTTAGTTGAGATTCTTGCATTGCAGGAGGTTGGACTAGATGACCCTTCAATTCCATGAAATAAATAAAGACAAGGCAAACCACAATAAGATTATCAAAGCAAAAGTCAAGAAGGTAACCTCTTGGTGGTTATTCAAAACTAAAATAATAGAAACTCAGCTGGAGGGTAGCAGGATTAAAGCACAGAGTCAAGGAAGCTGAATCCAGATGAAACTGAAGTTTTATATGTTCCAAGCTCTCAGATCTAGGAAGTGGGGAAGCAGCCTATCTGGATGGGATTACACTCCTGTGGGTAGCAGTTCATTAGCCTGGGGGTCCTCCTGGATTCAATATTGTCAGTGGAGGCTCACAAGGCCACAGTGGCCTATTTCCAGCTGTGCCTGGTTGGCCAGCTGTGACCCCTTTTTGGACGGAGATGATTTGGCCACTATAGCCTTCTTTGGTAACTTCCAGACTGGATTATTGCAATGCACTCCATGTGGGGCTACTCTCGAAGGCGACTCAGAAATGTCAGCTGGTCCAAAATGTGGCAGCAAGATTGCTGGCTGTACTTTGTTGCCAATTCATTTCCAGGCAGAACTGAAGATGCTTGCATTAGTGTTTAAAACCCTACATGACAGGCACCAAATATCTGAAAGATCTTCTCCTTCCCTACAGCCCCTCTTGGTAGTTCCACTGATCTCAGAAATTTATAGGGTGGCAGCCTGGGAGAAGGCTTTATCTGTGGTGGGCCCTAAGCTGTAGAATTGCCTGCCCACAGAGGTGCATCTGGCACCCTCATTACATCGTTCCTGCTGTACGCTGACAACACAGCTCTCATACCATCTGACATCTTGCTGATCAAAACTGGGACGCTTGCTTTTTTGGTCCCGAGCTCTCGCAGGAGCAGCTGACTCACACAAGAGCACAAGGCCAAAAAAGTAGCATCACTGGTCTAGCACTCTGGCGTGAATCAGCTGGTTTGCATGAGACCAAAAACGAGCGTCCTTTGGTTCAGCACTCTGACAAGAGCCAACTAACTGGAGTGCTGGACCCCAAAATGGGACATTCTGGATTCCAATCACAAGCCAGGATGGCTTTTGTTATGCCGGTTATGACCCCCTTGCTCTGAACTTTGACAATTAATGATATGCATAGACCCACCCTGTTCCTTTGACTGTATTTCTCTGCAAAAGAAATGCACAACAGTAAGGAATTGGGTGGTGGAAATGAGGAGCCATTAAAAGCAACAATAAAAGATGATTTATAGTACATCAGAAGCAGGAAACCAGTTAGAGGGACTTTTGGACAACAAAGAAGTTAAAGGAAGGACTTGTTCACACAGAGGTTTCCTGTGGAACTTGCTCCCTCAAGAGGTTGTGATATCTTGCCTGCCAATTTTAACTCCCTCCAATATCTGGGCGGGATCTGAATACCACTTGCTGGAGAATGTGAGTAGAATAGTGTTGTCGGGCCACAGGCCTCTTGTCTGATCCAGCAAGGCTCTTCTTGACACTAAGGCATGCATTAATTCACATATAATTTTCAGGACCTATTTTCTAGGATTTCTTTTTTCTTGAGGTGCTGCTGCCAGTCAGAGTAGGTAGCCATACAACAGGAACAGAAGGCAGAATGCAATCTCTTGGGATTGTTTTGATATGAAGCCTTCAACCCTTTATGTACTTACTTGGGAGTAAGACACACTGGGATCAGAGGGACTGACTTCTGAGTAGTCAGGCATAGAATTGCTCTACAAATATTGCTATATCACAATGTTCATAAGGAAAACCAGAATTTATAAACCTAGATAAATAATAAATCGGTTCTGCAATAGAAAGGAAAGCTTTTCTCCAGGGAACATGTAGGCTCAGAATTTACTTAAAAGGCAATGGAAGCGGCTTATGCACAGATTTATTTATTTATTTATTTATTTATCTGAAAAACTGGCTGTGGGCATGCTTGTTTAATCATTAAGTGATGCCTACTGATTCAACAGTGGGAGTAGAATTTGCATCTCCAGAATTCCCAGGAAATGGTGCCTGCTTGAGATCAAGAAGCAGATGTTTCCCAGTTTTCATTTCCTTACCTTCTCTAAACAAATTACAGCACAAACTGTGAGCCCTTTGGAATCTTATGCACTTTATTATTACGCCTTATATATTTCTGCGTTAGAAGCTCAGGCAGAACAAATTTTTGCACCGTGTCACACTCCCACTGTATTAATAAACATGTCTTGCCTCATGCTGAATGTCGCTGAGCAAATGGGCAATTTTGGGGGGAGCTCTCAAAGCTGGCAGAAGATTCATGAACAAATCTACATTTAGAATGTATGTCCAAAACAACTGAGCAGTAATGGATTCGCACCACAATTTTTGTACCTTAATAGACTTTTGGTACCACGCTGTAGTGGAGATCATGGAGATGGGAATATGGGGGAAGACTGTCTTGTGAATGAGCTCTAAATACGGCCACTTGCTAGGTCCATGGACTTCAAGCTCCATGTGGATTGCCCCCATGGTATACTAATAAAAAGTGTAAAGAATTACCTTCTTGTTCACCAGAAGGCATTATAAAAATTGCACAGTATTACCAAAGTACAAATGCAAACGCGTTTTGATGCCTCCGCGCATGCGCATGATGTTATTTCACCGCGAGCGGTGAAACCCAGAAGTAACGCACTCCGTTACTTCCGGGTTGCCGCAGAGTGCAACCAGAAAGCACTCAACCTGAAGCACTTTCAACCCGAGGCATGACTGTATTCAGCAGACCAGAAGGGGAAAGGAGAAAAACACGGATTACATTTTATATAAGCTTCAAGTTTTTACACAATACATCTCAAGAAACAAGATGATGCAAAGCAAACTCCCTGTATCAACCCATTCTTGCCTTGCCGAGTTTGGCACCATCTTTGTCAGTCACAGTTCATTATAGCAAAAGAAGCTAAGCTCTCCTTGCTGCTGCTGTAAAATGAAGCACTGGTGTATCATTGAGAAACATTTCTTCCGGTTCCCAGCTGGAGGTCACAGTGCGCTTTGGAGCATGGGAATTCAGGACCTCTAAAATGTTGGCTTTGGCAAGCTCACCACAGTGTCCTGGGTATACAGATTAATCCTCTGCAGCAGCAGACATTTATACACACTAAATAAACCGAGAGCTGATGAGTGGCTAAAAGACTGAGCTGAAGATTAGGGAGTCTCCAGTTGGAGTTCAAGCACGCAGCAAAGGCTTACTTCTACATTCCAATGTATTAGTGCCTATTGAATTTTTCAACTTTCAATTTCCAAAAATAAGGGGTGCATAAAAGTTGTAACATGGCTTGGGAATTCAAAAGATATTTTGGCTAAATTAATATAATTTAGTTTTGCTTTGAAAGTAAAATGTGTGTAAAAGTGCATAAAAATCATTTCAATGATTGCCAAGTACTTATATGTTAATATTATATCATTTATTTATTTATTATTTAGCATTATCTGACCTTTTCAGAAGGTAAAAGTAAAATTCTTTGCTTTTCCAAAAGCAGTTTAAGTGCCTCTTCATCAAACGTAGACTTATCAAGCTAAATGCTGTCCAGTCACAAAAAATAATAGCAGATTTGAATTCCTCACACCCAAAACCACATTTTTAAGACCCCTCACTGAAGAAATTTACAAAAATTAAGTTTCACCCCTAAAATGGCACACCCTACTAACATATCTAACAATGGCATCAATAAAAGCTTCTTTTCTCCCTTGCTGTTGTAGCATGCTACGAAAATGATGTACCTTCTAAGCAATCGTGGCTCAATAAAATATGAGAATGGTAAAACAGCATACAAAGCCCAAATAACTAAGAACATAAAAGCAGGTAAGTGGGCTTTACAAAGCAAGGCAAGGCAAGGCAGATTAGGGGTGGGGAATTGGGTGTGGCTTAACTCTGATGGGCGGGTCCATCACGTGATGTCATAATGGCATCAGGTGTCAACTTGAAAGGGGCTCACAGAGCCAAAAAGCTGGTTTGCTCCGGCTTTTGGTGCCGATCAGCTGCTACATGCTGAAAGCTACTTAGTGCAGCCTGATCCCACTGGAGCTCAGGTGGTCAGCACTGAGCAGGATTCCTGTTTGCCAAGAGCAAAAGAATGATTGGGAGGGAACTCCAAACTCCCCAATGTTCCTTTGCAGCCATGTCTTCACCTGCTCACACCTGATGTCACATGTGACATCAGGTGTAGGGCAGATGGGTGTGGTTTGGGGAAAATCAGTCTTGTGGGTTAAATTAAGAGCCCTGCCATAGCTAATTGTTGTTGTAGTCGTTTAGTCGTGTCCGTCTCTTCATGACCCCCTGGACCAGAGCACGCCAGGCACTCCTGTCTTCCACTGCCTCCCACAGTTTGGTCAAACTCATGCTGGTAGCTTCGAGAACACTATCCTTTTTTTTTTTTTTTTGCTATTGCACTTTGGGTTTGTTTATTTTTTTTTAATATAATATTTATTAAATTTTCCATTGTTATTAAATTTTCCATTGAGAACACTATCCAACCATCTCGTCCTCTGTCGCCCCCTTCTCCTTGTGCCCTCCATCTTTTCCTACATCAGGGTCTTTTCTAGGGAGTCTTCTCTTCTCATGAGATGGCCAAAGTATTGGAGTCTCAGCTTCAGGATCTGTCCTTCCAGTGAGCGCCATAGCTAATTAGACCCTACCTTTTATATATACCACTAGTCTGCTTAGCCCAGTACCACCTCCTCCAGCTGGCAGTGGCACTTCCATTCACATTGCTGCTAGCTGGGATCCTTTGGCCTGGGAGGTTATTGTGGCATGGAAAGCATCCACTCTGACATTGAATTGAATTGTGGCCTCTAATCTATTTGCAGTTGAAGATTACAAAAAAAAACCCTGCTACTTTAATTTCATATACATTTTGTGTAATAGGTGTGATGTGCAAAACAAGAAGCTGCAAATCATGTAATATGCTGATGCATAGTACATGCGAACATATGTATTTGTGTAGCTGCTGGCACTGTTATTGTTAGCATGGAAAAATTCAAAAATAAAACCTTTAAAAAATTATGTTGTGAGTTTTTTGTATTCTGTCTACATTTTACCTTCTTGGTCTATTTCTAAACATGTGTCCCCATTCTGATCCCTTGGGGTAGGGTATTGTGCTCAAATACAATGTGGCCATGGGATGCAGGTGAGCCAAGTGCATCATGAGAAACAGGTGAGAGGTCCACATCTGCTCTCACTGCTTAAGAGCTTTAAAGCTATGGGCATGATTGTTCAAACTCATTCTCTGCTGTTCCAGAAGACAGGGCTAGAACCAGAGCATGGAGATTGCACGGAAGCAGATTTCAGCTAAAAGTTAGGAGAACCTTCTAAACAGGAAGAGCCATTTGGCAGTGGAACAGACTGCCTTGGGAGGTGGTTGGCTACTTATATTTGGGTTTTCAAAAGAGCATAAACCTCCCAGGGTCCCTCACCACAACATTTCTTGATGTCCTGTGCACTGTGTCCTCCTTCCATCCATCTGGGCTTCAGAACAAGGAAACCCAAAAGCTTCTTGCCCTTTGTTTTATTTTACTTATATATTTAAAATATTTTGAGACCACCATTCATACAATTTTCAAGGTGGTTTACAACGTGCTTTTGCAGAATAACCAGAATCTCTTCTAATTTGCTTGGTCGTTTTAGAATAATAATTTATTTGTTGCTGCTGCTGTTGTTGTTGTTGCTGCGATTAATAGAATAATAATAGTTTTGAAAGTGCCATGAGATTCTTCTGTGAACTAAGTGAAAATACTAGTCAGAAAATATAGGGTTGTCTTTCCAACTTTATTATGGGTTATGCTTTTCTAAAGAATGATGTCCAGACTAACTATTTTTGGAAGATCAGAAACTTCTGAGGGAGCACTGCGCAGATTAGAGGAGAGCAAGAAAATCGTAAACAGAATAAAATCCAGCAGAAAGCTGTTGCTGCTGCTGCTGCTGTTTTAAACCCTTGTTCAACATATGGGCTGAAACCCAACCATGTCAGCTTGAAAGGAAAGCTCTTTCATAGTTCATGAGGGACTATGCATTTAAAATGAGTCGGGAAGCTTCTAAGCAGGACAGTTGAAAGTATTTAAATATTTAGTTAATGTCTCTGGCCTGTGAAGAAATGGCTCCGTGTTGTATTGATGCGGATTTTAAAAATATTTGCTTGAGGGTGAAATTCTTGCACTCATTATTTCTTGTGCTCTGGTGGAATACTCTGCAGTCTTTATATGCGTTTCACAAAGTTGCTGGAAGGCCAGCAACATTCCATTATGCTTTTGATTATCACCGCACTACCCCCAGCAATCTAGAGACAAATTTCATTCTGTGATCACCCCCCCCCCGGTGGCTCTTCAGATGTTGCTGGTCTCCCTACTCCCATCAGCCAAATGTAGCATGGTCACTGGTCTGGGATGATGGGAGCTGTAGAAGTCCAGCAACATCTGGAAGCAGGCAGATTTCCCACCAATCTCTTAGCCTCGTTTCAAAGGTCATGGTGCAGATCCTCAGTGCCAAGAATAGGCACAACTCTAAAAACAATAGCTGGAATTCAATGGACATCTACTAGGGAGGAAGCCACAATGCACTTAGGAGACATACCGTATTTTTTGCTCTATAAGACTCACTTTTCCCCTCCTAAAAAGTAAGGGGAAATGTGTGTGCGTCTTATGGAGCGAATGCAGGCTGTGCAGCTATTCCAGAAGCCAAAACAGCAAGAGGGATTGCTGCTTTCACTGCGTAGCGATACCTCTTGCTGTTCTGGCTTCTGAGATTCAGAATATTTTTTTCTTGTTTTCCTCCTCCAAAAACTAGGTGCGTCTTGTGATCCGGTGCGTCTTATAGAGCGAAAAATACGGTAACTTCTAAATAGTCCTGCATGGGCTCAAAGTCCTGAATAGTAGAAACATGACAGTATTTTGGTCTTCACTTGATCCGTGCTGATTACATCAATAGCTTAGAAACCCTAAAAATGGACAGCTGCCATTTGTTTATGCAACACAAATATTCACTCAAATAAAAGGAAATGCTTTGCTTTTTCAAGTGTCCCATTCAGCAGAAAACTCCGTTTTTCATTTTGTGAAATCTATTTGAAAACAAAACAAATTGCTATCCATATTGAGCTGACAAGGAAGCAGCTTGAATAATATTACTAAGACATTTCAGGCAAAAAGGGCAAACATTTCAGTGTTTTCTTCTCAAGGGCATAAAGAGATACTCTTAGAAAGTAGAGGGTTTATTTTCTTAAAATAACATTTCAAATGCTGTGAAGGACTAATTGCATTATTGCCTGACCCTGTGAAGTTTGCCTAAAAGTTTCCACAGAGCAAAAGGCTCACAAGCGATCATTTGCAGCACAATCCTATGACTGTTAACTCAAAGCTACTCTTCAATGAGTTGAATGGGGCTTACTTCTACATAAGTGCATACAGAATTGCATCCATAACATCCTAACACTTCAACAAGAGATGGGTTGATGTGTCATGTACAGGCCTGGCAATAGTGATTGGCCAAGACCTCCCAGGGGTTCACAAAGACCCCTCACAAGCCTGGCCTGGCCAGACTATCACTCACCACTCTCCCCGCTAGCTCCCTGGGCAGCTATTTTAGTGGTTGGGAAGTGGTGGTGCTGTTTCTGAATAGGAGCTCTGCTCTGCTCTGTCAGTTTGTGATGGGTTATTGATGGGTTGTCCTGATTTTAAAGCAGGAGGGTGCTACAGCACCTTCTCTTCCTCCTAGCACTGTAATTCTAAGGTTTATTCACCAAATCACATTCAACAAATCATATGGCGGTGTCCTGAGACTGGGCCACTTCAGTCAACTGGTGGAGGTGCATGATGTTTCTAAATCCTGCCCCTTTATTATTTGTTAAAGAACATTCCCTGAATGTAGGAAACTATGTATATGAAGGGAACTAATATAGCTAGGACTTTTCTTCTAGCTATTATAGGTTTGTCTGTTTTTTTCTTTTTTAATGATGGAGCTTAAACAAATTTAATGTTTCTCTGTTTCTCCTGCAGTCTGAAATGGGGCAGTCCAGAATAAACTCCTTTATGTGCATTTGATGGGCATAAAATATATTATCGCTGAAACAGTAACTGGCAATATGATATATATTTTTACACACTCAGTGAAGCAAAGAGCAAGCTGAATTCTATATAAACTGTAAAAGATAGCTGAAGTGTGTATAGGTCAGCACCTCATCCAGGGTAGATCGGTGAAAGTCCACAGAAGTCAATGAACCTAACAACTACTTGATGTAAATTAGCGGCACTGAGAGGAGGAGGGGCTACGCTGATTTATCTGTGCAGAAGATCTAGTGCTTTTAACCTGGAAATATTTCGTTTTTTAAAAACACTCAGAATGCCATTATTGGGCAAACTATGCAGCACTGAGGAGCCATAGGGCATCAGCACGTATAATTAAAGGGAACAAGAAAACACGTATTAAGCATATTCCATTGGGTGCCAGTAGCTTCAAACTGTCTGAACAGAACCCAAGAAATGTATTGTAATTAATCTGGCAATTTTTTTTTTCCACAACAGGCCTGCCACAGACTTTAATTTACGTAGATTGGCAGCATGTTCTTGGAAGACAAAGGCATTATAATTTCATTGCCTGGGAACCTCGTTATTAGAATCAAATATTTTCCTTCAAATGTTAATCAAATAGAAGAACATCCATGCATCATGACCCTGAAAGCTTTTCAAAGCTAAGGCATGGAAGCCTGATGTTGGATCTGCACCCTTTGCTGTTATAGTACAAACAAACAAAGATCCCTCCTAGTGTCACAAAACCATTGACTGGGGTCCCTGGAGGTCTCATCCAAAGTTTCTGCAAGTGGTGCAGAATACCTAAGAGGCAGGGCAAAGGAGAATCCAAGGAGGAGAAACCACACACTTTTCCTGGCCACATAAAAATGGAAAGAGGGCATGGGTGTCTGAAGGAATTTATCCAGGGGTGTGGTAAAGAGGAGAAGAATACTTCAAATAAACAAACACAACGAGCGGACTTCCGGGGTCGGCGCCATCGGTAATGGCGGATTCCCTCTAACTCTGAGGGACTTAGCTCTGCGGGAATCGGGTCTTGCCACTACGGCGAAGCGGGGACCCTTTTAAAAATCACAGGCGGGTGAAGCCTGTGACCGTGGGACTCGGCGGGCGCCTTCAGCGCCCCCCCAATCTGCAAGGGAACCCAATCACGGGCTCCGGAGAGAGCGGGGTGAGCGGCGCGGTGCTGAGAGTCAACTGCTTCTTCCGTGGAGCGAAGCCGCACAGCTGTTACCGGAGAGCGCTGACTTTTTTCCTGTGACTATTCGGCCATCAAAACAACTACCCGCGAGTAGGTTAAATCTGAAAATAAGGGAAACAAAGGCTCAATCTGACACCGAAGCAGGAAGGCATAAACAGGAAGTCCGCCTTCCGTTTCTTGTAAACAGATCAATGCAAAGAAGTTGTAAGCTAAGACCTGGAAAGTCGATTGAAAAGGACTGCAATCCTATCATCAAAACAAGAGATCTCCCCCCCCCCCCGTTGCAGGAGAGGAGGGGGAAAGGGTGAACTATATTTTCCTGCAAAAAGAGAGGAAAAGAAACAAAAGTCCACCGCTTAAAGCCTGGGAACGGGCTGCCAATAGACAATAAGACTGCCGTATAGTGAAATGCGCTGCTTGTGAACAGTGTACTGTTTGACAGCTAACTCTGCAAGAGATACATTGTTTCTGACTGGTTTCTCCTCATTTTAAGGTAACTGAAAACTAACTGAAATTGAAACTGTTGCTTATCTTTGTTAAATGGGGGACTAAAAAGAGTGCTACTGACTGCTACTGTGTCCCCCTAGAGCAGTGTTTCCCAACCTTGTGCCTCCAGATGTTTTTGGCCTACAACTCCCATCATCCCTGACTAGCAAGACCAGTGGCAAGGGATGATGGGAATTGTAGGCCAAAAACAGCTGGAGGCACAAGGTTGGGAAACACTGCCCTAGAGGAAGTTTGAAATTGTTACAACAACAGGGCCAGGGGAATTTTCTACTTCAAAACAAACTCTGGCCGTGGGATCGACCTTGGGCTTCTGTTAGAGTGTTATGGCAGATGGAAAAGAAAAAATAGACTTGCTTCAAGAAAAAACAATGAGGTCTGGTAAATCCTGGCAGCAGTGAAGAGCATCAGCATCTGGCCCTACTGCACCACCAGGGGCAGTATGTGCTCAACTTAAGTCAAAAGGAATGTTTTAGCTCTGGCATTAGGTAAAATCAATGAATCTTTGGAAAAATTAAATAAACAAGTAGCTGAAGCATCAACTAAAATAGACCAAAACACTACAAGCATTAATAACTTGGGACAGAAGGTGAATACCAATACAGAAACTATCGAGAAATTGCTACAGGAATCTACTTTGACCCGAAAGACAGCTGAAGAAGCAAAGGAAAAAGCAGTTGCTGTAGAGGAGAAGATACCACCGATATGTAGGCAACTCGAGGACCATAGGTCGATGTTGTCTATGATTGAATTGAAGGAAAAACAAACGAACTTCAGGATCAGGGCTGTACCTGAACTTGAGAAAAACAACCTGATTGACTTTCTTATGCAGGAATTTGCAGACTTTTGGAACCTAGATCTAGAGAACAAAGACTTTAAGATAGTGAGTGCTTTCAGGCTTGGAAGAGGGGGGGAGAACAGGGTGAGAGACTGTTTGATTACCCTCCAAACAAAAGAGGAGAGAGATAAAATCCTGAGTCTGCACTTTCAGAAGACCTTGGAAATACATCAGTCAAGAGTGGAGATATTTAAAGACATTCTGAAATACCTTCTGGACCTTAGGTCCAACTACGGAGATTTGGTTGCCCTGTTGAGAAGTAACAGAATTGTTTTCAGGTGGGAATTTCCCCAAGGCCTATCCTTTAGCTTTAAAGGAAGAAAGATAAAAATAAGATCAGTGGACGACAAAGAAAGATTTTTGAAAGATCACGGAGAAGATTTGCAGAAAGAATCTGGAGAAGAGCCAAGAGCACTAAAAAGAGGAATACTAGACATAGCAACACTACCTTTTGGATTGGACAATTCAGAGAAAGTGATACCACCGACAGAACAAGAACAAACATTGGGCGCAGTTGGAGGAAAAGCAAAGTAACTACATCATGGCTCTGCAACTACTAAGCTGGAATATTAATGGTTTTAACTCCCCGCAGAAAAGGAAAAAAGTTTTTCATTTATTAAAAAAGGAACAATTGGACTTGATTTGTTTACAGGAGACACATGTGATAAGGCTACATAGAAAAGTATTGATCAATAAAAGATTGGGTCAACCCTGAGTGCTCACTGGAAGGACAGGTTGTGAAGCTGAGGCTCCAATACTTTGGCCACCTCATGAGAAGAGAAGACTCCCTGGAGAAGACCCTGATGTTGGGAAAGATGGAGGGCACAAGGAGAAGGGGGCGACAGAGGACGAGATGGTTGGATAGTGTTTTCGAGGTTACCAGCATGGGTTTGACCAAACTGCGAGAGGCAGTGGAGGACAGAGGTGCATGGCGTTTTCTGGTCCATGGGGTCACGAAGAGTCGGACACGACTAAATGACTAAACAACAACAACAACAACAATGAATGGAGTGGTATCTACAAATATGGACAAGGCACAAAGACAAGTAGTCACCAAGGATGGTAGACAACCAAAAACCTTTTTTGAGATGACTGACAATTTGGACTTAGTTGATATTTGGAGAACAAAAAATCCCTTGGGTAGAGAGGGAACCTTCTTCTCTGAAGCCAAAATGACATGGACAAGAATTGACCAAATTTGGATAACTAGAGGTCTGGCTCCGAAGATTAGAAAAGTGGAAATTTGTCCCAAAACTTGCTCCGACCATAATGCTGTGAAAATGGAGATGAAACTAACACCAATTCGCTCCTTCAGATGGAGGATGAATGACACCTTGTTTAGAGATGAAGAAGTGACCAAGAAGGCCCAAAAAACTTTGAGAGACTATTTTGAGATAAATATGAATACCACTGTTGAAAAAAGAGTAATCTGGGACGCAAGCAAAGCGGTTATGAGAGGGTTTCTGATTCAACAGAATGCAATAAAGAAGAGAACTCAAAATGAGAAAAAAGATAAAATTTTAGAGAAAATAAAGGAAGGCGAGAAGAAATTGAGAGCGAAACCAAAGTCACAAGAGATTCTGAGAGAAATAAAGCTATATCAAGTTCAATATATGAAAATGATGAATCAGGAAATTGAGTGGAAAATTAAACAGATGAGACAAAAGACATTTGAATCGGCCAATAAATGTGGGAAACTGCTAGCTTGGCAAATGAAAAAAAGACAAAAACTTAACACCATTACAAATTTGGAAGTGGAAGGAAAGAATATACAGAATCCAGTGGAGATTAGAAAATGTTTCCAGAGATACTTTAAACAACTATATACACAAGGGCCACAGAAAGAGATTGATATAAATCAATTTTTGAAAATAAATGGACTACAAAAAATCTCTCAAGAAAACAAGCTAATGTTGAACTATAAAATAACGTTACAGATAGGTAGCCGTGTTGGTCTGCCATAGTCAAAACAAAAAAAAATTCCTTCCAGTAGCACCTTAAAGACCAACTAAGTCAGTTCTTGGTATGAGCTTTCGTGTGCATGCACACTTCTTCAGATACCAATTGTATCTGAAGAAGTGTGCATGCACACGAAAGCTCATACCAAGAACTGACTTAGTTGGTCTTTAAGGTGCTACTGGAAGGATTTTTTTTGTTATAAAATAACGGAACAGGAGGTAGAAGGTGCCATCCAGAATATGCAACTGGGTAAATCTCCAGGGCCGGACGGCTTAACTTCAAAATATTATAGATCCTTGAAAGATTGGATAATTCAACCACTAAAGGAAGTTTGTAACGGAATTTTGGAGGGGGGAAAAGCGCCAGAGTCGTGGAAGGAAGCTTACATTACACTTATACCGAAAACTGAGTCTCAGAAGACACAACTTAAGAACTACTGCCCCATATCTCTGCTTAATGTGGATTACAAAACTTTTACAGATATTTTGGCTAAAAGATTTTAAAAAGTACTAGCGGAAGAGATACATAAAGACCAAGCAGGCTTTCTCCCGGGTAGACACTTGTCTGACAACACGAGAAATATAATTAATATCTTAGAAAAATTACAAGTGAACATTAATACTAAAGCAGTTTTAATATTTGTAGATGCGGAGAAAGCTTTCGACAACATTTCTTGGAGTTTTATGAAGAAAAATCTTCAGGGGATGGGGGTTGGTCAAGGTTTTGGAAATGGTATAGGTGCAATTTATTCAGAACAAAAGGCTAAACTAATTGTTAACAATGTGGTGACAGAGGAATTTAAGATGGAGAAAGGGACACGACAAGGTTGCCCAATTTCCCCATTGCTCTTTATTTCGGTCCTGGAGGTTCTCCTAAATATGATCAGAAGGGACCAGTTGGTTAAAGGTATACAAGTCGGAGCCTGTCAGAGCTGCCCGAGGTCCCAGCTCACAAAGGACGAACGCCAGTGCGTTACTATTTACAAAAGTCTTTATTGAAGTTCAGTTTCGATTTCAAAGCCGCGGCGCGCAGCTCTACGTCTCAAACTCTAGACCGCTGAAGCTCCGTCTGAATCTCCTCCCCCCAGACACCAGTTTAAGACTCTAGCCTTGCTCCACCTCTTCCTTTGCTCTCTTCTCCTCTGGGCCCGCCTGTCCGCTGGGGTCTCGCCTCTTCTAGACTTTTCTGACGCTGAGGAGTCCCCTGAGTCTTCCCCCTCTCTCCGGCGGGCTTTAGGACCTGGTTCCCCATCCGGATTTCCTGCTGTGCCGCGCGCCTGTACATTTGAACTTGGCACGCGCGCCCAGCCGGCCACCTTCCTCCTGACCGTTACACTGCTCCTATCACTGCTTCCCCCTTCGGGGAGGCTAGCTGAACCTGACTTCCCCTCCGTTCCCTCACTCTGCGATGGAGGCGTGGCCAGCCCTGACTCATCTCCTCTCCCTGCTGGAGGAGACGCTGGCCCTGATACATGTGACTCTTCCCCCCCCACTACGCTCCGGTGGGGAAGCTGGTCCTGATCTCCCGCTGCTGCTTTGGGAGTCCCCGCTGGCCCCTTGCTTCTGGTGCGTCCCCCCTGGGACCCCCCCTGCCCTGGCCATCGGCGCCCCCCTCTGGGAATCTTCTGATTCGCTGGAGAGACACATGGAATCTCTCGGGCCACTTTCATACTCCCCTACGCTTCCCTCAGATTCTTCCCCTTTGCTCTCCATTTCCTCTCTCCCCTGTGCCTCTGCTCCTGAGTCCCTGACAGAGCCAAACAGTACAAATTGAAAGCATTTGCAGATGATCTAGTACTGACATTACAGGAGCCAGAATCTAGTACCAAAAGAGTATTGGAATTGATTCAAGAATTTGGTCAGGTTGCGGGATTTAAGTTGAACAAGTTAAAAACTAAGGTTCTAGAGAAAAATCTAACACCGATTGAGAAAGAGAGGTTTCAGAAGGAGACAGGTTTAACATTGGCTAAGAAAGTAAAATACCTGGGGGTTAATATGACCGCTAAGAACTTAAATTTATTTAAAGACAACTATGAAAAATGTTGGATGGAAGTGAAAAAGGATTTAGAAATATGGTCAAATTTGAAGCTTTCCTTGCTAGGCCGTATTGCTGCTATAAAAATGAATGTATTGCCAAGAATGTTGTTTTTGTTTCAATCATTGCAAATTTTGGACAAAATGGACTGTTTCAAGAAGTGGCAGAGAGATATTTCCAGATTCGTCTGGCAGGGTAAGAAGCCCAGAATAAAATTTAAAATACTAACGGATGCAAAGGAAAGAGGTGGATTTGCCCTGCCAGACCTTAAACTTTATTATGAATCAGCAGCATTTTGCTGGCTGAAAGAATGGCTGCTTCTTGAGAACACAGACATTTTGGATTTAGAAGGTTTTAACAATGTATTTGGGTGGCATGCATATTTGTGGTATGATAAGGTCAAAGCACATAAAGCATTTAAAAACCATATTTTCAGGAAAGCATTGTTCAATGTTTGGATAAGATATAAAGACTTACTTGAAAATAAAACCGATGGAAGCGAAGGCTCAGAAAAAGCTCAATATGGAGGCCAAATGGCCGAAATATTGGGAGATTTTGGAACAAGAAGGAGATAAATTGAAACTGCAGAGTTTTGAGAAACTAAAAGACAAAGTGCGAGATTGGCTTCATTATTATCAAATAAGGGAGGCTGTAGGCAAGAAAATTGGCTTCCAGGTGGAAAAATCAAAATTGGAAACAGAACGGTTAGATCCCAAAACTAAGATACTATCAAGAATGTATAACTTGCTCTTGAAATGGAATACTCAGGATGAAATGGTGAAATCTGCTATGATAAAATGGGCACAAGATGTCGGACATAACATTATGTTGGCTGACTGGGAACAGTTATGGACCACAGGTATGAAATGTATGGCATGCAATGCCTTAAGAGAGAATATTATGAAAACAATATACAGGTGGTACATGACACCAGTCAAGCTTGCAAAAATTTACCATTTGCCTGATAACAAATGTTGGAAATGTAAAGAAAAGGAAGGTACATTCTTTCACCTTTGGTGGACGTGCCCAAAGATTAAGGCTTTCTGGGAGATGATCTACAATGAAATGAAAAAGGTATTTAAATATACCTTCCTGAAGAAACCAGAGGCCTTTCTCCTGGGCATGGTCGGCCAATTGGTGTTAAAGAAGGATAGAACTTTTTTTATGTATGCCACAACAGCAGCAAGAATACTCATCGCAAAGTATTGGAAGACACAAGATCTACCCACCCTGGAAGAATGGCAGATGAAGGTTATGGACTATATGGAACTGGCGGAAATGACTAGCAGAATCCGAGACCAGGGAGAAGAGTTGGTGGAAGAAGATTGGAAGAAATTTAAAGACTACTTAGATAAATACTGCAAAATTAAGGAATGTTAGAATGATGTCGGAATGAAGTTAAGTGGTTTTGGCAGCAATGTTATAAAGGAGTAGTAAAAGTGGATTGTTATTAGGTGAGAATGTAAAGTTATAACGCATTAAGGTAAAGTATTAAGATAAAAACAAGGAGGGAAAGGATTTGCTGAACTAACTAATTGAACTGGAATACAAAAAAGGGAGGTGTGAGGAGGTCAGGGAAACAAGCAAATGAAATATAAGACATGAAAAGATTGATTTGTTTTTAACTGTTTTTTATTTATTTTTCTTTGTATTTTTTTCTCTTTTTTCTTTTCTTTTTTCCTTTCCTACTTTGTAACTTTTTTGTTACCTTTTTTGAAACTTTAATAAATATCTTTAAAAAAAACAAAACACAATGAGCATCAGAGAACAAGTCTACCATTTCCAGTAGATCAAGTGACACAGCAGTGGCGAGACTTTCAGAAGTCTGGCTCCTGCAAAGTAGGACTACCCTTCCGCTGATTCTCCGTGGGTAGACCAGCTGCACATCTATGGTTAGACCCAAAGCCCAATCATCTTCTCAGTCACTGCTGAAATCCCCATCTTCCCCCTGGCTCACTTCATCAGCTCCAGCCCATAGTTAATTGCACCACTACTACAATAAACTGCACAGCTACCTCTTCACTGCATCTTCCTAAAATAATTCACTGGATATCAACACTGGACTACACTTCAGGGCTGCCAGACACTACTCTAACTCCCCACCTCACCGTCACCCCAGCAAAATGGGTACTATGACAATAATGGGTTACTTTACAGGGCAGACATACAGTGGTGCCTCGCAAGACGAAAAGAAGCCATTCTGCGAGTCTCTTCGTCTTGCGGTTTTTTCGTCTTGCAAAGCAAGCCCATTAGCAGCTTCGCGGATTAGCGCTATTAGCGGCTTAGCGGGTTTAGCGGATCAGCTAATAAGCGGCTTAGCGGATCAGCTGATAAGTGGCTTAGTGGATCAGCTGATAAGCAGCTTAGCAGATCAGCTGTTAAGCGGCTTAGCGGATCAGCTGATAAGCGGCTTAGCGGATCAGCTGATAAGCGGCTTAGCGGATCAGCTGTTAAGCGGCTTAGCGGATCAGCTGTTAAGCGGCTTAGCAGCTTGGGAAAAAGGGGGGGAAAGGGAAAAAACCCCGCAGGAACTTGCAAAACATTTTCGTCTTGCAAAGCAAGCCCATAGGAAATTCGTTTTGCGAAGCACCTCCAAAACGGAAAACCCTTTCGTCTAGCGGGTTTTCCGTCTTGCAAGGCATTCGTCTTGCGGGGCACCACTGTAACTCACAATCTCTCAGCCTTGCCCTCTGCATTGTGGATATAAATATGCTGGGGTTTATCCGCATTGGCTTTAGCAGGGTATTTATTTTTTTAACAACACAGGGGTCACTTTTTTCTTTGTTTTTGGTATGAAATGAGACTTGAATTAGAAAGATTACGAACTCCTGTCTTTGTTGTGGCCTTTTGTTTTGGGAGAGGCATCCTCCTGCCTAGTCACACAGGCAGCACCACAAAATCCCTGGGTATCTAAATTGTTTTTTGTGGGGCATCAACCACTTCTCCTCCACCAGGGAAGACGAACTGAAAAGGCTTTAGATTTGTTGAATTAAAGTCAGCGTAAAGTGGGAGCAGGCTACTATCAGAGTAAGGTTCTTGCACACCTGGAGATTAATTTTGAAACATGTGGGGCATATCATGTTATGATATATTTGCACGTCTGACAGTCAAACTAGATATGACATTTGCCACATAGTGTGGTGATGTGTAGTCTTTTTTTTTTTCAAATAGCTGGTGTGGGCAGGCCATGACGCAGAGGGGAGGGAAGTAGGGGCTTTAATCCTTTCTTATCTTCAGAAACCAATAGGAATTTCTTCCAATTTCAAACAGGACGTATGAAGGGCCAATTCCATTTAGGACCACAGCAATGGGAAAGAATGCAAGGCCCTTGTCACTTGTCCGTGGCACCAGGTTGTTTTTTGGTGGGGTCCTTTTAGAATTGTTTGTGTGTTTGTGTGTCAGTCTTCTTTATTCTCCTAGCAAATCTGCGTGAACTTCATCAATAGAACATTTCCTTTCTTCACTGCCTTTCTACCACATGGCAAATCCTTCTGTGCTTTTTGTTCCCTCTTCCAGGCATCTTGCAGGCCTTTCCTCACCTGGCCTGGGAGGGACGGCGGAGCCCTGACTGACTCCAGCTACAAAAGAGGAGGTTGCCGAACAGATTCTTGGGCTGGGGTATTGTTTAACGGGGATTGCTACTGGGGGGTTTTGTTGCTGTAATTGATATTGACTGTTTGTATATTTATTTTTAGATCTTATTATGATTTATTTGGAAATTGATGTGTTTTGCTTATTGTTGATGACAACCTTTGTAATTATGTAAACCTTGAGTTTTAGCTATGGAAAGGTGGCATATAAATAAAATGATGTGATTATCTCTGTCCCAAATCCCATTTACTCTGGATGTGTGAAGCGGCCCTTATACCAAATATGACTCTTGGTCAATGATCTACGTACTCCATCTAGCTCTCCAATGCTTCAGACAGAGACATTGCTACCAGTGAACTTTTTACCCAGAGACACCGGAGATAGAACCCGGGACTTCATGCAACAAAGCATGCACTCTAGCTGGGGCCCGCCCAAGTCATTTTGGCACCCAAAGCAGACCCCAAAATGGTGCCTCCTCCCCACCAGGTAAGAAGGGATGAGGGGAAATCTACATCAGGAACAAGAGGGGAAGAAACATTGGGACCTGTTGCCCCAGTGAACCCTGCAGCCTGGGATAGTGGCTTCAGCTTGCCTCATGGGTGGGCTGGCCCTGAATCTAGCTCTGAGCTGTGGCCATGTATATGCACAATAAGGACTAACCTACAACCATTTTCAGTGGCCTAAGACCTGCTTGTGTGGCCTAAAAGGTGGGGGGAGTAGGGAAGGAAACTTCTGTATAGCTATTCTGCTTGATGAGCTGAAGACTCACCATAGGTGACCAGGTGATAAACTACATAGCGTCCAAGGACTTATGTAGAGCAACCGCATATTAAAAAATAAGCAAAAATAACAGCGCTCACATGTGGAGGTGCTATTCTCTTTCCTCAGTGCAAGTGCAAACACACTTGTGTGACCAGGTGTTGGAGGAGGAAGCCCCTCCTTTTTCTTACTGGTCCTCCACACCAGAATCACTGGCTCAGGGTTGAAAGAACGAAAAGACATTTTAGAATCGAACAGCCTCAGACCTCATGCTTTGTTTTTCCTGAGAAGCAAAGAACCAGGGTGGGGGAAATGGGTTAAGGAATATTCCATAATCTGCTAAATGGTGATTACAGGGGGAATGGAAATCTATACTAGCAAGACAGAAAACGTTAGCTCTTTCTTCTAATATATCTGAAAGGCAATTATACATGTCATGTCAAATCTCCTTTTCACAGAGTGCTCCACAGTTTAACGGCACAGCTGGCGACTAAATCTACCCTCTCTTCTATAGAAAAGCCCTTTGCTCTGTGGAGGCAGATGGTTTGGGAAGACACCCCTATTCACATCCCAGACATTTGGGCTGCTGTACCCAATGCAAATCTAGCCTGTGTGTCTGCGAATTCTGATCTGACCACATGATGGGTTTCCTGCCTATGAGACTGCCACTGTCTTCTCTACAGCAGAGAAGGAAGAAAAGGAAACAAAGAACTGCAGAGAGCAGAGAGAGTTAAATGCAAGAGTTTGTCTCCATAAGCACAGGGACGGAGCATAGGTCACTTGTTTGGCCCCAGGATTGCAAGCGGGTGACTATGGCTGTGTCGATGAGCTGTGGCTCATATGCATGTTTTAGCTACAGATAATTTCAGCAGGCATTGGGTGGCTGGAGCAGCACAAGAAGCATTTCTATTATGCACTTAATTATGTGCCATTTGATTTCGTGGTTTTAAAATATCACTGATCCAAATGCTACGGTCCATTTATGCAAACCAACCCTGAACAGTGTCACCCCACTGGAAACAGACATCAGCAAATAGATTATTGCCCAGGCTTCATTCAACCCTGCAGTGGCTCAGAAAAGCGATAGCAGGCCCTGTTGCTGCTATTTTACATCAGGCAAGGGTGACGCCCGTTTAAGAAGAGCAACAGTGTGCAGAAATGTCAGCACCTGCTTCACAGAGCTTATGCTCTCTCAGCACATTCTCTATGGCTTCTGGAGCCAGGTTGCCAGAATAACACCTTCAGTTAAAGGAGACCAGAGAGCAGCTACAGAAAACCCTTGTAGTCCTGCAGCTGAAACCTAGCTCCTCTTTTCGCTGGGTAGGCTCAATACAGAAGTCTAGACACAACAAGAAGTCCAAATTGGCACAGGTGAAAAAAGAGGTCCTGTCACAGATGGTGCGTGTGGGAAACTGGATATAGACATAAAAGGGGGTGCTTATAACTTGTATGAAATGACAGTCATGGGGGTGGGGGTGCCTGCTGAGAAAGAATGAAGGCATGCCGTTTACACAAATAAAATAAATGTTCTCAGAACAAAAACAAACAACCTTTGCATACAATAAGCAAGAACCACTTCCTTAAAGAGAGAGAGATGACTACACACAATGTCTACAATGTCCTTAAGGAATTGCACTTCTAAGAGGTCATGAGAATTCTAGATGGAAGGTGAGAGGCAGGAGGGACCCTGCACCCTTTGCTGAGTTCCAGAATGGAGGAAAAGGTTCTGGCTACCCACAAAGGCACACTCCCTCCTTTCCCAAAACCTCCACAAAAACAGCCTTCATTTAAATGCTTAGGGTGTGAACAGCAACCCAAACCTGTATGCAAGTGAGTCAGTGTGTCTTTATTTGGGAGATTTTCCCCGCCCCCCCTTGAAACACAAAAGGCTGCGCCAGACAACTGGCCTGGCAGAGGGTTTCTGTGCCATTTACCTGCGGCAGTTCAAGCATGGAACGTTTTTTGCATAATGTTTCGCTCACTTCAAAAGGCTTTGTTCTCCATTGCCTTGCTGCAGTTACAAGCCCACTGTCTAAGGCGTCGCTTTTCCAATAGCTAATTATATTAATACTGTACCCCCCAAAAAAGGGGGGATAGGGAATGCAGATGGACATATATTTGCTCCTTCTGTGATGCATCCCCATTTCTGCCCTCCTTGTTGGTCTTCTAGCCTTGCAGATTTGTTTACTGGAGCTTAAGAGTAGAGTTACAGTCTTAAGGGCTTTTGTGTCTGAATGGGGCTTGCCAAAAGGGATGCTCCATATCCAGGAATGAAGGAACAAAACAAAGCTTTGCCTCATTTCTCAAGCTCCCCCAGCTGCAGGGCTGCTGGTGAGGAATTTACTGAAAGTCTGCTCACCTCCTTCCACCCCTCCCAATGTTCTTGAAATTTCCATCCTTAAACAAAAGAAGGTGAGGAAGTTAAATAAGGTATCACATGACCACACCTCATGGGTGTTGGGATGGGTGGCAGGGAAGCAATTTTAAAAAGAAAGATAGATGTTTCTTTTTAAGTCACTGGTGAAAACTCACCTTCGTGGAGATGCAACACCTTCACAAACCTGCTCCATCCCATAAATATTAAACAGCTTTAAGCTACTGGCTCCTGTCCTCTAACTGCATCTCTTCTTCTTCCCTACCTTTTTCTATTTGCACTTAGACACACACAACCACCTCCATCCTCAAAACACAAAGCATTTCCACCTCCTTCTAGGGAGGGAAAGAAACCAACCCCTTGGCTTAGCTCAGACCCCTTGGCTATTACCCCTGCCTCCCTGTCTTCAACCAACTCCAAGAGCTCTTTTTGTTCCAAGTTACCCAGCAAAGCTTAATGGCACACACACACACATACATGTATACATACATACATATATATATATACACAGAGAGAGAAAGCGCGCGTGCAGGCTTTTCATACTATTGCCGGAAAGGAAGCTGGATGCAAGCCCACCAGCAAACAGGTCCACTGCCTACAGCAGTTCCCCACAGCTGTTTCTGACATTTGACTCTGTCATACTCCTGAGAGTCTGTCCAAGGGCAACCTTAGTAGACTATGGGAAAAGGGTAAATGAACCACAGCTGGGATTGCTTCCGTGATCCTCCCCCCTCTCTTTTTGTGATGGATCTCTACTTCGACCTGTTATTGTTGTTATTGTTATCTTTCTGTTCTCCTTTATCATTTCTAATTCATTTGTAACTGGCAATCAAAAAAATGCCAAAGGGGGGGGGGAGGACGAGCTCTCCGGCACCTGCTCAACTCCTCTCTGCAGGTAGGCAGGTGCGAAGGATGTGGGGCAGACAGACAGACAGACAGGCGAAAAACAACCCCCTAGCCCTCGTCTGGCTTTCTTCCAGGCGAGGGTGAGGTGCCAGGATTTGCAGCAGCGCAGGTGCGCCCGGATGAAGAATGCAGCTGAACATAGGTGAAAAGCACGCAGACCTTACCTGCTGCTGCTGCCTCCGATCCTGCAGCTCGCAGAAGAGAGGATCCCCCGAGCCCAGCCGCCAAGGAGCTGCTGTCTGTCTCTCTCTTTCTCTCTCTCTCTCTCTGCCTGCCTGCCTGCCTGCGCGCCTCCGCCCGCGCCGGGGACCCGCCCCTTCCCACGTGCCTCCGTGCAGGCGCCTGAAGGGGCCGCTCCCGCAGCTGCTGCAGCCTCTTTCGCCCAGCCGAAAAGGTGGGGTCCTGGAGGGGCAGGAAGAGGGGGTGCACGCGTCTGGGGTTTCGGCTAAACGGCGGCGGCGGCGGCGGGTGGGGGGAGCACGAGGTTGATTGGGCTTGATGATATTGGTCCAGTCCTCTAACTGCATCTCTTCTTCTTCCCTACCTTTTTCTGTTTGCACCTAGACAAATGATGATTGATGATGATGAGATGCTAAGAAGAATAAGGAAGAATAAGGGGAAAGTGGGAATGGGTGTGGTCCCCCCGCCACTCGTCCCTAACCCTCCATTTAATTGTTCGGTGTGTTTTTTTAAATAATATTTCAACAAAATTACAAAAATAAAAGAAAATAAAACAAAAAATACAAAATACAGAAAAATAAAAGCAATTAAAAACAAACCAATTTTTCCATATCTTATCTTTCATTTGCTTGTTTCCTTGACCTCACACCTCCCTTTTTGTGTTCTATTTTTTTAAATATGTTTATTAGGTTTTTACAAAAAAGAAAAGTATATAGCCACCACAAGAGTAGAAAGAATGTAAAAGGAAATGAAACATAATCAAAAATACACATAAAACAGATCAAAACACTAGAATATAGAATACAATAAAGAAAAATTCCACCTAACCAAATACACAAACATAAAAACTCCAACTTTTTCGATCATACTTAATTAACTTCCTTTCGTGACTTCCTCACACCTCTCTTTTTTGTGTTCCTCTTTACCCAATCAGATACAGCAAATCCTTACCCTCTTTCAGATCTCATTTCTAATTATTAAGTTCATTCTATTATGTCACCAATCTTTTCTCCTCATACTTGAACACCTTTATAATATTATTTACTTTCGACATAATATCACTTTAATCTTTCCTCCTTTTCTGTTGCATTTTGCATACTTTCTTAAGCTATATCACTAATGCCTTATTATTTCCAAATCCAACATTATTTTAACATTCATAAACTTTGCAGTATTTCTGCAGATAGTCTTTAAACTTCTTCCAGTCCTCTTCCACTGATTCTTCTTCCAGGTCTCGGATTCTGCCAGTCATTTCTGCCAACTCCATATAGTCCATCACTTGCATCTGCCATTCTTCCAAGGTGGGCAAATCTTGTGTCTTCCAATACTTTGCGATGAGTATTCTTGCTGCTGTTGTCACGTACATAAAAAACGTTCTATCTTTCTTTAACACTATGCCCAAGAGAAAGGCCTCTGGTTTCTTAAGGAAGGTATATTTAAATACCTTTTTCTTTTCTTTTTTAAATAAATTTTCATTCATTTTCCAAACACATAATAAAAAACAGACAAAACACAAAACAAAAGCATACGAAACATTTAAACATGTATAATTTCATAATCTTCTTTTCATGCACCTTCTTTCTCCTGACTTCCCCATACCTCCCTTTCACTGCATCCTTGTTTTACATTTCTTTAGCAACTCCTCCAGTCAATTAACTATTTAATTCCCTTTCATTAAGTTTTCTTTAACTTATTAGTTACAGCTGTAATTCTCTATTTCTTATTCCTTGACATCTTAACACTCTTCAACTTTACAACAATTTTTAAGATATATTTTAAATTTCTTCCAACCCTCTTCCACTGTCTCTTTCCCCTGGTCATGGATTCTGCCGGTCATCTCTGCCAGTCCCATGAAGTCGATCACCTTTGTCTGCCATTCTTCCAGAGTAGGTAGTTCTTGCATCTTCCAATACTTTGCCAAAAGGATTCTTGCTGCTGTAGTGGCATACATAAAAAACGTCCTATCCTTCTTCAACACCAATTGGCACACCATGCCCAGGAGAAAAGCCTCAGGTTTCTTAGGAAAGGTCCACTTAAGGACTTTCTTAATTTCATTATAGATCATTTCCCAAAAGGCTTTAATCCTCGGGCAGGTCCACCAAAGGTGGTAAAAAGTCTCATTACATTTCCAACATTTGTTATTGGGCAAATGATAAATTTTTGCAAGCTTGACTGGGGTCATGTACCACCTGTAGATCATTTTCATTATATTTTCTTTTAAGGCATTACATGCCGTAAATTTAACACCAGTGGTCCATAACTGTTCCCAGTCTGCAAACATAATGTCATGACCAATATCTTGTGCCCATTTAATCATAGCTGATTTCACCGTTTCATCCTGTGTATTCCATTTCAACAGCAAGTTATACATTCTTGACAAATTCTTAGTACTGGGTTCTAACAATTCTGTTTCTAACTTTGACCTCTCCTTCTGAAATCCTATTTTTCTGTCCTGTTTAAATGTCTCATTTATCTGATGGTAATGCAACCAATCTCATACTTTGGACTTTAATTTCTCATAACTCTGTAGTTTAACCTTTTCACCATCATATTCTAAAATTTCGGAATATTTTGGCCATTTAGACTCCATGTTAAGTTTTTTCACCTCCTTAGCTTCCATTGGTGACAGCCACCTGGGGGTTTTACTTTCCAGTAAATCTTTATACCGCATCCAAACATTATATAATGCTTTCCTAACAATATGATTTTTAAAACCCTTATAGACTTTTGCCTTGTCGTACCATAAGTATGCATGCCAACCAGAGCTATTATCATACCCTTCCAAATCCAAAATGTCTGTGTTTTCAAGAAGTAGCCAGTGTTTCAACCAGCAGAAAGCTGCCGATTCATAGTAGAGTCTTAAGTCTGGCAGGGCAAAGCCCCCTCTATCTTTTGCGTCAGTTAAAATCTTAAATTTTATTCTGGGCTTTTTGCCCTGCCAGACAAATTTTGATATGTCTTTCTGCCACTTCTTGAAACAGTCCATCTTGTCCAAAATCTGCAACGTCTGAAATAGAAATATCATTCTAGGCAATACATACATCTTAATAACAGCAATACGGCCTCACAAGGAGAGCCGCAACCTTGACCATATTTCTAGATCTTTCTTTACTTCTGTCCAACATTTTTCATAATTATCCTTAAATAAGTTCACATTCTTAGATGTTAAGTTTACCCCCAGGTACTTCACTTTTTTCGTTATTACCAAGCCTGTTTCACTCTGAAATCTCTCTCTTTCATCCATTGTTAGATTTTTTTCCAGCACTTTCATTTTCTGTTTGTTCAGTTTAAATCCTGCTACTTGACCAAATATCTCAATTAGTTCTAATACTCTTTTGGTACTAGTTTCTGGCTGTTGCAAGGTCAATACTAGATCATCTGCAAATGCCCTTAACTTGTAGTGTCTGACTCCGACCTGAACTCCTTTAACCAACTGGTCCCTTCTGATCATGTTTAACAAAACCTCCAGGACTGATATAAAAAGTAAAGGGGATATTGGGCATCCCTGTCGTGTACCTTTTTCTATAGGTATTTCTTCCGTTACCACATTATTTACAATTAACTTTGCTTTTTGTTTAGAATATATTGCACCTATACCGTTTTCAAAACCTTGGCCTACCCCCATCCCTTGGAGATTTTTCTTCATAAAGCTCCAACAAATATTGTCAAAGGCTTTCTCCGCATCCACAAAAATTAACACGGCCTTCCTGTTAATGTCCACTTCCAACAACTCCAAAATGTCTATAATGTTCCTCACATTGTCTGATATACGTCTCCCTGGGAGAAAGCCGGTTTGGTCCTTATGAATCTCCCCTAACAACACTCTCTTCAATCTTTTTGCCAAAATGTCTGCAAAAATTTTGTAATCCACATTAAGTAAAGATATAGGGCGGTAGTTTCTGACCTGGTTCTTTTCAGTTTCTGTTTTCGGTATAAGTGAGATGAAAGCCTCTTTCCACGATTCAGGTGCCTTTTTCCCCTCCAAAATTTCATTACATACTTCCTTCAGTGGTTGTATTATCCATTCCTTCAGTGCTTTGTAATATCTGGCGGTCAAACCATCTGGTCCTGGTGATTTTCCCAGTTGCATGTTCTGAATAGCACCCTCTATTTCTTGTTCTGTTATTTTCTCATTCAAGATCATTTTACTTTGTTCTGAAATTTTTGGTAGTCCATATTTTTAAATAAATTCTTCTATTTCTTGTTCATTAACTGGCCCTTGTGCATATAATTTCCTAAAAAAACTTTGAAAACAATTACTTATCTCATTAGGTTTGTTGATAATCTTTCCATCCATTTCTAAACTTGTCACAGTGTTCAGTTTTTGCCTCTTTTTCAGTTGCCATGCCAGAAGTTTCCCACATTTGTCTGCTGATTCAAATGTCTTTTGTCTCATTTGCTTTATTTTCCACTCTATCTCTTGATTCATCAGTTCCATGTATTGCATCTGGTAATACTTTATTTCTCTCAAAATCTCATGAGACTTTGGTTTAGACCTCAATTTCTTTTCCCCTTCTTTCATTTTTTCCATGATTTTTTCTTTCCTCTCATTTTGCTTTTTCCTCTTTATGGAGTTCTGTTGAATTAGGAAACCTCGCATCACGGCCTTGCTTGCGTCCCAAATTATTCTCTTTTCCACTTCCGTTCTCAAATTTATCTCAAAGTAATCTTTCAATGTTTTTTGGGCCTTCTTGTAAATCTCTTCATCTCTAAATAGGGTGTCATTCATTCTCCATCTGAAGGATCCAGTTGATGTTAGTTTCATCTCCATCTTTACAGCATTATGGTCGGAGCAAGTCTTTGGGCAGATTTCTACTTTTTTTATCCTTGGCGCCATACTACTAGTTACCCAGATTTGGTCAATTCTTGTCCATGTCATTTTTGCTTCAGAGAAGAACGTTCCCTCTCTCTCGAGAGGGTTCCTTGTTCTCCAAATGTCAATCAGGTCCATAGTTTCAGTCATCTCAAAGAAAGTCTTTGGTAGTCTCCCTTCCTTACTTGTCTTTGTGCTTTGTCCATGTTTGTGGAGACCACTCCATTCATATCTCCCATCATTATTATTTTATGGTCTAGATAGTCCATTAAAGTCTCATGCAACTTCTTAAAAAATTCAGCTTTCCCATCATTTGGTGCATATATTCCAACTATCAAAATTTTTTCTCCTTGAATTTGTATTTCAATTGCCAGGTATCTTCCTTGTTCATCTTTAAATATCAATTTTGGAGCCAATTTTTCTTTTGCATAGATCACCACACCTCTTTTCTTAACTTTGTCTGATGAGATAAATTCCTGTCCAAGTCTCTTATTTGTCAGCAATTTTCTATGTATCCTGGCCACATGAGTTTCTTGTAAACATATTAAGTCTAAATGTTCTCTCTTCAAAATATGAAAAACTTGATGTCTTTTTCGGGGAAGGTTCAAACCGTTACAGTTCCAACTAAGAAGTTGCAGAGACATTTTGTTATTAAGTACCTGTTCCTCCAACTGCTCCAAGCTTTTGTTCGTCCTCCGATGGTGGGATGAGTCCAAATGATAAGTTTGCAATATCTGTCGATCCTTTTTCCTCTGTAATTGCCTCTACTGTTCCTTTCTGTAGGTCTTCCAGGTATTTCTCCAAAAATTGTTCTTTGTCTTGGATTGTTCTTATTTTAACCTTCCTTTCTTTGAAATTAAAAGACCGTCCTTGTGGAAACTCCCACCTGAAAGGTATGATATTTTTCTTCAGCAGGTAGACCAAATCTTTATAAAAGGCTCTCACCTCCAGGATATAATTAGGGATATCTTTAAAAATCTGTACTTGACAATTTTGAATCTCCAGTGCCTTTTGGTAATGCAGGTTCAATATTTTGTCTCTTTCTTCTTTAGATCTCAGTGTAATTAGACAATCCCTTGGCTTCTTTCCTTGCCTCCTGCCCAGCCGAAAAGCTGTTGTTATTTCAAATTCTTCTTCTTCCTCCCATTCTTCTTGCCAAAATTCCAAAAAAATCTGTGTAAGGAATTCCACAAGACTATCTCCCTCATTCTCAGGAACCAGTCTTAATTTCAGATTTTTCTCCTTTCTCTGTAGTTCCAGTAGGGACAAGGTTGCATCATGCTCATTCACTTTTTTTGTAATCGGCGCAAACTTTTCCCTTGTCTCCTCTGCAGTATTTTTTGCACTTTCAGCAATCTTTCGTGTTTCAGAACTTTCTTGAATTAATTTATTAATAGAATCTGTGTTAGATGTTACACTTGCAGTATTCAAGTCCAGTCTTGCTGTCAGTCTTGAATTCTCTGTAGACAACTTTGTCAGTGCTACCAAAGATTGATTTATTTTGAGCAATGCCTGTGTCATTGAATCCATAGATGCTGTTGCTGCCTTTTCCTGTGCAACTGGTGTTGTGCCTGATATTGAGCCCCTTTTCTTTTGTGCTTGTTTTGTTTTCGCTCTAGTTACTATCTCTTCTGCTGGGCCACTCATATCCTCAAGGTTGTTCTCACAGGAAAAACTTGCAAGTGGAAAATCCCACTGTTTCTTTTTTAATGTAACAGTTTCTCTTTAAACCCTCTAGAGGGAGCATTCAGTTGTATCCAAATGGAAAGAAACAAAGAAGCAAGAAGACATAGAGCAACTAACAAAGAGTTCCAAAGTCCATACTGTAAATCCACTCTTTTTCAATGTAGCCAAAAGTTCAGCAAAGTAATTCCATTAAAGTCCAGTAACTTTGTTTCAGACAAAACCCCCACTTTATATCCAGTCTAAACTGACAGTTCACTTTCCCGGTGCCTTACTCAGGCAGCCCGACCTGGGGAGTTCGGCAGTGAAAGGTCTTTTTTCTCCAGTTAATTTCACACAGGTTACTAATGTCCAGAGAATGTCAGTGTGATGGCCTGGGATTCCGAGTCTGAGAGCGATCCGGAGGAACCCCAGCCGGCACAGGAGTCCCCGCCTCCAGGGCCGGCTGAACTGGGGCAAGGCCTAGTTGCTGAGGAAACTCAAGAGCAGGCACCAGGTGAAATCATTCAGGCCCCAGAGGTGCTGGAAGACTCAGTGGCTACAGGTGAGCCTCCTCCAGGACCCAGTAACCCTTCGGCCTCTCCTGATCTGCAGAGGCTTAGGGCAGAGAGGCGAAGGGAACTGGTGTCTCCCAGGAGGAGTGCTCGCCTTAAGGCCAAGAGAGGCGGGGCTTCTGGGGGCCGGGACCGCCCCCGGCCTTAGAAGAAGATAAAGGTCAGGCAGCCCGGTCTCAGGTTGCGGGAGCAACGTCGTTGTGAAGTATCTGCTTTACCCAGTCCTTGTTTGGCACTCCCAGTGTGCCTATTCCTCGCCTGGATTCCTGCTTCTGCCTTACCAGTGTTCCTGCTTCCCCGCCTGGATTCCTGCTTCTGCCTTACCAGTGTTCCTGCTTCCCCGCCTGGATTCCTGCTTCTGCCTTACCAGTGTTCCTGCTTCCCCACCTGGACTCCTGCTTCTGCCCTACCTCCGTTCCTGCTGACCTGCCCGGCTCCCTGTTGATCTTGGCCTACGGTAATAATACCTCATCCCCCCTGGGACCAGCACAGTTTGCTCCCGCCACACCCGCACTCCCTCTTTGTTGGGGTGCGTTCGGGAAGATTACCATCCCGGACCGGTACCCCTTGCCCCTTATTTCGGAGTTACTGGAGCGGGTGCAAGGGGCGCAGGTGTTCACCAAGCTAGACCTCCGGGGAGCCTACAATTTGATTCGGATCCGCGCCGGGGATGAGTGGAAGACAGCATTCGGGACCCGGTACGGACAGTTTGAATACCTGGTTATGCCCTTTGGTTTGTGCAACGCGCCTGCTGTGTTTCAACGGTACATCAACCACGTATTTCAGGACTTGCTAGACAAGTACGTGGTGGTGTACTTGGATGACATTCTGGTTTACTCTCGTGACCCGGCGTGCCACGAGGGCCATGTCCGGACCGTGCTGCAGCGCTTGCGCGAGCATCGTCTGTATGCAAAGCTCAGCAAGTGCGAGTTCCATCAGCAGTCAGTGGACTTCCTGGGTCATCGACTCTCACCAGGTGGGGTGCAGATGGATCCTGGGAAGGTGGCAGCGGTTCGAGAATGGGCGACACCTCGGAACCGCAAGGACCTACAGCGTTTCCTGGGGTTCGCCAACTATTACCGGACCTTCATTGCGGATTATGCTCACCGCACCACCCCGTTGACCCGGCTTCTGTGCCCCAAGACGCCGTTTTCCTGGGACAAGGAGGCGGAGGAGGCATTTCAAGGGTTGAAGGCCTGTTTCCAGAGAGCGCCAATCTTGCAGCATCCGGATCCTTCTCGACCCTTTGTGGTAGAGACTGACGCCTCCAGTACGGCTCTCGGTGCCGTCTTGTCTCAGCAGCACGAACCGGAAGCGCCACTCTTACCCTGCGCCTTCTATTCCCGCCAGCTCCTTCCAGCGGAGCGTAACTATACCGTGTGGGAGCGGGAACTGCGGGCCATCAAGGTGGCCTTTGAGGTTTGGCGCCACCATCTTGAAGGAGCAAGACACCCGGTGGAGGTGAGAACCGACCACCGGAACCTGGAATACCTCCAGACCACCCGCAAGCTGAACCAAAGGCAGATCCGGTGGGCGTTGTTCTTTTCCCGGTTCCAGTTCCGGATCCGCTACATCCCTAGCTCCCAAAACCAGAAGGCGGATGCCCTGTCCCGGAAACCTGAAGACAACGCAGACACGGTTCAGCAAGCAGCACCCACCACGATCCTACCACCAGCTGCATTCCTGGCCACCCAGGAGGTTGAGCCACTGCAGGCTCGGGTGCGGGAACAGCAACGGGTCGACGCTTGGGCCCAGGAACGACTCCGGGAACTGGCCGAAGGATCATGCCCTCAGTATCCAGGGCTGGTTTCGCATCAGGGTCTTCTGCTGCACCACGGGCGCCTGTACATCCCACCAGGGCCGCTGCGGGCTGAGGTTCTCCGGATGACCCATGACGCTCCAGCGGCGGGGCACTTTGGGCGGTATCGGACCACCCATCTGGTAAGCCGTGAGTTTTGGTGGCCCCGCTTGAAGGCTGACGTGGCTCGCTACGTCGCTGGTTGTGACGTCTGCAGGCGGGCCAAGGGGCCTACCGGGCGACCCCCCGGCCTTCTTCAGCCGTTGCCGGTTCCACCACGTCCTTGGCACACAGTTTCTCTAGACTTTGTAGTGGAGTTACCCCCGTCTCGTGGCTGCACCTGCCTTCTAGTTTTCTCCGACCACTTCACGAAGATGGTGCACTGTGCCCCCTGCCCATCCATACCCTCAGCTAAGGAAACCGCGCAGCTGTACCTTCAGCATGTCTTCCGCCTGCATGGCCTACCTGAGCGTGTAGTATCCGACCGCGGCGTTCAGTTCACGTCCCGGTTTTGGCGTGCTTTGCACCAGGCCCTCGGAACAGAGGTCTGTCTCTCATCTGCTTACCACCCACAGACTGATGGCCAGACAGAACGGGCGAACGCGGTACTGGAACAGTACCTCCGGTGTTACTGCAGCTACCAGCAGGACGACTGGGTCGACCACCTAGCATTGGCGGAGTTCGCTTATAACAACACGGTGAATGCGTCCACCCAGCAGACCCCGTTCCAAGCCAGTTATGGCCTTCACCCACGGTTGTTTCCGGATGTGCTGCCGGCATCTGCGGTCCCTGCGGTGACAGAGTGGCTTCAGGAGCTCCA
Source organism: Podarcis melisellensis (assembly GCF_964234715.1). NCBI lineage: Eukaryota > Metazoa > Chordata > Lepidosauria > Squamata > Lacertidae > Podarcis > Podarcis melisellensis. Next base: position 134,900,822 of record NC_138528.1, read on the forward strand.
GTCCCAGCAACAGCTGTTGATGGAGCAGCTGCGCCAGGCCAAGGAGGCGTACAAGGTCCAGGCCGACCGCCACCGCCAGGTGGGGCCGGAACTTCACGTCGGTGACTTGGTATGGCTGTCCACTCGCCACCTCCACCCTTCTCGACCTTCGCGGAAGCTGGACGCCCGGTTCACCGGCCCGTTCCCTATTGTGGACCAGGTCTCGCCTGTGGCATTCCGTCTCCAGTTGCCAGCAAACCTGAAGGTTCACCCGGTATTCCACAGGTCCCTTCTGAGTCCGGTGGCCCCACCCGACGAGTTCCACCCAGACCGTCCCCGACCGCAGCCAGTTTTGGTGCAGGGAGAGCCAGAGTACGAGGTGGAACGCATTCTGGACTCCCGATACCACAGGGGAAGGCTGCAGTATCTCATTGACTGGAAGGGGTATGGGCCAGAGGACCGCTCCTGGGAACCAGCGGTCAACATCCACGCACCTGCCTGCATCCGGGAGTTTCATGCAGCGTACCCCAGCAAGCCGGGTCCGGGCCCTCAAGTGAGGGGGGGGCCTGGGAGGGGGGATGGTGTGATGGCCTGGGATTCCGAGTCTGAGAGCGATCCGGAGGAACCCCAGCCGGCACAGGAGTCCCCGCCTCCAGGGCCGGCTGAACTGGGGCAAGGCCTAGTTGCTGAGGAAACTCAAGAGCAGGCACCAGGTGAAATCATTCAGGCCCCAGAGGTGCTGGAAGACTCAGTGGCTACAGGTGAGCCTCCTCCAGGACCCAGTAACCCTTCGGCCTCTCCTGATCTGCAGAGGCTTAGGGCAGAGAGGCGAAGGGAACTGGTGTCTCCCAGGAGGAGTGCTCGCCTTAAGGCCAAGAGAGGCGGGGCTTCTGGGGGCCGGGACCGCCCCCGGCCTTAGAAGAAGATAAAGGTCAGGCAGCCCGGTCTCAGGTTGCGGGAGCAACGTCGTTGTGAAGTATCTGCTTTACCCAGTCCTTGTTTGGCACTCCCAGTGTGCCTATTCCTCGCCTGGATTCCTGCTTCTGCCTTACCAGTGTTCCTGCTTCCCCGCCTGGATTCCTGCTTCTGCCTTACCAGTGTTCCTGCTTCCCCGCCTGGATTCCTGCTTCTGCCTTACCAGTGTTCCTGCTTCCCCACCTGGACTCCTGCTTCTGCCCTACCTCCGTTCCTGCTGACCTGCCCGGCTCCCTGTTGATCTTGGCCTACGGTAATAATACCTCATCCCCCCTGGGACCAGCACAGTTTGCTCCCGCCACACCCGCACTCCCTCTTTGTTGGGGTGCGTTCGGGAAGATTACCATCCCGGACCGGTACCCCTTGCCCCTTATTTCGGAGTTACTGGAGCGGGTGCAAGGGGCGCAGGTGTTCACCAAGCTAGACCTCCGGGGAGCCTACAATTTGATTCGGACGCTCTCTCCCGAAAACCTGAGTACTTGGAGGGGGAGGGAGCGGCGGAAGAAAGACACATCATCCCTGAGGACCACTGGGTTTGTGGGGCAGCATTGGTGGGGCAAAGAGAACTGGTAGAGGGTACTGAGAATGATGAATATGCCCAAGAAAAGCTTAGGGAACTCAGGGAAACAGGGGAGAACACAGGGGGTTTTGAGGAAAAGAACGGAAAGCTGTATTACAAAGGGGCACTCTACATACCAGATGGGGAACTAAGAGGGCGAGTGCTCAAGCAGTTACACGATAGCCCCACGGCGGGGCACTTCGGGCAGCACAAGACCACGTGGTTGGTTACCAGGGAGTTTTGGTGGCCCAAGGTGAGGGAAGACGTGCGGGAGTATGTCCGGGGGTGCGACAGGTGCCAGAGAGCTAAAGGAGAGAGGCTGGCGCCAGCGGGGTTATTAGAACCCTTACCCACACCAGAAAGGCCATGGGAGATGGTATCCATAGATTTTATGACAGATCTACCGAAATCCAAAGGGAAAACAGCTGTCATGGTGGTAGTAGATCTACTAACTAAGATGTGCCATTTTATAGCTTGTTCACACGCAGTCACAGCGGAAGAAACCGCAAGGTTGTTTGTAAAGCATATTTTCAGGTTGCATGGCGCCCCCTTGAGGGTTGTGAGCGACCGAGGGAAACAATTTACTTCCAGGTTCTGGAGGAAGCTAATGAGCTTGCTGCACGTGGAGGTAAGTTTTTCCACCGCCAGACACCCAGAAACAAATGGGCAGGCAGAAAGGGCAAACGGGGTTTTGCAACAATACCTGAGGTGCTATGTAAAAGACAGAGAAAATGATTGGGTAGATAAGTTACCTCTGGCAGAATTTGCCTACAACAACGCGGAGAACGTGTCCACAGGGATGAGTCCCTTTCTGGCCAATTATGGGTGTCACCCCCGAGCATTTCCAGGAGAAGGAGGGGAGAGCTGGAGTGTACCGGCGGCGGAACATTTTGTGGAAGAGATGGAAGCAATCCATCGGCAGCTCCAACTCAACTTGGAGAAAGCCAAGGAAGAATATAAGAAGCAAGCAGACAGAAATAGAAGGGAAGGTGAAACCATAAGGGTGGGAAACCGGGTGTGGCTATCCACCCAAGGGCTGCCGTTCAAGGGAGGGTGTAAGAAATTGAGACCCAAACGGTTGGGACCCTTTGAGGTCATACAACAGGTTAACCCAGTAGCATTTAAACTCAGATTGCCCAGTCACATGAAACTGCACCCAGTATTTCACAGATCATTACTGTCGCCGTACCGAGAGGGACGGGAGTGGGGGGAACGTGAGAGGGAGGTCACCCAAAAACCCGTCATAGAAGAGAGAGAACGCAACATGGAAGTGGCAGGAATCATCGATTCCAGGTGGAAGGGGAATCAGGTGGAATACTTGGTAGAATGGGAGGGGGAGGAAGAGTCAGAAAACACGTGGGTGCCGGCAGAAGAAGTCCATGACGAGGTTTTAATAGAAACGTTCCATCGGCGTTTCTCAAGAAAACCGCAGCCTGTGGCGCGATTTAGGAGGGAACACTTCGGAACCACCGATGAGGAAGGGGTGTTTGAAGGGTTCCCAGAGTCAGGGGTTGAGGAAGCAGCAAACTCAGACGAAGAAGAGGAAGAAGGGGAAGGAGACGGAAGGCAGTGGCTAGAAGTGTTTGAATCCTCTGATGACGAGGAGAGCTCCTCCCGAGGCTTTCCAGCCTCACCGCCTGCAGGAGAGGAGGCGGGAGGGGGTGGAGGGGGGCCTGGGGGGGAGGTGGATGTCAGGAAATTGCCATCGGAAGAACAGGTGGCGGAAGGGCTCCAGGAGAATAGGAGAGACTCTGCAGCAGAAGAGGGAACCAGTAGGGGGGGAGCAGGAGCTCCAAGGGGAAGGGAATCGGAGGAGAGGCTCTGGGACACTTCCAGTGAGAACAGCGAAGAGGTATCAAGGCCCCCTTTAGGAACCCCCACCCCTCGCCGGAAACTGTCACGCAGGGAATCCAGGAGACGTGTTTCCGTTAAGCAGCTTTTATGCTGGAAGCGTTTCCACAGGCGCCCACTGTCGGATACTACCAGCGACTGACGGAGCCATGTCAAAGGGCTCCGCTCAAGGCAGAGCTTTGCTACGCTGAGCAAACTCTGAGGGACCAACCCTTTTACGCACAAGTAGCTCATTGTCCCATCACATATTGTGTCCAACATCTTGTGCCCATTTAATCATAGCAGATTTCACCATTTCATCCTGAGTATTCCATTTCAGCAGCAGGTTATACATCCTTGACAGGGTCTTAGTTTTGGGATCTAACCGTTCTGTTTCCAATTTTGATTTTTCCACCTGGAAGCCAATTTTCTTGTCCAAATTGTATGCCTCCATTATTTGATAATAATGAAGCCAATCTCGCACTTTGTTTTTTAGTTTTTCAAAGCTCTGCAATTTTAATTTATCTCCCTCTTGTTCCAAAATTTCCCAATATTTCAGCCATTTGGCCTCCATATTGAGCTTTTTCTGAGCCTTCGCTTCCATCGGTGACAACCACCTTGGGGTTTTATTTTAAAGTAGGTCCTTATATCTTGTCCAGACATTAAACAATGGTTTCCTGACAATATGGTTTTTAAACGCTTTATGTGCTTTGACCTTATCATACCACAAATATGCATGCCACCCAAATACATTGTTGAAACCTTCTAAGTCCAAAATGTCTGTGTTTTCAAGAAGCAGCCATTCTTTCAGCCAGCAAAATGCGGCTGATTCATAGTAAAGTTTAAAGTCTGGCAGGGCAAATCCACCTCTTTCTTTTGCATCAGTTAGTATTTTAAATTTTATTCTGGGCTTCTTGCCCTGCCAGACGAATCTAGAAATATCTCTCTGCCACTTCTTGAAACAGTCCATTTTATCCAAAATTTGCAGTGTTTGAAACAAAAACAACATTCTTGGCAATACATTCATTTTTATCACAGCAATAAGGCCTAGCAATGAAAGCTTCAGATTTGACCATATTTCTAAATCCTTTTTCACTTCCATCCAACATTTTTCATAATTATCTTTGAATAAGTTCACATTCTTGACAGTCATATTAACCCCCAGGTATTTCACTTTCTTAACCAATGTTAACATGTCTCCTTCTGAAACCTCTCTCTCTCAATCACTGTTAGATTTTTCTCTAGAACCTTAGTTTTTAACTTGTTCAACTTAAATCCCGCAACCTGACCAAATTCTTGAATCAGATCCAATACTCTTTTAGTACTAGATTCTGCCTCCTGTAATGTCAATACTAGATCATCAGCAAATGCTTTCAATTTGTACTGTTTGGCTCCGACTTGTATACCTTTAACCAATTGGTCCCTTCTAATCATATTTAAAAGAACCTCCAGGACCGATATAAAAAGCAATGGGGAAATTGGGCAACCTTATCATGTTCCTTTCTCTATCTTAAATTCTTCCGTCACTACATTATTGACAATTAGTTTAGCCTTTTGTTCTGAATATATTGCACCTATACCATTTCCAAAACCTTGACCAACCCCCATCCCCTGTAGGTTCTTCTTCATAAAACTCCAGGAAATGTTGTCGAAAGCTTTCTCCGCATCCACAAATATCAAAACTGCTTTGGTATTAATATTCACTTGTAGTTTTTCTAAAATATTAATTATATTTCTCGTATTATCAGACAAGTGTCTACCCGGGAGAAAGCCTGCTTGATCTTTATGTATCTCTTCTGCTAATACCTTTTTTAATCTTTTGGCCAAAATATCTGCAAAAAAATTATAATCCACATTAAGCAGAGATATGGGGTGGTAATTCTTAAGCTGTGTCTTCTCGGACTCTGTTTTCGGTATAAGTGTAATATAAGCTGCCTTCCACGACTCTGGTGCTTTTTCCTTTCCAAAATTTCATTACAGACTTCCTTTAATTGTTGTATTATCCATTCTTTCAAGGATCTATAATATCTTGAAGTTAAGCCATCTGGCCCCTGGAGATTTACCCAATTGCATATTCTGAATGGCACCTTCTACCTCCTGCTCGGTTATTTTATAATTCAGCATTAACTTATTTTCTTGAGAGATTTTTTGTAGTCCATTTATTTTCAAAATCGATCAATGTCAATGTCAATTTCTTTCTGTGTCCCTTGTGTATATAATTGTTTAAAGTACCTCTGGAAGCATTTTCTAATCTCCACTGGATTCTGTATATTTTTTCCTTCCACTTCCAAATTTGTAATAGTATTGAGTTTTTGTCTTTTTTTCATTTGCCAAGCCAGCAATTTCCCACATTTATTAGCCGATTCGAATGTCTTTTGTCTCATCTGTTTAATTTTCCATTCTATTTCTGGTTCATCATTTTCATATATTGTACTTGATGTAACTTTATTTCTCTCAAGATCTCCTGCGACTTTGGTTTCGCTCTCAATTTCTTCTCACCTTCCTTTATTTTCTCCAAAATTTTGTCTTTTTTCTCATTTTGAGCTCTCTTCTTTATTGCATTCTGTTGTATAAAAAATCCTCTCATAACCACTTTGCTTGCATCCCAGATTACTCTTTTTTCAACAGTGGTATTCATATTTATATCAAAATAATATTTATCTCATATTTATCTCAAAATAATCTCTCAAGGTTTTTTGGGCCTTCTTAGTCACTTCTTCGTTCCTAAACAAGGTGTCGTTCATCCTCCATCTAAAGGAACCAATTGGTGTTAGTTTCATCTCCATCTTCACAGCATTATGGTCGGAGCAGGTTTTAGGACAAATTTCCACTTTTCTTGTCTTCGGGGCCAGCCCTCTAGTTACCCAAATTTGGTCAATTCTTGTCCATGTCATTTTGGCTTCAGAGAAGAAAGTTCCCTCTCTGCCCAAGGGGTTCTTTATTCTCCAAATATCAACTAAGTCCATATTGTCAGTCATGTCAAAAAAGGTTTTTGGTAGTCTGCCATCCTTAGTAACTACCTGTCTCTGTGCCTTGTCCATATTTGTAGATACCACTCCATTCATATCCCCCATCATGATCATATTGTAATCCAAATAGTCCATCAGAGTCTCATGCAAATTCTGATTTTCCCTCATTTGGTGCATAAACGCCTACTATCAAGAATTTCTCTCCTTGTAATTGAATTTCAATTGCCACAAATCTTCCTTGGTCATCTTTAAATATGAATTTCGGTGATAGGCTCTCCTTTGCATAAATTACTACTCTTTTTTTAACTTTGTCTGATGAAATAAATTCTTGACCCAGTCTTTTATTACTCAATACTTTCCCATGCAGCCTTATCACATGTGTTTCCTGTAGGCAAATCAAGTCCAATTGTTCCTTTTTTAATAAATGAAAGACTCTTCGCCTTTTTAAAGGGGAATTGAGTCCATTCACATTCCACATTTACCGTAATTGTTCGTTTATTTGCCCTTTGCCCGAAGATCCCAGGGAGGTGTGCAACATTAAAAACATAATTTGGATAGCACAATAATAAAATAGAAACAGAAAGAAATATTGCTTTAAAAGGCAATAGATTGCTTAATGGCTGAAGACCTGGGTAAAGAGGACTGTTTTTGCCTGGCACTGAAAAACATTGGATCATAGGTTTGGAAGGGGCGACAAGGGTCATCTAGTCCAACCCCTTCAATGGAGCTATCCACACTCAACATGTTAAAAAGGTCAAGGCGCCTTTGTGGATTGCATTAGGTGAATTAACTGGAGTGATGGTTTCTATAGAGGATCCTGCTTTAAGTTAAGTAGCTGACTAAAATAACCAGTATTTAGACAGCATTTCTGATAATTCAAAGCACTTTGTATATGTTGTCATGTTGTTCTCCTTCTAAGACAACTGTTAGGTTAGTCATATGGCTAGTCACCATATTGTAGAGGATGGTGACTGGGTCAGAAAGAGTTTAGGTAAGGTTGCCTGTGGCAATCCTATGTATGTATAATTTGGGGTTCGGGGGAGTCCTGCCATGTTCAGTAAAGTAAGTAGGCATAGGATTTCTGCCTTGGTGAGTTCATGGCAGAGGAATGATAAACAAGTTACCAAGAAATAACCTAAAGTGGATTTGCTGCTCTTGTGCAACAAACCCCATGTGCAAACGAAAGGGAATTTTTCAGTAAGGAAAGTGACAGGGAAAACACACCAGAAAGTGTAAGAATAACCGTCTTAAAAATTTCCCCACAAACAAATCAGAATGAATGCTCATAAACAGTCTCCGAGTTAAGATGCTCAATGCATTTGTAATGCCAAGGGAAATCCTTCACTGGCCAGCATGCTCATTCACATTACAAATGCCTCATTTTCTCTGCTACATTAACTATGATCCCACAAATTGAATCTTCATATACAGAAAATGTCCCTTAGCAATAGGATCTTTCATAAGGTGACACACTTGACACACAAGGCTCTGAGTTTGATGTCTGAACCTTCTCATAGTTTTCCAAGTAATGTTCAAAAGGAGGGATTTGTATGTGTCAAGAGAGCTGCACACCTCAGTTTCATCGCACTTCTTTTTTTTCTTTTTAAGCACTATTTAGTGAAAAAGCATTGCACGGTAAGCAGTGCTATGATGAACCATCTGGAAATGCTGAGCAGCTAAAATGCCTCTTGGCAGATCAGGAATGCAAATGCTTACAGATTAAAAATTGAGGGATTAAAAATATTTCCTCACTTGAAAATATATTTGAAGCACTTAGTACAGCAATGTTACATGCAGAAAGAAGAAATATAGTAGAAGCGGTGTATACATTTATTTTTAAAACAACAGCACGTTGATCTTATATATTTGTGTCTTGTCTGAGATTATTCCCCCCACCCCCCAAAAATCCCAAAGGTAGTGCCATATCTTCAACAGAGATTGGGCCTTTGGCACCTCTTCCCTTCCATCTGTATGCTGAATGTGTGGAAGGAGACTTGGGATGAACTCCCTGGCCCCACCTTCAGTCCCTGTGTGTCATAATTTAATAGAATAGGAAGGGAACCCAAGGGTCCTCTAGTCCAACCCCCTGCAATGTTGGAAGCCTGTCCACAGCCATTCCTGGGTGGGCTTGAACCTCCACTGGCCGATTGTGCCTCAGGAGAGCCATGGAAAGTGGGAAGGAGACACCTGTATACCTCCATCTGTACATACATAGGTTCTTCCATACACCTGAGAACAGAGATGTGACCCAGCCATTCTACTTCTCCTGGGTTTCTTTGGGAGGAAGGGCAGGATATAAATTAAATAGATATAGAATAGAGTAGAATTTGTTTGGCCTCCATTTTCTTGCAACCATTATCATGGCTGCTGAGGAATAATGGTTCCCTTATTTCACACATTTGAAACAATTAATTAGAAAAATTCTTTCTAGTCATCTAAGAAACCTTTATGCAATGCTCAACTATTCTTTTTCATGCAATAAGGCTGGGCTTTGATGCAGTGCTACTAAATATGCAAAAAGTGACCATTCCCAACATACCTCTAATGTGTCGTCCACAGCTACAAACCCACAAACATTTATCCGAAGTAAATCCCTATTTGACTTATATGCAGAATTCATCATGCGAAAGGCTGAGCTGGATGAATCCTAAGCCAGAATTAAGATTGCCGGAAGAAATATCAACAACCTCAGATATGCAGATGACACAACCTTGATGGCAGAAAGTGAAGAGGAATTAAAGAACCTTTTAATGAGGGTGAAAGAGGAGAGTGCAAAATATGGTCTGAAGCTCAACATAAAAAAAACTAAGATCATGGCTACTGGGGCCATCACCTCCTAGCAAATAGAAGGGGAAGAAATGGAAGCAGTGAGAGATTTTACTTTCTTGGGCTCCATGATCACTGCAGATGGTGACAGCAGTCACGAAATTAAAAGATGCCTGCTTCTTGGGAGAAAAGCAATGACAAACCTAGACAGCATTTTAAAAAGCAGAGACATCACCTTGCCAACAAAGGTCCGTATAGTTAAAGCTATGGTTTTCCCAGTAGTGATGTATAGAAGTGAGAGCTGGACCATAAAGAAGGCTGATCACTGAAGAATTGATGCTTTTGAATTATGGTGCTGAAGGAGACTCTTGAGAGTCCCATGGACTGCAAGAAGATCAAACCTATCCATTCTTAAGGAAATCAGCCCTGAGAGCTCACTGGAAGGACAGATTCTGAAGCTGAGACTCCAATACTTTGGCCACCTCATGAGAAGAGAAGACTCCCTGTTGGGAAAGATGGAAGGCACAAGGAGAAGGGGGCGACAGAGGACGAGATGGTTGGATAGTGTTCTCGAAGCTACCAGCATGAGTTTGACCAAACTCTGGGAGGCAGTGGAAGACAGGAGTGCCTGGCGTGCTCTGGTCCAGGGGGTCATGAAGAGACGGACACGACTAAACGACTAAACAACAACAACAAAATCCCTCTGAACTCAATGGCGCTTCCAAGCAGACATGACTGGGTCTGCACTGTGATTAATGTTTCCTGAAGTTTGACAGTGAAGGGCATCATTTTATATAAGCAGTTTATATAACTGGTTAATCTCGACTTGAGGTGTGATTATTGCTAATTGAAAACTAATTCTGATAACTTCAGAGGAGTATTTTAAAACAGCTGCTAGCTCTGTAGTTCATTCCTCTTCAGTCCCTTTCTTTAAATACTGATTAGACGAAGGGCTGAAAAGAGCTTCAGAAAGAGATGATCCCAAAGGACTCCTGATGCTAACCAGGAGGAAATATCTGTGGAAATATCTGTGGAAATATTGGAAAGGCCCACTGAAGAGGAGCAGTTATGGCACAGCCCGTTATTTGCCCAGCAACAGAAAAGAGACAAAGAGAGGCCAGAATAGTTTGTGGCTCAAAGACTTAACAGATTTATTGTTGTACCACATGCTTTTGCCAGTAGAATCCACTTCAATTGAATAAAGTGGCATTTCATTTTTTTATTTTTTTTAAACAAAGGTTGCAACACAGATAAGCTGCTGTGCTTTTAAGAGCCAGGCTAGATGCATTTGTTTGTTGATTCATGAGTCTGTCCCCAAGGGAGGCTGCAAGACTAATTTTTACAACACATCTTCATCTCAGTGTACTGGGTTCAAGCCCCATGTTGGGCAAAAGATTCCTGTATTGCAGGGGGTTGGACTGGATGACCTTCGGGGTCCCTTCCAATGCAACAATTCTATGATTTCACGAGTACATGCAACAATACTTGGAGACTTACTAATTAATAATAAGGCTGTCTGACTTCCAGGAGCAAAATGGGACCAAGGACCTGTGGTGGCTATTTGTGTTTTTGAGAAAATGGCTTATTGTGTTTTGGTGCTCTAGACCAGTGTTTCCCAACCTTGTGCCTCCAGCTGTTTTTGGACTACAGTTCCCATCATCCCTTGCCACTGGTCTTGCTAGTCAGGGATGATGGGAGTTGTAGTTCAAAAACAGCTGGAGGCACAAGGTTGGGAAACACTGCGTCTAGACAACTGCTGCATAGCATACTATTGCATAACAGACTCCCTCGGGAGGTTGTGTACTCACCTTCCTTGGAGGTTTTTAAGCAGAGGTTGGATGGCCATCTGTCATGGAAGCTTTAGCTGAGATTGCTGCATTGCAGGGGGTGGACTAGATGACCCTGGGGAACCCCTTCTGTGGTAAATGTAGCATAAATAAATAGTTACAGATGGTTAAGGTCTTTTTTTAAAAAGAAAAAGAAGTATTGTTCAAATGCAGCACAAAGCTAATAAATAAATGGTAAAGTTCTTTTAGTAAGTTGCAGCGTCTGCACTTCCTAGAAGGTTCTACCACAGCAAAGAGCTGCACGTGTGAAGGGAGCTGAGCCCTCCCCTCCTTCAAGGGCCTTGAAAACCTGCCAACCCAGGCAGCCACCCCAGCACCCTGCACAAAGGCCAAATGAAAGACACACCCAAACAGTAACATTACATCCCGATCTGATTAGATGCTTAGCCTAAAATGGAAATATCAAAAACTCATCTTGCCATCGTCCTGGGGGTCCAACGAAGGTATGTAAGCAGTGCTTTTTTCTCAAGGATAAACAGTTACCAGCATCTTTCCCCCCCCCCCTAGAAGAAACATACTGGTTAAAAGTGCAGCACTTACTGTAACAACTTCATGGTGCACCTTTTTTCTAGAAGAAACACACTGGGTGTAGAGAGGGTAGGGAGGCGGGAGCGGTAAAAAAAATGCTTGTCAAGAGAGACAGTGAACTGAAGATTTGGGGCCTGATAAAATGAGTTGGTGGAAAGAGAGAAGCGATATGCAAAGAAATCTATATATACATTTTGTTCTCTTTATTTGAAACACATGGTTTTCTGCAAAAGGCAGAACTGCTACAGGACATTGCAAGAAAATTCATGTTCAGCGCTTTCTACAGAGCAAGCGGTCGCCATGGAGACGGCAGCCATGCACCAGTACTGAAGCTATGGGAGACATGATTATTTTCAGAATCGGCCTATGAGAAAGGAGAGACACATCTGCCAGCATCTTGTCATAGTCAGAGGCTCTGATATGTTTTTATTGTGCTGCTTGATTATGACATTTTAATCATTTGGTTGGTTATAGTAGAAAGGTGAGGGTAAAGGACCTCTGGACGGTTAAGTCCAGTCAAAGGCAACTATGGCGGAAGCCAGAGCACATGGAAACGCCGTTTAACCTTCCTGCCACAACTGTACCTTTTCAATCAATCAAACCTTTATTGCATTAGCATACGGCCATAGCAGGATAAGACAAAAATGCTAGAGACAAGCAACCAAACAAGATTCAAAGCGATATTACTGGCGTTATGACATTTAAATTACCCTAAGACAATAATGTAAAGATTTAGTTGCCGGCGCCAGGAATCTAAAGTGCGGATGTATATAAAGCATATAATGGCCCCAAAATAGGCTCGGCACATTAGGTTAAAAAGGTAATAAAAGAATTAAAACATGTCCAGGTCTAGGGCACACTACCCAGAGTAGCCCTGAGTTTCAAAGCCTGCACTATAAAGATTGCCACCCCACGTGAAATTTGTGGATTTGCGTCCACAAGAAGCGATTTCAAACAGTCTTCCTTAGATGTGATGGTGGACGGGATCAAGAGGAGGAGCTTAGTTCTTATTAGCTCATAAATAGGGCAGTAGAAAAAGAAATGTATGAAGTCCTCTACTTCATTCATTGTGCATGGACATAGACGCTGGGTAATAGGGGTCTTAGAATAAATCCCCTGCAAGAAACTGTACCTTTTTATCTACTTGCACTGGCATGCTTTCGAACTGCTAGATGATGATGGTGATGATGATTAGATTAGCAGAAGCTGGGACAGAGCAACGGAAACTCACCCCGTCGCATGGATTTGAATGGCCAACCTTCTGATTGGCAAGCCCAAGAGGCTCAGTGGTTTAGACCACGGCGCCACCCATTCCCCTGAGTTATAGTAGTATTGAGGGGGTTTAGTAATAAATTTGTATTTGTTTCAAAATTTTGAAGCATGGGGAAAGTCACCAAGCCAATGGTGGGCATGCTGTTGCTCTGACCTTGACCATCCAAAAAAACAAGTAGCTCTCCTTGATTTAAAAAGCCTGTTAGGCTATTACAGTGAGACACGTTTCTGCATAAAATGTAGTTTGGGTCTTAATCTGGAGCAAAGATGACCGGAACCTGCCGAGCCTGCTTTTGTTCAAGGCCCTGTTTATACTTGGATTTGCCAAGCTGTTTGAAACTTGACAGCTACCCTATTTAGAACTTTAATCTAAATAAAACCTGGGCCATGAGTCAGTTTTGTAGTGTGGAAACTTGAAAGTCTGCATGTTCTCACACTGGAATATATCACTGTATCATTTTGTCAAAAGTCTCTTACATGTTTAATGTTTTAAAACAAGCAGTGCCGTGGGGATAAACAGTGGATTCTGCCCCGAATGTTAATTTCTGGGCAAGTGCTAAATCTATACCCAGAGCTCTCAATTGCATGAATATTGTGCAAAGCTGCTCTTTGATTTCACAAACTGGCAGTTGTCCAGCTTGCACATACAAATGTCATCCCTCTTCCTGTAAAACTGTAACAGTATTTCAGTGGAGATTTACTTCAGCCAGCTTAGAAAACATAGACACACATTTGGACACATCACGCCATGTGGAGGCCAATGTTAAACTGAAAAACTAAAACACACTTGGCACATATGTGGCCAAACTATAAAGGTAAAGGTAAAGGTACCCCTGCCCGTACGGGCCAGTCTTGACAGACTCTGGGGTTGTGCGCCCATCTCACTTAAGAGGCCAGGGGCCAGCGCTGTCCGGAGACACTTCCGGGTCACGTGGCCAGCGTGACATCGCTGCTCTGGCGAGCCAGAGCCGCACACGGAAACGCCGTTTACCTTCCCGCTGGTAAGCGGTCCCTATTTATCTACTTGCACCCGGAGGTGCTTTCGAACTGCTAGGTTGGCAGGCGCTGGGACCGAGCAGCGGGAGCGCACCCCGCAGCAGGGATTTGAACCGCCGACCTTTCGATCGGCAAGTCCTAGGCGCTGAGGCTTTAACCCACAGCGCCACCTGCGTCCCTGCGTCCGGCCAAACTATATCCTGCCTTAATTAGGTTCTATGTGGCAAATTTCATACAACAGTCAGCATCCAAACAGTCAGCATCCAAAATAGACCAAAAAAAGGAGGGAGAAAAATCTCAATATCTGTATGCAGTATAGAATTTTAGTAGCAAACAAGTCCAATGAGTTTTCGCCTACATCAATTGATCAGGAGTCAAAATACAAAGTTGAAACTAAAGGTTAACTGAAGCATAATTTATAGTGTGCTTCTTCTAAGGCATACAAAGTAAAGTGATGGATGGACAGGGTGTTACAGAAAATCTCACACTGGTGTATACACCATACTCTTAAAGTATACACCCAAAAAACTAGGGGAACTGTAGTTTACCCCCATGGAGCAACAATTCCCAGCACCATTAACAACCTACAGTTTGCATGGTTCTTGGGGGGGATGTGTTTTGAACATATAGTGTGCATGGAAAATCAAAGAGAGAGAGATAAAAAGGAGGAGCTGCATTTCAAATTGATACGACTTATATATGAGATCTGAAAGAACACCCTGTTGCTATTTGATGCTTATGAATGCATCTTCACAGCCTTGCGCGGTCTGACAGGTTGCCATGGAAACAGCAGTGTCAGCATCCAGCAGTCCATTTGTAAATGGACAGCTCCATGTTCTGTATCTCTAAAGTTGAGTGTGTGCGTGCAACTGAAGATAAAACAGCAGTAAAGAAAGATAAAATGATACTCTCCAGAAAATGTTACTTGGCCCAGAACAAAACACCCCAAACACAGAGCAGAAGCAGCTCAGGACAATCTGCTGCCTTGGGCAAAGCTCAAGATGGTGCCTTCTCCTAAGGCACAGACAGAAGCCAATTTGACTGGTAGTTTAATCTTCAATACTGGTAAAAGGACTGCATCCTGAGGACAGCAGGCTAATGCAAGGGGTACAGCCAGACAACATGGCACTCATATGGCACTGTCCCCTCCCTGCACCTCAGCACCTGTCACCTGAGGCAGCTGCCTCCCTCTGCCTCATCGTAGGGCTGGCCCAGAAGAAAGGTATTAGTTTGGTGTTAGGAAACACAATCAGCTGGTTTGATTCCACTCCTCAATATACAGCTTTACAATGCAGAGAAATAATGTTTGGTTTCATTTCAGTACACACCTGCCATATCGCCTTCAAGCCCTACCCATTCCTCCATGCAAATTGATGCTAGCATATCCTTAAAGCTGTTAGCCGTCCTATGCATTACACAGCAGAATGAGGCTGTTGTCTGAGGAATTCCTGACTGTACCACTTCAGGTGGCAGCAGGTGAGTCCCTCTTCCTGATCTGCTACCATCCGACTCACCTAGCTGCTCCTCACTTCTGGGCTGGCCTCATCCTCAAGTGCAGGGCAGGCCCAATATATTTTGGCACCTGAGGCAAACCACCAAATGCTGCTCTCCGCCTGCCAGGGAAGAAAGACTTGGTAAAGGCCAACATCAGGAGCAAAGGGGGAATAAAGATCTGCTGCATCAGGACCTGCGGTCCCTGTGGATCCTGCCATCTGAGGCAGTTGCCTCACCTTGCCTCATGTGTGGTCCAGTCCAGCTCAAGGGTGCAGCAGCAAAGAAGAAGGCAGGTCTGGCTCTACCGGCAGGCCTCTGCTAATTGCTTCTCTTTCTACCTTGTGCTGGACCTACACGGACCTGTTTAACCTTATTAGAATGATATTAGATATGCCTTTCTAAAATATCACAGGGCCTACTTGTAAATTAAAACTGTTTCTTTGTTTTCTCCATCAAAACAGTTTCCCTGCAGACGGTTGCTGGTTGCTCTGCAGGGCCCTCTGGTGTCACATTTTAATAATGCATTACGAAGGTTAAAAGCAAGATGTCATGTATCCATCTACGTTGTGAAAACCGTTGTTGTTGTTTAGTTGTTTAGTCGTGTCCGACTCTTTGTGACCCTATGGACCAGAGCACGCCAGGCACTCTTGTCTTCCACTGCCTCCCGCAGTTTGGTCAGACTCATGTTTGTAGCTTCGAGAACACTGTCCAACCATCTCGTCCTCTGTCGTCCCCTTCTCCTTGTGCCCTCCATCTTTCCCAACATCAGGGTCTTTTCCAGGGAGTCTTCTCTTCTCATGAGGTGGCCAAATTATTGGAGTCTCAGCTTCAGAATCTGTCCTTCCAGTGAGCACTCAGAGCTAATTTCCTTAAGAATGGATGCATTTGATCTTCTTGCAGTCCATGGGACTCTCAAGAGTCTCCTCCAGCACCATAATTCAAAAGCATCAATTCTTTGGCGATCAGCCTTCTTTATGGTCCAGCTCTCACTTCCATACATCACTACCGGGAAAACCATGGCTTTAACTATACAGACCTTTGTTGGTAAGGTGATGTTTCTGCCTTTTTTTTTTTTTTTTTGCTTTTTAAGATGCTGTCTAGGTGAAAACCGTTACTTAATGTTTAAAACCATGAGTGTCGATCTGCCCTTGGTGCTCCTCCCCTTTCAAATAGGAGCCTTGTTGTGAAATGTGATTGCTAAGAGATGACCAAGAGGAGCTGGTGAAGATGCCAGACTAAGGACCTGACCAAACCACAGGCCCATCTGTCTTCAAGTTTAGTAAACGTACAAACCACTTTTAAAGAAAACATTCTTTGCAAAGCAGTGCATAACAACCAAACCAACCAACATACGCACATCTTTAAAATAAGACCTGCATTTCATAATCATATATATAAAAAAAAGTCAGCAGAAAAATTGATCAACCCAGCAAAGACTATAAGCCACTTAAAGTGCCATCTGCGCTCAAGGGAAACTGACTATAAATGTGTTATCTGACTTGAATGGTTTTGAATATAACTTTTTAATGAAAAGTTGATAATTTTTTATTCTGATGTTTATTCTTTGTCTACTTATGGATTAATTAATTTAGGGCATATGCCCTGTTATTGCTGGTAAACAATATAATTATAATTACATAGCATTATATGCACAAATCAGACTTCCCAGTTTTAGTTTTTAAAAGGTGAGCCTCCCCCTCAGTAATAGGTTTATTGTATCATTTCTAAAGCTTCAGGAAAACCATGGTATGTGGGGCCAGCTTATATAATAGAATCAAGCCCCTCAGTGTTTTTTGGGCCAATCCATTTTTTGAAAGACAACAAGTTTACATATGGAACGAATGGATGGCAGATAGAATTTGTTAACACAAAATACGTATGGACTTTTCCAAATATAGAAAAGTGTTCACATTCAGATACCAATACAAATAAAACAAACTGCTTGACATCTTCCCTAGGCTCTCATGGTACCCAGTTCAATGGCTGCTGAACTTCTTTTGCAGAGCTTTGCTGCCAGGCAACCGAAAATTTGATGAGGCAACGTGAGGAGCTTCAGAAGCATGATGTATATTAAAGAGTCGGTCTCTTCTGCCAGAAACACTATTTGGCAAGCTGCAGGATTCCTTCTGTGTGATCATTCTGAGACCTGTTTGACTAAAAGAAGCTGTTAGATGAGAAACAGGAATAGCAACTGGTGTTAATAGCTGCTGGTAAGCAGGCTGCATTGCAGCTGCTTTGCATGAAGGATGGCGAAAGGGGAGGTGGAGAATAAGACACAGAACCATGCGATACCTGCTGGCAGTCCAGTGGTACGAGGAGAGCCAGAGGGGAATCTGAAAACGCCTTTCCTACCGTCAGCTTTGACGCAAGAAACTGTGACAAGAGAAGGGGTGTCTATTCACCGAGCTCTGATTCCAAAGTGGGCTCTCGTGATTTGATCTGGGTTGATCTTGAGTTGACCCAGATGGGATTAGGAGTCTGCTTCAGAATTGGCGGTCCCTTTAAGAGCTGGTCTGAAGGCTGTGGCCTTGTCTCCGTTTCTGTACAATTTCCCCTGAGAGAAATTGTACAGATGTCACCAGGGATGTGCTAATGACATGGGATGTCACCAGGATGTGCTAATGACATCTAGCTCTCTTTATCTGACACACCTGAATCAGGAGGGGGCTGGGGCTGTTTCAAACTGGTGTCTGTGCAGCTTCTGTTTGGGAGGGAGTGCCACACCATCTAGATATCTGTGTCATGCCTGATTTGAAGCTTGCAAAATCAAAATCAAAAGTTGTTTATTCAATAATAATTTTAAATATGTAACTGGTTAACATTAAAACAATTATACAAACAAATCCATAAATTAGCCAACAACGGAACAAATACAGGGAGCTAATCTGGACCAATAATCTTCCCCTCCAAACCAGTAACAAACAACCCACACAAGCCAATACGGCCTCAAACTAGTACTCTTTGCAGGTTTCTGACTTAGCCACACTGCCACTTGTCATGAGCCGATAAGTTTTCTGCTTGCCCCGTTGTCAGGGAACTGCCATTGGCTCAGGGGGGAGAGGGGAAAGGCTGGATGGATTACAGAGAACCCCTAAAGATCGTGGGAAGCAGCTCCTCCTCAGCAGAGGAGAGTAACCACGCATCCAGTGGAGAGGAGCTTCAGGGCTCGGAGGAGGCGAGGCGGTGCCAGGACACCTTGCCTGGGCAAAGCGGGGAGGAGAGAGGTCCTCCATTACCCACGCCCTCCTTGCGCAGTAAGCTTTGGAGGCGAAGACTGGGTGTCAAGAAACTACTTTCCTGGGGAAGGTTTAAGGACCGGCCACTCACGGATTCTGCCAGTGAATGAGCCAGCCACGGGAGAGTGGCGCTCTGGACAGATAAGTTTATTTTGGCATCAAAAGCAAGGCTTCACAGCCGAGCAGGGAGGCATTTGCCTGCTTGCTCTCAAGCAACCCCTTGGAACCCTTACACCCGTGCTTTCCAGGGATGAGTCCAAGCTGCGTTTCATTTGTCCCAGGAAAACCTGCTGTTTAGCACTAAACTGGAACAAATGTCAATCTGCAGAAAACACAACAGGCGTTCGTTGCAATTCCGCAGTAAACAGCAGGTTTTCCCAGGGGAGAGCAGCGGGAGAAATGGAAGTGTGGAAGAGCCCTGAAATTCCCATCATCCCCAACCATTTGCCCTGCTGGCTGGGGCTGATAGGAGTTGTTCAGAAATACTGAAAGGGAGGAAGGAGTAGCTGGGGGTGAAGAAGACTGGCCTTGATTAGTGCCAGCCTCACTATAGCCTCCATCCAGACTGTAGGGATCACTGTCACCCAACAAGCAGAGCTGAGCAGCCAGGTAGGTGTGGACAAGACAGGCCTTCTCTCTCCAAGGCTCTTCTCCACTCTCCACATCCACAGGACTGAAAAATATCCAACAAAAAAAGCACTTCAGCACACAAAAGGATATTTCAGATACCAGCTTGTCCCAATGGTCCTGCAGGATCCCACTTAGAGCTCCTACATTATCAAAGTGCCACAAATACTTTGGGGTCAAAAAGATCAATGAATCAAGTACTTCTGCCAATGTGATAAAGAGCAACGTTTCTCTATGAATATCATACAAAAGAGCCTCACAGTTGATTCCTCAATACCTATGGAAACCTATGAAAAAGTCTGAATGTATTAATGGGATTAATTGGAAGATTAATCAGTAAGGTTGTGAAGTGTAGCTTTACAATGTGGATTTTTAATTGGATTTTAATTTCAACATCCCCTGTGAAAGGTTCCTCATACCAAGACATAAAGCCAAGGCTTTTTGTTATATCAGCAGTAATCTAATGGATTAAGGGCTGGAACAGAGTTCTTGGAATACCGTTTTTCTTAGAATTTCTTAGAATTTCTCATATCTGATGCAAAGAGACAAAGCAGTGGTGTCAGGACTGCCTCTCGGTCCCAGCTCACAGAGGACCGACGCCCATTGGATGTTATATACAAAAGTCTTTATTGAAGTTTAGTTTCCATTTCCAAGCTTTGGGCGCGCAGACCCACGTCTTGACGCTAGATCGGCTAAGTCCCCTCTGACTCACTGCTGACCCCACACCAGTTTAAGATTCTAGCCCGGCTCCACCTCCTGCGCTGCTCTTTCCTTCGCTGGGTCCTTCTGCCCTCTGGTGTTACTTCCTTCCTGGATTCCTCTGACGCTGACCCCCCTGAATCTCGCCCTTCCTTCCAGCGGGCTTTAGGACCTGGCTCCTTGTCAGGACTCCCTGCTGTGCCGCTCGCCTCTACATTTGAACTTGGCGCGCGCGCCCAGCCGGTAACCTTCCTTCTGACCGTTTCCCCGCTTCCTGATGTGGGCGTTGCCAAACCTGACTCCTCTCCTCCCGCTGGTGGTGAGAGCATTGGTCCCGACTCCTGGGACTCCCCCTCCCCACTGCGCTCTGGTGGGGAAGCTGGTCCTGATCTCCAACTGCTGCTCAGGGACTCCCCGCTGGCCCCTCCCTCCTGGGGCTTCCCCCCTGGAACCCCCCTCGCTCTGGCCATGGGCGCTCCCTTCTGTGAGTCCTCCGATTCGCTAGAGAGACTTGTGGAGTGACTCTGGCCGCTGTCACTGCCTGCTCCCCCTTCGTACTCCTCCTCCTCACTCTCCATTTGCTCCCCCTCCTGTGTCTCTCTTTCTGAACCCCTGACAAGTGGTCTCTCTTTCTCCAGCCCCAGACAATACACAGAGATGAAGGCAGGAAAATGGCACCTATTGCATCGAGCAACAGTTTCGTGCTTTACACTCTGACCATACATGGCTTCAAATCTCACATCAGAGCACACATCACATGGGCAGGGGCACAAAAATTGCTATCAATCTCCAGGGTATTTTTTTAGTGTGAGGTTGGCCACAAAACTGTGCAGCAAGAAAGCTAATAATGTGCAGTTGGAAAAATGGAGGTGAGGGGAACTAGGCACCTTAGGTGTATGTGTTTATTAAGCACTTAAGTGATAGGCAGTGTCAGGGACAGTATGTACACCAAATGTGTAAAAATAGAATGTGCTCTGTTTCCATACCAAGGGTATGTTCACATTTCCACTTACTCCCCATCCAGTGCTCTCCTACGGGTGGTTTTTGAAGCTGTGCTCACATGATGTTAGCCACAACCATAAAACCTGCTTCTATGTTCTGCTCTTTACAGAGTCAGGTCTTTTCAAAGTAAATCTCCACAATGCACTCCTGACATCTTCTGGACTATCTCTGAAATTACAATGTGCATCTTTGTACTTGGAAGTCCAGGGCAGCTCACCACACACACACACACACACAGCAGCTTTTCTGCTCTGCATCAATGCTGTTAACTGCAGGCTGTAATTTGGAAGAAAACTCAAGTGTACATCCCTAACAGTGCCACTTTTAAGCCTGACATGTGGAAACAACCCAAATTTCCTTTCAGAATCTTTAACAGGGGTTGTCAGTTGTGGGGGGGAGGGCAGGATTTAATACATTATTGTAATAATAATAGCACATCCGTTTTCTAAAGAACTAGTTTTTGAGATTTATTTGCACATGGCAACTTCAGCCCTGCTACTTGATTAAGCATTGAGATTCACAACATTCAGAAGCAGTAAGGCTGCTGCTGTCCTGCTAAAGGTGGGGCTCCTCCCAAGCAAATATAAAAAAGGTTCGTGACTCCTCAATGGAATTTTTTTCCAGATGGAAGAGTCAGTAGCTTCTATGGCTCTGAAGATAAAGAGAACTCTAGTTTGTTCTGCAAACAGAAGGCTAAAATAAACATGAGGAAGTACGGTAACTAAGTTGAAAATTGGTAGTGAAGCAGCAGCAGCATCTCCTGGGTGCCTCCTGCACTCTTATTTCTTTCCATGGCAAATAAACCTTGCAGTCACTTTGGTTAACTTTGCCTTAAGCCCTCAGAATGGCCAGGCAAATTGCTCTGAGTTTTAGGGCTTTTCGGTTTTTCCTATGGAAGCACACCACACCCACACCCACACCATTATCATTCTTATTAATCCTGCACATTAGGATTATATTGCTTAACTCTGGTGTTTTCAAAGCTTTAGAATACTTTGTTGGCTTCTGTCTGTCTCAAGAAACAATGGAGTGTGCCTCCAGGGGTGAAGTCAAACCGTTGCATGAGCAACACCAAAATGACTTCCCCAGGACACAAGTCTGGGCAGTGTCCTGCGCTGCCCCGAAAACATGACCCCCATTCTCAGCCCCACAGATGTGGTCCAAAGGAAAGCAGAGCAATACGTTTGGCACCATCTTGGCTGCAGTAATTGCTGGAAGGAGGCATACAAGGTGCCATCCAGCTGCCTTAGGGACTCTGTTCCAGATCTGTGTAGGGTTTACTCCTTAGCATTTTCTTCTGAAGATATCCCACAAAGATATCTTCTCCTGAAGATATCCCACAAAGCAGCAGGGGGTTAGGATTAAAGTTTTCCTTCTCCTAAATGGGCTACCTTCCCAGGTGGACTCTCACTTCCCTCTGCAGCATGTGCAGTGGATTGGGACCATTGGACCCAATCCACTGGAGCCAGTCTTCGCATGCAGACAGAAGTCCCAACTCACCAAGGTTAGGGTTGCTAAGGACTTGTAAAATGGTCACCATCTCTGCAGCCAGAGGGTATGCAAAGACATGTACCTTCTTGCTCCCATGAGAGCTGCTAAAATGGAAGATGCTGGATTTGTATCCAGAGTAGGGATGCTGTCCCACTTTGGTTGTCAGTTTGCTGAACTGCCAGCTGATTATGGTCTGCTGCACTTCTCACTTCATTATATTTTGCTATTCCCATTTCAGTCTCACTCATCGTCAAATATAATGTTATTGTTTTCAAAAAACCCTACCCAATGAGTGTCTGATTCTATCTTAATTGTCCATCAAGCAGGCATATTGCCTCAGGCTTTCGTGGGCCTGAGGGGATGGTTCCTCCTTCTGCTTGCAGTTGAATCCACACACACCAGCTACTGTGGAAGGTGAAAAACTGAACCCAATTTAACTTCAAACTTTGAGTGCTGTTATTGATCTTCTAGTTACCCTGTCTGAAGTTAACCACCCCAAAACTGATGGCTCCACGACTGCCACAGCAGCAGACTTTTTATGATTTTGAGACCTTCCTTCCTTTCCCCACGCCACCACAGTCAGTTTTTCAGTGAGATGCTTTTCACATTTATTGTGAAGCAAATAAATAAGGCAAATATCAATGTTACCCCACCAGAGCTTTCCTTTCTCTCGTCTGCGTGTGCAGAGCAGTGGCAGCTTCTCGGCTCTCCCAGCTCCATCTTGGATCAGCGACTGAGGGTGGAGCCATGCAGCTCTTCCTTCTTGCTCAGAATCTGCACACCCTTGAGGTGTCTGGGCAAGAAACAGCAGCTCACCATAACGCCCATGTTGAGCCCTTGGAGGACATTGTGTCTGAGGATCAGGTGGTCCTCCTTGATAAGACCCCCCCCCGGTAGATGATGCAGTCATTGGGCAGTGTGGCATCAGTGAGGTTGCATGCATGCAGCAACTCTAGAGGTTGCTGCATGCATGCTGGGTGGTAAGGGCCATGGATCCCTGACTTGTGCTGCCCAAGTGAGAGGCCAGACCCCAAAGCAAGAGAAGAAGAAGAAGACTGGCCATGCCAAGAGGCGCATACAGTACAACCGCCGCTTGGTCAACATTGTGCCAAGCTTTGGCAAGAAGAAGGGCCCCAATGCTAACTCCTAAGCAGCACCCAGGTATCTAATAAATCTGATATTGGGGGGGGGGTATATTACCCTACCCAGACACACTGTATGAATGACTGCTGTGAATTTGGCTAATTTGGATGGGCAGGTTAAGAATCAAACAATGGATGTTAATGGTTACCATCATCACCTCAGAAGTTAAAGATAATACACCTTTCAGCAGTTAAAAATGGACAGTAAGGCAAAATAATTAAAATAACTATGGAGATGTTAACAATAATTGAATAAATCATCATCAATTGAAAACAATGTTATATTCACCACTGTCTTTGTTTTTTTAAGGCAGTATCAGGAAAACCACAGAGGCCTACCTAGGCTCTCTTGCACTCTTGGCAAGGAGCTGTATCAGCACCCCCAAACCTGGGAGAGGCCACGGACCAAGTTTGCTTTTTGTCACCTTTCACACTCTGCCAGTGACTTCCTCTGCTGCCATCGGAGTCGGGACTGCTATGCTCCACCTCCTCCTCCCTCAGTCCATCTGTCTGCCTGCCTTCCCCCTCCCTCCTCTCACTGCTTTCCATCCTAGCCACTCCTAGCCAGAGTGGAGAGGCACAATTTTGTCAACACCCTCCCCGCTCCCGTCTGTGTCCTTGTTAGGGGCCAGCCTGACCAAACTCTAAGTTGGAAAAGCCACAGGAGCTGCTAGCAAAGACAGTGAACATATGACCTATGGGACAGTTCAATGCACAGTTCACCAGGTTCCCATTTCTTCCCCCTCTCGAGCCCAGAGTAACAATTGGAGGCTCTCTTTGTGTTTCCAATAATGTTCAGGGCTAAGCCAAACATGGAGTTTTCTTGGCAGGGATACTGGAGTGGCTTGCCGGTTCCTGTTCCAGGTGGATCACATGTAGTCCAAACTCTCCACTATGACCTGCCTGTCTTGGGTGGCCCTGCACGGCATAGCTCATAGCTTCTCTGAGTTATTAAAGTCCCTTCGCCACAGCAAGGCAGTGATCCATGAAGGGGAAGTGAGAGCTGGACCATAAAGAAGGCTGATCGCCGAAGAATTGATGCTTTTGAATTATGGTGCTGGAGGAGACTCTTGAGAGTCCCATGGACTGCAAGAAGATCAAACCTATCCATTCTTAAGGAAATCAGCCCTGAGTGCTCACTGGAAGGACAGATGAGGCTCCAATACTTTGGCCACCTCATGAGAAGAGATGACTCCCTGGAAAAGACCCTGGTATTGGGAAAGATTTAGGGCACAAGGCAAAGGGAATGACAGAGGACAAGATGGTTGGACAGTGTTCTTGAAGCTACCAGCATGAGTTTGACCAAATTGTGGAAGGCAGTGGAAGACAAGAGTGCCTGGCGTGCTCTGGTCCAGGGGGTCACAAAGAGTCGGAAACAACAACAAACCAAACATTCAAACGTTTTGAAAGGGTAGAGGACTGGAGCCTGCCATCTTTCTCCCCATTACATCATCATGAAGCTTCATTGTCAAAGAGTGTTGGCATGGGCCCTGACAAATCTGCATGCACAAGTTCAAAGGGTTTGCTGGTTCGCCTCTCTGAGCTGGGGTATGTGCATGTTGTGACCTTCGATTGCTTACAGGCTTGACAATCTAGGTATTTGTCATAAGCCTTGAACCTACAACCAATGGTGTTTTCTGCAGCTTTTCGCACAAGTGACCACCCAGCATGTCCAAATTTCCTGTGCCAAAAGTGTATACAATAATGGTGTGGTGGGACATTCGCACACTGCCCTTGGGCGTCTTTAATGGACTCTCCACTAGCCCCATTTTCCACCAGCCCCATTTTCCCACTAGTCCCATTTTCAATGGGCATCTCCACCAGAAAGAGCCTGTCTTTTCTCTCAACACTGTAGACCTTCTTCCCATCCCTGTAAAAGGAACACAAATTGTTAGAGAACCGAATTTCGAATCCATCAGCCATAAGAGCTGGCACACTTAAAAGAGAGTGGGCAAGCTCTGGAACCACATAAACTTGCACCCAATGATCTATAAAAGAACAATAGAGAAACCCAGATTCAGTCAATGGTCTTTGAGACCCGTCCGCCAATTTAACGTAACGATCAGTTTTAACTGTCTTGCAGTTTCTCAGGAGCTCCCGTGAATTCACGAGATTGTGGGTAGCACCTGAGTCGACCACGAAAGATAAAGTGTCTCTCTGGCTGTCTTCCAAAGCTGCCATGGCGTTGCTTGCTGCCCTTCCGGTTGACATGGCCACAGCCTCCCCCCGACTGAGGCTTTTGTCCTTTACCAGCGGCACCATCGCAGCTGTGAGGTGAAAAAACGAGGCATCTTTGTTTTCCTCCTGGCCTGCAGCTTTCCCACGTCTGGCTCTGGGAACTTGCTTTGTTGACATTCCACGCCAGCTGGTGTCCTTGGCAGCCTGGGCTTCAAGCGGATGCTTCCCAGTGCTGTTGGATGTCGCAGCAAAGCACAAACAACTTTCGGAGACTTTCACTTTCTCAGAGCTCTTGGAACGGCTTGCACCCCCACTCCTGGATGCACCGTTGCCTGAGGAACAGCTTGCCACTGCCTTCCTCTTCTCAGCTCTCAGCCTTTCTCCTGCACACAGACCATCACACAGACGTGTTGAAGCATTGCAACAGCTTCCCAACACAGTGCCAGCCCCCACTGGGCTTTCTGGGCATCCTTCAGCCCCTCCTGGGCTTCCAGCCCCCTCTGGTCTGGCTCCCGCTGAGCTTTCACACAGACTCCTTAGCGCCTGCCAGGCGGCCTGAGCCGATTTAACGCCCTCCAGATGAGGCAACAGCAAAGCGTCCACAGATGCTTGCAACATGCAAAGCTGTCTCTGCTCTCTCTCACTCAGCAGAGCAGTAGCTTGCGTGGGTGGGGCCGGCTCCTTCTGGACTCCAGAGCCCTGTGGCCACAAACCACCCCCTTGCTCTTCTTGACCAGGCCTCCCAATTGGCCCCATTTAATCTTTCACCAGGGGTATTGAAGCTCTCATGGCCCTGCTGTGCCTGAGCAGCCATCTTCCACCCACTGGGACTTCAAGCGTACTCACTCTGCCAGCAAGCTGGTCCTCTGAAGCAGCCGTCTCTCTTGGCTCTTGGCTCTTGGCTCTTGGCTCTTGGCTCCGATCACCAGCATTCCTCACTGCCCTTCCTGGCAGGAGCTCACAGCAACTCAAAGCTGGGAGCCTTCCTCCCTTCTCACACTTGTCAGGAGACGCGGAACTCCCATAACCTCTTCGGGTAAATATAAATTACCGTCCAGTCACTCTTCCCTGCGCAAACTTTTGCTGGGAAAGCTGACCTGGCAGGAGAGCAGAGTAGCAGCAGCGGTCCTGCGTCCGTGTGAGAAAAGGGATAAATCACGTCCAGAGACAGTTCGTTCTTATCTCTAGTAGCTTTATTTACAAAGCAGTAAAACCATCAGAAACCATTGGAAACTTCAGCCATTTCTCTCTGTGCTTCCCAAAAGCACTCTCTCTCGCAGCTTCTGCTGCTGGTGCTGTGTGTGTCAGCCAGAAGCGAAAGCAGATCTGAACGCAGACACACACTGTGACGCATTTCCCTGCGTCAAGCTCCTCCCAGATACAGGACACCACGGAGTTTTAACCCTGTTAGTCCCAAACTCCACAAAGAGTGGGACATTCATTCACCCAGCCCTATTCAAAGGGTAAGGAGTGTAAATATATGTAAGGCAGGATGTAAATATATGTAATTTAATATCAGAACAAGAGGGACTGAGGGAGCACATGGCTCACCAAACCCGTGGTTGGGATTGATGCGCCAGAGCCAAGCACTAACCTTCCTGCCCCATGAAACTTCCATCATCTTTTCATTTTGATTATAAATGAAGGCATGTAACACAAATATTGAGTGTCCCATTTTAAACAGGACATTCCAGATTATCAGAAGCCACCCCCGCTTCTGATCCCAATCCAAGATGGTCCGTTTTGGCTCCCATGCTGTGGCAGTATCAGAGCATGGGGCCAAAAGACACACTTTTTTGGTTCCACACTGTGGCCTGAATTAGTTGGCTCACACCAGAGTGGTGGCTCACACCAGAGTGCAGGACCAGAAAAACCGAATGTCGCCACTCTTCTTCTCCTTCCATTGTGGCACTTCTGGAAGCTGCCTTCCATGTCCCACCATGCAGCCTCCCCTCCATCAGTCAGCACAGCATCTCCCGAGGCTGCAGAGAAGGAGGCGGCCAACGGACAAAGGTGGGAGGGGACAACTGAGCAGGCCGTGGTGAGCAGGTGGGTAGGTGAGGAAGGGGGCAAGCGGGGGAGCAGTGGGGTCAGTGGAGTGGTGGTGGGGCCTCGATTTGCCCTCCTAAAATGTCGGGGGGTATGCTCGATCAGTCATCTCTGAAACAGGGCTTAAATTGGGCACAAACATGAATCCTGCACTAACTGAGACATTTGTTTTATTTTTCTGCCAAATCCTCTGTTGAAATAATATGGAACACAAAGAGGAGGGGTGGGGCTAAGAGCAAATGAACTTCTTAATGTTAATGCAAGAGAACGGCTTCTCGAGATAAAGATGCAAACTGTAAATCCTGAGATGGTCCACAAGATGGCAGGAGAGCCCTGTGGAGATTCTTAGACAAAGTGAAGCAGAGCTGCATGAAGAATTATTAGGCTGAATCGAAAGGTCCACTTCAAACAGTGCACTGCATGAAATTCTCAATCCTGTTGGAATCGAATTGGGCCCACGGTCTGCAGTGCAGAGTGGGATATGAAGACATAGTCGTAGGAATGGGATCCCCAGTGCCATTGTGGAGTACGGATGGAAATATTCTTTCTTCCATCTTGTGATGTGAATGGGGCATTGTGGAGTATGGATGGAAATATTCTTTCTTCCATCTTGTGATGTGAATGGGGCAGATGTTCCCGATAAAAGCAAACCAGCCCACCCACACTTGGGAATTTTGTGGCGGTATCTGGAACAGCAGCATCTCCTTGTGAATGAGTCGGATAAATTTTTATTTTGCTATCATCTCGCACTTTGCCCTGGTGATGTCAGGGAACTGACATCAGAGCAAGAAGCGGAGGCAGGGCTCCAGAGCGATGCCGGAGAGGGGACCAGAATGGGGGAAGGAATTCAGCGTAACACCAATAGAGAAGAGAGGGAGATGGAGGAATTGGTGACAGGGCTCCAAGACCCTTCACCCGAAACTAGTGGAGAGAGCGATGGGACACCCCTGCCTTCCCCTTACTTGTGCAGACACGTTCCGCGCAGGGAACATAGGAGGAGACTCGGGGTCAAACAGCTTTTATGCTGGAAGAGGTTCAAGAAACGCCCACTGATGGATTCTGCAAGTGACTAACAGGTCACGGAGGGCAAGCTCTGACCCTAAGCATGGTTGGGCAAGCAAACTAACTAAACCGAAGGCAATTTACGCACAAGTAACCCCTCACAACCATTACAGCAATCCGTCTGTCCTTGACGTTACTTGTGCGCAAGCAGGAGAAACATGAGCCAGACTGGAGGCACCGGGGCAGCGGAGCAAGCTGCGGGGGTGCAGGACCTGGTGAAGAGGAACCAGGAGCTGGAACGGCATGTAGCCCTGCTGACGGCGCGGCTGGATAGGAGGCGCACCCAGGACGCGCAGGTTAGACCCACCCCAGTGGGAAAGAAGATGCCCGGACTGGTACACAAATTTGGGGGGAAGCCCCAGGAATATAATGGATTCCGAACAGAAATAGAGTACGCTTTGGAGCTGCAGCATGATGACTTTGCTGAGGAGGCAGCGAGGGTGGCGTATATCGTGGGGCACCTTGAGGGCGGCGCGAGGGAATGGGTTAGACCCCTTATGGCCGTGCAGAACCCTGCCATGAGGAACGTCCGGATGTTTTTTCAGGCGATGGACGCAATGTATTCAAGCCAATTGGGGGAGAGTGTAACCCAGAGGGAGCTGATGAGATGCAAGCAGGGGGATCTTTCTGTTAGAGACTACTGGTCCTGCTTTGCGATGCTAATACACCGGCTCGAATGGGATCTGGATAGCCCGCCCACACGGATGCTGTTTGAGGAGGGGTTGTCCCCAACCGTTAAAGAAGAGCTCTCCCACGCGCCCCGCCCGCAGTCTATGGATGAACTGACTAAAGCTGCGCTTGCGATAGGTGCTCGGCAGGAAGCGCGCTGTCAGGGGCTCAGGAGCAGAGGCACAAGAAAGGGAGGAAATGGAGAGCGAGGGGGAGGAATCCGAAGGAAACGTAAGCGATGACAGTGGTCCGAGGTCTCTGAGTCTTTCCAGCGAATCGGAAGATTCACAGAAAGGGGCTCCCATGGTCAGAGCAAGGGGGGTGCCTAGGGGGACACCCCAGGAAAAAGGGGCCAGAGGGGACTCAGAGAGCAGCAGTTGGAAATCAGGACCAGCTTCCCCACCAGAGCGCAGTAGGGGGGAGGAGTACCAGGTATCGGGATCAGGCTGCTCACCACCAGCGGGAGATGAGTCAGGATTGGCCACGCCTCCATCGGAGAGCGGGGAAACGGTCAAGAGGAAGGTTGGAGGCTGGGCGCGCGCGCCAAGTTCAAATGTACAGGCGAGCGGCACAGCAGGTAGCCCGGATAGGGAGCCAGGTCCTAAAGCCCGCCGAAAGGAGGGGCAGGAGGCAGGGGGGTCAGCGTCAGAAGAGTCCAGAAAGGAGGAGACCCAGGGGGGCAGAAGGACCCAGAGGAGAAAGGAGAGACGGAAGAGGTGGAGTAAGGCGAGAGTCTTAAATTGGTGTACAGGGGGTGGAGACTCAGACGGAGCTTCGCCGATCTAGGTTCTAAGACGTAGAGCTGCACGCTGCGGCTTGGAAATGGAAACTGAACTTCAATAAAGACTTTTGTACATTATTACTGACTAGCGTTGGTCCTCTGTGAGCTGGGACCTAGAGGCAGCTCTGACACGCGCGCTTTGGAAAGGCGGGAAGGGAGAGGAGAGCACCGCCCTGACTACCGCATTCCTGAGATGCCAAAGCAGCCTCCCGATGACGTGGTGCCAATGGAAATCAATGGAGTGTGGGCGTGCGAGGTTTCGAGCGCCAACCAAGGAGTCAAAAGGGAGGGAAAGGCGGGGAAAAGCACCAAGAAGTGTTTCCTCTGCCAACGGCCAGGACACTTTGCCAGGGTCTGCCCACAAAGGAAGGCTTGGCAAGGGATGGTGGGAGCCGCTGGAAGCGAGGAGGAGGGGGCAGAGGAAAAGGTGCAGGGAAACGCCAGCGCTTGACTGCCCACAGGGGGGCGCAGCAGCCAAGCGATCAGATAACAGAAGTGCCCCAACCGGACCCACCCAAGGTTTCTATAGAGGTGGTGCTAGCGATAGAGGTGGTGCTAGAACTCCCAAATGGACACCCAGTCAAGGTGAAAGCAATGCTGGACTCAGGCAGCTCCTGCAATTTTTTTAGTAAGGAGTTTGCATTGGAGCACCAGATCCACCTGCTGCCATTTGATTTCCCGCTCCAAGTGACCACGATAGATGGCAGGGAGCTGCTGGGAGGGGAAGTGACACATCAAACCCCACCTATGAGAATGAGTGCTTCCAGGCACACAGAGACCATTGCCTTTCACGTGGCCACACTGGCGGGACCTCCGATAATACTGGGCATGAGCTGGCTAGTGCTACATGATCCAGTGGTAGCCTGGCACCAACGGACAGTCACCTTCGGGTCGGCACACTGTTTGGAACACTGTCTAGGAGGGGTGAAACCCAGGGTGAGGTTGGCCAGAGTGGCAGCAACTACACTGAAGCAGAGAGCGGACGTGCCGCCACAGTACGCTGATTTACAGGAAGTCTTCAGTGAGAGGGAAGCGGACAAGCTGCCACCACATAGGCCCTTCGACTGCCAGATCAACCTGCTCCCTGGGGCGCAGCTACCGGTGGGTAGGCTGTATGCCATGTCGGACAGAGAGATGCAGGAGTTGCGAGGCTTTATTGACAAAAACCTTAAGAGGGGGTTCATAAGTGAATCTAAGGCAGTGGGGGGCAGCCCTGTGTTTTTTGTGGACAAGAAAAACACGGATCAGCTGAGGCTTGTAGTTGACTTTCGAAGCCTGAACCTTGTATCAGAACCCGTGACCTTCCCAATGCCCAGAATTGATGATATTCTGACTAGGGTGAGGAAGGGCAAGATCTTCACCAAGCTGGACCTCCGGGGAGCATACAATCTGATTAGAATAAGGAAGGGGGACGAATGGAAAACCACCATGTTCACCCCCCCTAGGGGCCTTTGAGTACCTAGTCATGCCATTTGGACTACAATCAGGCTCAGCCTGTTTTCAAAGCTTCATGCACCATGTGCTGGGACCCCTGCTGTACAAAAACTGTGTAGCATTTCTGGACGACGTACTGATCTATTCGGACAATAAAAAGCAGCATATCCAGGACGTCAGGGAAGTGCTGAAGAGGCTACTAGAGCACCAATTGTGGGTCAAGCTGGAAAAGTGCCAATTTCACGCCCGTGAGGTGGAATTCCTGGGATACAAGTTGTCGGACAAAGGACTTGCCATGGACCCTGGCAAGGTGCAGGCAGTGCTGGAATGGAAGGCCCCTAAGACCCGGAAGGATGTGCAGAGGTTCCTCGGGTTCAGCAACTTCTACAGGAAGTTCATCAAGAACTTCTCCCACTTGACTGCACCCATCATGGATTGTCTCAGTAGCAAGAAGAAGTTCGTCTGGATGGAAAGTGCCGAAAGGTCCTTCGAAAAACTAAAGGCGTTCGCCTCGGAGGAACAGCTCCTGCACGTGGATCTGCAGAAGCCTATGAGGCTGGAGACCGACACATCAGACAGAGCTATTGGAGCAGTGTTGCTACAGCCGGGACGGAGCCAACACACCTGGAGGCCGTGCGCCTTCTTCTCATGGAAACTGAACAAATCGGAGCATAACTACACGGTGTATGATCTCGAACTGCTAGCTATTTATGCAGCGTTTCAGCAGTGGAGACATCTCCTAATAGGGGCACAGCACAAGATTCAGGTTTGCACGGATCATAAGAACCTGGAATATTGGAGAACAGCTCGAGTGCTCAACCAGAGACAGATTCGATGGGCACAGGAGTTCTCCAAGTTCAACTTTGAGATCAAGTACGTGCCGGGGGAAGAGAACGTGAGGGCAGACGCGCTTTCACGGAAGCCCGAGTATACGGAAGGAGAAGGACCGCCGGAAGCTCGACACGTGTTTCCTGAGGAACGATGGGTTTGCGGGGGAGCGCTGGTTGGGAAACGAGAACTAACCGAGCTGATTCGCCAGGACGAATTCGCCCAAACCAGAATCAGGGAACTCAGGGGAACGGGGGGAGATCAGGGAGGCTTTGAGGAGAGGGAAGGACTGCTGTATTACAGGGGAGCAATGTATGTGCCCGGGGAAGCCCTGCGAGAAAGGGTTCTCAGACAGCTTCATGACAACCCAACAGCGGGGCACTTTGGGCAACACAAAACCATGTTACTGGTTACGAGGCAATTCTGGTGGCCAAGGGTGAGGGAAGATGTACGAGAGTATGTACAGGGGTGTGACCGCTGCCAACGGGCCAAGGGAGAGAGGGCGGCCCCGGCGGGGTTACTGGAGCCCTTACCCACACCGGGGAGGCCATGGGGGGAGGTGTCGATCGATTTCATGACCGATTTACCCAAATCTAGAGGGAAGACAGCAGTCATGGTAGTAGTAGATCTGCTAACCAAAATGTGCCATTTTATAGCGTGCTCACATGCAGTAACGGCAGAGGAAACTGCCCGGTTGTTTGTGGATCACATTTTCAGGTTGCATAGGGCTCCGACGAGGGTTATCTCCGACCGGGGGAAACAATTTACCTCGAGGTTCTGGAGGAAACTCATGAGCTTATTGCAGGTGGAAGTGGGATTCTCGACGGTGAGACACCCGGAGACCAACGGGCAAGCAGAGAGGGCGAATAGCATTTTACAGCAATATCTATGCTGCTACGTCAACGAGAGACAGAACGATTGGGTAGAGAAGCTAGCACTAGCGGAGTTTGAGTATAACAACGCTGAGCATGTGTCCACGGGGATGAGCCCGTTCATGGCTAATTATGGGTTGCACCCCAGGGCTTTTCCTGGGAGAGGGGAGGAAGGGTGGAGCGTGCCCGCCGCAGAGCAGTTTGTGGAAGAAATGGAAGCTCTGCACCAGCAGCTTAAGATGAACCTGGATAGGGCCAAGGAAGTGTACAAAAGACAAGCAGACAAACGCCGCCGGGAAGGGGAGACCATTAGGGTGGGGGACCGGGTGTGGTTATCCACACAAGGCTTACCTTTCAAGGGCGGGTGTAAGAAACTGAGGCCAAGATGGCTGGGACCATTTGAGGTGACCCACCAAGTTAACCCGGTGGCGTTCCGGCTCAAGTTGCCAGACAGCATGAAGATCCACCCGGTATTTCATAGGTCACTGCTCTCACCGTACAGAGGGGAGCGGAGGGTCCGGGAGGCAGGAGGGGAAGGGCTCACGCACCTACTAATGGAAGAGAGGGAACGCCACCACGAGGTAATGGAGATCCTGGATTCGCGCTGGCGAGGGCAGCAGGTGGAGTACCTAGTGGCGTGGGAGGGGGAACGCAAGTCAGAAAACACGTGGGTGCCTGCAGGGGAAATAGATGATGGATATCTGGTGGAAGAGTTCCACAACAGGTATCCGAGGAAGCCCAAACCCCTCGGGAGATTCTGGGAGGAGCAATTTGCCACCACCGACGAGGAGGAGGAGGATTTCGTGGGTTTTCCGGCTTCCCAGGAGGAAGGAGGAGAATCGTCAGGAGAGGAGGAGTCAGATGGGGAAGTCCCGACCGTGAGAAATTGGAGCAGGTGGGAAGCGGTGTTTGAGTCCACGGACGACAACAGCAGCTCCTTTCGGGGGTTCCCGGCATCGTCGGCTGAAGAAGGAGACAAGGTCCCATCACAGGGTCAGGCCGGGGGTGAAGGGGATCATGGGGAGGAGGTGGATGTCAGGGAACTGCCATCAGAACGAGAGACGGAGGCAGGGCCACCCAGCGATGCCGGAGAGGGGACGAGCAGGGGGGAAGGATTTCAACGTAACACCCATAGAGAAGAGAGGGAGATGGAGGAATTGGTGACAGGGCTCCAAGACCCTTCCCCCGACGATAGTGGAGAGAGCGCTGGGACGCCCCTGCCTTCCCCTTACTTGCGCAGACGCGTTCCGCGCAGAGAACATAGGAGGAGACTCGGGGTCAAACAGCTTTTATGCTGGAAGAGGTTCAAGAGACGCCCACTCTCGGATTCTGCAAGTGACTAACAGGTCACGGAGGGCGAGCTCCGACCCTGGGCATGGTTGGGGCAAGCAAGCTAACTGAACTGAAGTAAGGTTACGCACAAGTAACCCCTAACAACCATTACAGTTATGGACCACAGGTATGAAATTTACGGCATGCAATGCCTTAAGAGAGAATATTATGAAAATGATATACAGGTGGTACATGACACCAGTCAAGCTTGCAAAAATATACCATTTGCCCGATAATAAGTGTTGGAAGTGTAAAGAAAATGAAGGTACATTCTTTCACCTTTGGTGGACGTGCCCAAAGATTAAGGCTTTCTGGGAAATTATCTATAATGAAATGAAAAAGGTATTTAAATATACCTTTCTGAAGAAACCAGAGGCCTTTCTCCTGGGCACGGTCAGCCAATTGGTGCCAAAGAAGGATAGAACTTTCTTTATGTACGCTACAACAGCAGCAAGAATACTCATCACAAAGTATTGGAAGACACAAGATTTACCCACCTTGGAAGAATGGCAGATGAAAGTGATAGACTATATGGAATTGGCGGAAATGACTGGCAGAATCCGAGACCAGGGAGAAGAGTTGGTGGAAGAAGATTGGAAGAAATTTAAAGACTATCTGCAGAAACACTGTAAAATTTATGAATGTTAAAATGATGTAGGATTGAAATGAGATGGCCTTAGAAACAAAGTTAAAAGAATTTGTAAAAATGGATTGATAATTAGATGAAGGAAGTCTGCTATGAAATTTTGGAGGGGAAAAGGGCACCAGAATCGTGGAAAGAGGCTTATATTACACTTATACCGAAGACACAGACTGAAAAGACTCAACTTAAGGACTACCGCCCCATTTCGTTACTAAATGTGGATTACAAAAATTTTGCTGACATTTTGGCTAAGAGATTGAAAAAAGTTTTGATGGAGGAGATTCATAGAGACCAAGCGGGCTTTCTCCCGGGAAGACACCTGTCAGATAACGTGAGGAATATAATTGACATTTTGGAAAAGCTAGAAGTGAATATAAATACTAAAGCAGTTTTGATATTTGTAGACGCGGAGAAAGCCTTCGACAATATTTCTTGGAGCTTTATGAGGAAGAACCTTCAGGGGATGGGGGTAGGCCAAGGGTTTGAAAACGGTATAGGTGCAATATATTCTGAGCAAAAAGCTAAATTAATTGTAAATAATGTGGTTACGGAAGAATTTAAGATAGAAAAAGGGACACGTCAGGGGTGCCCAATCTCCCCACTACTTTTTATATCAGTCCTGGAGGTTTTGCTGAACATGATCAGAAGAGACCGGTTGGTTAAAGGTATACAGGTCGGAGCCAAACAGTACAAATTGAGAGCATTTGCAGATGATTTAGTACTTACATTACAAGAGCCAGAATCTAGTACTAAAAGGGTTTTAGAATTAATTCAAGAGTTTGGTCAAGTAGCAGGATTTAAACTGAATAAGTCAAAAACTAAGGTTTTAGAGAAAAATCTAACAGCTATTGAAAAAGAGAGGTTTCAGAATGAGACAGGTTTAACTGTGGTTAAGAAAGTGAAATATTTGGGGATTAATATGACAGCTAAAATGTGAATCTATTTAAAGATAATTATGAGAAATGTTGGATAGAAGTGAAAAAAGACTTAGAAATTTGGTCAAATTTGAAGCTTTCCTTGTCTGGTTGAATTGCGGCTATAAAGATGAATGTATTGCCTAGAATGTTGTTTTTGTTTCAAACATTGCAAATTGTGGACAAGATGGACTGTTTCAAGAGGTGGCAGAAAGATATTTCTAAATTTGTCTGGCAGGGCAAGAAACCCAGAATAAAATTTAAGATTTTAACTTATGCAAAGGAAAGGGGAGGGGGATTTGCCCTGCCAGACTTTAAACTTTACTATGAATCAGCAGCATTCTGCTGGTTGAAAGACTGGCTGCTTCTTGAGAACACAGACATTTTGGACTTAGAGGGTTTTAACAATATTTTTGGGTGGCATGCATATTTGTGGTATGACAAGGTTAAAGCTCATAAAGCTTTTAAAAATCATATTGTCAGGAAAGCATTGTACAATGTCTGGATCAAATATAAAGATTTGCTGGAAAATAAAACCCCAAGGTGGTTGTCGCCAATGGAGGCTAAGGCTGTGAAAAGACTCAATATGGAGTCCAAATGGCCGAAATATTGGGAAATTCTGGAACAAGAAGGAGATAGACTGAAACTGCAGAGTTTTGAGAAATTAAAAGTGTGAGACTGGCTTCATTATTACCAAATAATGGAGGCTTACAAGTTGGACAGGAAAATTGGCTTCCAGGTAGAAAAATCAAAATTGGAAACAGAACTGTTAGAACCCAAAACTAAGAATTTGTCAAAAATGTATAACTTGCTGTTGAAATGGAACACACAGGATGAAACGGTTAAATCAGCTATGATTAAGTGGGCACAAGATATTGGTCATAACATTATGTTTGCTGACTGGGAACAGTTGTGGACCACCGGTATGAAATTTACGGCATGTAATGCCCTAAGAGAGAATATTATGAAACTGATTTATAGGTGGTACATGACCCCAGTCAAGCTTGCCTGATAATAAATGTTGGAAATGTAAAGAAAATGAAGGTACATTCTTTCACCTTTGGTGGACGTGCCCAAGGATTAAGGCTTTCTGGGAAATGATATATAATGAAATGAAAAAGGTATTTAAATATACCTTCCTGAAGAAACCAGAGGCCTTTCTCCTGGGCATGGTCGGCCAATTGGTGCCAAAGAAGGATAGAACTTTCTTTATGTACGCTACAACAGCAGCAAGAATACTCATCGCAAAGTATTGGAAGACACAAGATCTACCCACCTTGGAAGAATGGCAGATGAAGGTGATCGACTATATGGGACTGGCAGAAATGACTAGCAGAATCCGAGACCAGGGAAGAGAGACGGCGGAAGAAGATTGGAAGAAATTTAAGGACTATCTTGGGAAATATTGCAAAATTAATGAATGTTAGAATGATGTTGGTTTAGAAAATTAAGGGGTTTTTCAGCTGTAATGATTAAGTAAAAAGAAAAGAAAGGTTGAAAATTAAATGAAAATTAAGGGAGAGGATTTGCTGAATTAACAATTAGAAATTGGAATACAAAAAGGGGAGGTATGAGGAGGTCGGGGAAGTAAGTTATAAGAAAATAAGGGAATGAAACTTTACTTGTTTTTAAATAGTTTTTAGTTTTGTACTTTGTTTTTTATATTTGTTATTTTTTGTGTTTGTGTTTTGCTTTTATTATTTTTTTTATATATAATCTTGGAAATCTCAATAAATATCTTTTTTTTTGAAAAAAGAAGATAATTAGATGAAAATATGAAGTTCAACATGTTATGATATAAAACTAAGATAAAAACAATGAGGGTAAGGATTTGCTGAATTACCATGTAAACTGGAATACAAAAAAGGGAGGCGCGAGGAGGTCAGGAAAATAAGTAAATGAACCTTAAAATATGAAAAGATTGATTTGTTTTTAATTGTGTTTTTCTACTTATCATCTATTTTTATGTATTTTGTATTTTTCATTTGTATTTTTCTATTTTTTCTATTTTTATCTTTTCTCTTTTTTAATTCTGTAATTTTTTCCTGTTTATAAAATCTTAATAAATATCTTTTTTTAAAAAAGGAAACTGACAAAGAAGCCAACCAATCCCAAACAAAGCAGATTCACCAGAAACCCCCAAAGCATTCAAAAGTATTACCACCAGAATGCAAAAACAAGAAAACTTCTCAAAAGAAGCAATAAAGCAAAAGTCCAAAAAACAAGCTAAACCAATGGAAAAGAAATGAAGCCAGCTGCAAACGAAGCACATTCACTAGAAACCCAAGACTAAGTGAAAACTAGTATGCTATGTTGGTTAATTTCTGTTGCTTGAAGTGCTTTTGGACTCCCATAAATTGCATTCTTGTTGAGTTTCTGGTTTTGCTTTTTAAAAACTGGTTTCCAGTTTCTTATGGCATTGCTTTGTAATTGGCGGCTTTACTGCTTCTTTTTTGTTTTCTGCTGATTTGTTTAATTTGGGGTGGTTTTGCTTGTTTTTTGCATTTAATTGTTTTGCTTCTTTTACTTTGAATGGTTCTGCGGTTTTGGGTGAGATTGTTTCTTGGTTTTCATGTCTCCTGGTTTTGCCTCATTTGGGGAATATTTCTTGGTTTTTGTGCTTCTGGTGGTATTTCTTCAATTTTATGACATAACCAAGCCAAAACACCAGAAACACATCATAAAGAAGCAGAGCTACCAGAAATCCAAAGCAAATTAATCAGAAATCCAAACAACCTATGAAGATGATGCAATACCAAAAGAAACACAAAAGCCAATTAAAAAACTGCTAAATGAAGCAACACCACAAGAAACAAAGAAAGCCTCATGACCTACAAAATGAAGCAATAACACAAAACACCACAAAAAGAAGCAAAGCGTTTAGGATTAGGTTTGGGTAAAGGTTAGGGTTACTGTGAGAGCTGGGTTTGAGTTGGATTAGGATTAGGAGTTAGAGTTAGAGCTGGGGTTGAGTTACGGTAAGAGAAGAACAGCAGCAGGAGCAATATAATTTTATTATTTATATTCCACCCAAGTCACTTGTGGCCGCTTTCAATAAAAGGTAAAAACATGAGCGCACTCTAAGTGAATGCTCATGAATGTAGAAACTCTTACTTCCCATAGAATTCCCAAAGAAGACCTGGGAATTGTAGCTCTGAGCTTCTTTGCAGAGGGTTGGACTAGATGACCCTTGGGTTCCCCTTCCATCTCTACTAGGATGCTCCCTGTCTCACTCTCACTCACACACACACACACACTCCTCCTCTCCTTTTCATGGCAGTTTCACCTTTTTCTGCACTCCTAGCTCGGAAGGGCGGAAAAGGCTGTGCTGCCGCCATGTTGGGCGAGGGCAGGGGTACCGGAAGGAGGTGCCACCGGAGGAGAGGCAAGAGGACAGGAAGGGGAGGGAAACGGGCGGAAGAGGCTGTGCTGCCGCCATGTTGGGCGAGGGCAGGGGTACCGGAAGGAGGTGCCACCGGAGGAGAGGCATGAGCACATGAAGGGGAGGGGAAAGGGCGGAAGAGGCGCTGCGACGTTGGGCCAGCAGAGACGTGCCGAGCCAGGGTTGCCCTCTCTCTTTCTCCAGCCCACTCTCTCTCGACCCCGCTCGTCCTCAGCTGCCTTTCTCCCCCAGTGGCCTTCCTCTCGTGCCCCTTGGCGGAGGGATGGTGCGGGTGGGCCGCGGAAGTTTATATACAAGAATATACATACCTAGATATAGGTGTCCGTTTGTAAATATATAAAAATAAAATGGATATATGTATATGTGTGTGTGTATATGCAGTGCTTCTTTTCTAAAAAAAAATGATTGGGGGTACTCTCATTTTGACTCAAGAAAATCACCATTTTATAGTTCAAACCGGGAAAAATACAGTAAACGGACAAAAGTACATTCACAAAATGTTTTAGGAGTATGCATTCCCCTGCGTCCCCCCCCCCCAGAAAAAAGCACCGTATATGTTCTGCCAAGGGCAGGATTATTTCTGGATCTGGAGCCAATAAGCACGCCAGTGGATGAAGAATAAGCAATGCTTTATTTGCATAAGGTTAACGGATAGCAGCAGGCATACAAAACACAAATTATAGCATATCAGGAAGGATCCCCAAAGCAGCATAGCTCTGGATGACCTGATCCTGTCTCTCGGTTGCATCCAACAAAGCAGTGAGGGAAAAAGGAGTAGAAATAAGGCTCTAGTTCTCTTTATAACAGTTCTTTCTTCAAAAATATTTTACATGTGTTGTATATGTGTGTGTGCCCATGGATGTGTGAGTGAGTTTCTCTCTGTGTGTGTCTTGTGAACTGCCCTATGGGAATGGGAGAATGGGAAGGGACACTGAGGGTCATCCAATCCAAAACCCACAGATGAGGAGCCTCATGGGATGGAGCCATCCTCCCATATGTATTCCTCCCACCAGTCCCGGACATTGACACTTCCTTCCCTCCCCATCCAGGCCTGTTCTCTGCTCCCCCCCAGCAAGCCACACACACCCTGGCACCCGCAAGGATGGCCAGTTTGCCTGCGATGACAGTGTGTGCTGCATCAGCAGAGAGCAAATGTGCGACTTCGAGCCTGACTGCCATGACGGCACAGAGGAGAGACAGTGTGGTGAGCATCTGCAGGGAATTTGAGGCCTGCCACATGCCTTTGTTAACTTGTGGAACTGGCCGCCACAGGAGACAGGAAAGTGTTTTCTCCTCGTGTATCTTGTCATGCCAGAAATGGGGTGGCCATGTTACACGGAAACCAAATTCCCTGCTGGGTCTAAG
The DNA here is from genome assembly GCF_964234715.1 of Podarcis melisellensis. Classification (NCBI taxonomy): domain Eukaryota; kingdom Metazoa; phylum Chordata; class Lepidosauria; order Squamata; family Lacertidae; genus Podarcis; species Podarcis melisellensis. The sequence goes on from NC_138528.1 coordinate 134,941,764, forward strand.
CCCATCCAGGGGCAGCACACTGTGCAGCACTAAAACCCAGCACCCTCTGCTTTGAGCTTGTCCTGCTTTACAACATCACAGAATGATAGCATTGTAGAGCTGGAGGGCACACCCTGGGTCATCTACCCTGCAGATGGGCGCTGGGAGGCAAGGAACGTCTCCAGATTCCATCAGCCCTTGTCCTTTCCTAGGAGCCAGCCCCACCAGGTGGGCATGGTGGGGTGGCGCCTTGGAACAAGGTCTGCTTGACAACCACACCTGGAGGGTGAGTGGCGCCTTGCGGCAGGTTGGACTGGATGACCCCCAGGGTTTCCAATCCAGAAGAAGATTCAACCGGAACACATTTCTTCCTTTCCCCAGGGCACTACATGGTTGCCGACACCAGCACTGGCTCTCTGGCAGCAGGTCAAGCAGTGGCACTGTGGATGGGGATATACCCACTTGGGGGCACCCACTGCATCGGCTTCTGGTACTACCTGAGCAGCGGAGACTCCAGTAAAAGCTCAGGGTGGGCTGGATGGCCCACAGAGTTCCCTCTTGCCTCCAAGCTAGAGGACCCCAGTGAAACGATGCCCTGCTTTCCCTCACCAGGCTCTCTGCATGTTTGCGTGGAGAAAGAGGGTGAGCGGCAGGCTGAGGTGCCAGTGGCAGGTTCGAGGCAGGGCGGGAGGTGGCACTACAGACGGTTGATCTCACGTACATGAAATGTCTAGTGCTCTTTAATGGGCATGGCCCATTGTGACTAGTTGCTTGGAGCCCCCTTTCCCTGCTGATCAGTTTTGGAACATCGGACATGCAGGACTAAATTGGATCTGGACAAGGTAAGGTCTCTCAATAAGCTTCCCTGGGCAGCGGAATCTTGTTGGCCCTCGCAAACCACTTCGCCAACGCGCAGAGTGCCAAAGGAGGCGATGGAGTATGCAGCCGAAAAATAACCGGGCGTTGTACTTAGACCAACAGATACCTCTTTATTTTTATTGTTGTTATAAGTTATGGGCCTTCTACCATCACTGCTGGGAGGCTGCAGCCTGCGCCAGCCCCCCAGTGCCCTTCACACTAAGAAATCCACACAAGGGTCTATGGAGTAAATAGCCTTACAGAAGGAGCAGATTGCAGCTGACTGGATGTTTAAGAGTCTTTGCTGTGTGACCCAGCTCCCTCAAATGTACCAAGTATTGCAGAACTTCAGCCTTGGTAGGCAGTCAAGCCTAGCATTTTTTAATTTGCCTTGTTGTTGTTTAGTCATTTTTGGGTGAATGAACACCGAAAGTACACGAATTGAAATCAAAGCATTTGTCGTCTTTATATTGAGATGGAACCAAAACACCTGCTTGGTTTAGACTGATAACATTTCACTGCGATTTTTGGGTTAGTGCATTCTAACCCAAAAAACAATTTGAAATAAGCCAAATCAAAGCTTTTTCTTCTTTTTATGTAGATGGAATCCAAAACACCTATTTTGCTTTGTTTGGGGTGATTACTGGTACACGCCCAAAAAACACCATGCAAATTGAAATAAGAACAATCAAAGCTTATTCGTCTTCTTTCTACGCATATGGAAGTGAAAAGTTTTACAGTGGTGCCCCGCAAGACGAATGCCTCGCAAGACGAAAAACTCGCTAGACGAAAGGTTTTTTCGTTTTTTGCGACGCTTCGCTAGACGAATTTCTCTATGGGCGTGCCTCGCAAGACGAAAACGTCTTGCGACTTTGTTTCCTTTGTCTTAAAACCGTTAAAACCAAGGGTGCTTTGCTTGAACAGCTGCAGTTGCGACTTGACTTCGAGGAGCAACTGTTAGCACGCGGTTTGGTAGCCTTTTCTCAGACTTTGCTCATTTTTGAAGCTTTTCCAAAACTTTTCCAGAACTTCTTCTGCATCCATTTGGTAAGTTAAACTTTTAAAACTTTTTTTGGGGTTTTTGGATTTTGGGTTGGGGTGTTTGGGATTCAAGGACTTGGTGTTGGGGGGGGGGTTTAAGAGAATCTGGGAACTTGTGGGTTTTTTTTGAATTTTTTTGTTTTTCTGTGACCATTGGGCCATGTGGTTGTTTTTTTAAATTTTTCTGAGTTTGAATTTCTGTGTGCTGGGTGGCTGGGGGAACAGTTGGGGAGGTTTCTGCAGCAATCTGGGAGCTTGTGGGGGTTTTTTTGGAATTTTTTTGTTTTTCTGTGACCATTGGGCCATGTTGTTTTTTTTTGAAAATTTTTCTGAATTTGAATTTCTGTGTGCTGGGTGGCTGGGGGAACAGTTGGGGAGGTTTCTGCAGCAATCTGGGAGCTTGTGGGGTTTTTTTTTGGAATTTTTTTGTTTTTCTGTGACCATTGGGCCATGTGGTTTTTTTTTTTAATTTTTCTGAGTTTGAATTTCTGTGTGCTGGGTGGCTGGGGGAACAGTTGGGGAGGTTTCTGCAGCAATCTGGGAGCTTGTGGGGGTTTTTTTTGGAATTTTTTTGTTTTTCTGTGACCATTGGGCCATGTTGTTTTTTTTTGAAAATTTTTCTGAATTTGAATTTCTGTGTGCTGGGTGGCTGGGGGAACAGTTGGGGAGGTTTCTGCAGCAATCTGGGAGCTTGTGGGGGGTTTTTTGGAATTTTTTTGTTTTTCTGTGACCATTGGGCCATGTTGTTTTTTTTTGAAAATTTTTCTGAGTTTGAATTTCTGTGTGCTGGGTGGCTGGGGGAACAGTTGGGGAGGTTTCTGCAGCAATCTGGGAGCTTGTGGGGGGTTTTTTTGGAATTTTTTTGTTTTTCTGTGACCATTGGGCCATGTTGTTTTTTTTTGAAAATTTTTCTGAATTTGAATTTCTGTGTGCTGGGTGGCTGGGGGAACAGTTGGGGAGGTTTCTGCAGCAATCTGGGAGCTTGTGGGGTTTTTTTTGGAATTTTTTTGTTTTTCTGTGACCATTGGGCCATGTGGTTGTTTTTTTAAATTTTTCTGAGTTTGAATTTCTGTGTGCTGGGTGGCTGGGGGAACAGTTGGGGAGGTTTCTGCAGCAATCTGGGAGCTTGTGGGGGTTTTTTTTGGAATTTTTTTGTTTTTCTGTGACCATTGGGCCATGTTGTTTTTTTTTGAAAATTTTCTGAGTTTGAATTTCTGTGTGCTGGTTGGCTGGGGAAACAGTTGGGGAGGGGTTTGCAGGAATCTGGGAGCTTGTGGGGGTTTTTTTTATTTTTTTTATGACCATTGGGCCATGTTGGTTTTTTTAAAAATTTTTCTGAGTTTGAATTTCTGTGTGCTGGTTGGCTGGGGGAACAGTTGGGGAGGGGTTTGCAGCAGTTGGGGAGGGGCTGGGGGAGCAGTTGGCTAGGGGTTTGCAATTTCTGTGTGGTATGGGTGGCTGGGGGAACAGTTGAGGTTTTTGAAGACTTTGGTGATTTTTTAAGCTTTTCCAAAACTTCTTTTGCAGCCATTTGAGGTTTCTGAAGACTTTGGTGATTGATTGTTGAAGCTCTTCCCGAACCTCTTTTGCATCCATTTGGTTAGTTAAACTTTTAAAACTTTTTTGGGGGGGTTTGGATTTTGGGTTGGGGTGTTTGGGATTCAAGGACTTGGTTCTGGGTTTTAATTTCTGTGTGGTGGGTGGCTGTGTGCTTCTGAATTTTTTGGATTTGAAGCACATCACTGATTTTTTTTTCTTTTTCTGAGTTTACAAAGGAGCTGTGCTGCCATGGGACCCAAGAAGACTGCTGCTGCAGAGGCCGGCGAGAGGAAGAAGGAGAAGGTGACGCTGGAAATGAAGAAGGAGATCATCCGGAAGCACGACGGCGGAATGCGTGTGACGGACCTCGCCAGGGAGTACGGCAGGAATCCATCGACCATCGGGACCATCCTGAAGATGAGGGAGAAGATCATGGCGACTGATGCGGCCAAGGGAGTCACCAGGATCATGAAGAACCGGCCAGCTGTTCTGGAGGAGGTCGAGAAGTTGCTGCTCATCTGGTTAGAAGAGAAGCAGCGTGCAGGGGACACTGTGACTGAGGCCGTCATTTGCGAGAAGGCCAAGGCCTTGCACGCAGACCTCGTCCAGGATCAGCCAGGAACCTCAGGCGAGCCTGAAGTCTTCAAGGCAAGCAGAGGTTGGTTTGACCGGTTCAAGACAAGATCCGGAATCCACAGCGTGGTCCGGCACGGAGAGGCCGCCAGTTCTGATGTTCCTGCGGCTGAAGACTTTGCAGTGGAGTTCCTGGAGGTTGTGAAGACGGAGGGCTACGTTCCACAGCAGGTCTTCAACTGTGACGAGACCGGGCTGTTTTGGAAGAGGATGCCCAAAAGGACTTTCATCACTCAGGAGGAGGCCAAGTTGCCTGGCCACAAGCCCATGAAGGACCGTCTGACCCTGCTCTTCTGTGCCAACGCAAGCGGCGACCTGAAGATCAAGCCCCTGCTGGTGTACCACTCGGAGAACCCACGGGCCTTCAAGAGACACAAGATTGACAAGGAGCAGCTGAGTGTCATGTGGCGATCCAACAGCAAGGCTTGGGTCACACGTGTGCTGTTTGTGGACTGGGTCAATCTTGCTTTTGGCCCTGCTGTCAAACAGTACCTGCTGGACAACGACCTGCCGCTGAAGGCTTTGCTTCTGATGGACAATGCTCCTGCTCATCCTAAAGGCCTTGAGGTGGACTTGTTGGAGGAGTTCAGCTTCATCAGCATCATGTTCCTGCCGCCTAACACCACGCCACTGCTTCAGCCGATGGATCAGCAGGTCATCGCCAATTTCAAGAAACTGTACACCAAGGAGCTTTTCAGGCGATGCTTCGAGGTGACTGACTGCACCACCATCACCCTGCGGGAATTCTGGAAGGACCACTTCGACATCGTCACCTGCTTGAAGATGATCACCACGGCCTGGAACGGGATCAGCCAGAGAAATTTGAATTGCGCTTGGCGCAGCCTGTGGCCGGACTGTGTGGCACCAAGTGACTCTGATGCACCAGAGTCAACAGTGGTGCAGGACATTGTTGCCTTGGGGAGGACCATGGGACTGGAGGTCACAGAGGAGGACATCAGCGAGCTGGTGAAGGAGCACGACCACGAGCTGACCACCCAGGAGCTGGTCGAACTGCAGGCAGAGGCTGCGCAGGAGTGGGCCTCACTGGAAGAGGAGGAAGCAACTGAGGAACGGCTGTCCTCCGAAAGACTGAGGGACATTTGCCAGAAGTGGAAGGAGGTGCAGACTTTTGCAGACCAGCACCACCCTGACAAGCAAAAGGCACGTGACTCTGGGAACAGTTATGATGCGACGGTCATGTCTTCTTTCAGGGAGGTGCTGAAAAGGCGGATGAAGCAGCAGACTATGGACAGGTTCTTGAGCAAGAAGCAAAGAGTGGAAGAGGAGCCTTCTTCGAGTGGTCCCCCAGAGTCTTAGAAAATGTACTGTACACTTTGTTGATTTTTAAATGTTTTTCTGTCATGTTTAGAAACTTAATTTATTTTTCCTTCAATTTTTGAACTGCTCTTTACAGTATGTGTGACTTTAAAGAGCAGTTAATAAACTCTTGTTGTACCAAATTTGGCTTTGTTTGGACTTTTTTTGACCATAGGAACGCATTAATTGATTTTCAATGCATTCCTATGGGAAACCGTGCTTCGCAAGACGAAAAATTCGCTAGACGAAAAAACTCGCAGAACGAATTAATTTCGTCTTGCGAGGCACCACTGTATTTTGGACTGCGATTTTGACGTGAATGCATTCACACCAAAAAACACAAATTGAAATAAGCCCAATTAAAGCTTATACTTTATACGCATATGGAAGCAAAAGGTGTTGTCAGAGCTGCCCGAGGTCCCAGCTCACAAAGGCCCAACGCCAGTCCGTTACTATTTACAAAAGTCTTTATTGAAGTTCAGTTTCAATTTCAAAGCCGCGGCGCGCAGCTCTACGTCTCAAACTCTAGACCGCTGAAGCTCCGTCTGAATCTCCTCCCCACAGACACCAGTTTAAGACTCTAGCCTTGCTCCACCTCTTCCTTTGCTCTTTCCTCCTCTGGGTCCGCCTGTCCGCTGGGGTTTCGCTCCTTCTACACTCTTCTGACGCTGATTCCCCTGAGTCTTCCCCCTGCCTCCGGCGGGCTTTACGTCACTAGGTGTGACACATGCCAAAGGGCCAAACCAGTACACAGGCTGCCGGTGGGACTGCTGGAACCGCTACAGACGCCGCTCGAAGGTGGCCACAGCGGAACAGACCGCCAAGCTGTTCATAGACCACGTGTTCAAATTTCACGGCTTACCGCGGTCCATCCTGTCCGACCGGGGGCGCCAATTCATCTCCAATTCATAGCCAGAGCAAGGGGAGGTCTGTTCCGCTGTGGCCACCTTCGCGCAAGGAATGAAGTGCGCCATCTTGGTGAACAGGTCCACGACCACTAGCACCGCTGTCTTGCCTCGCGAGCTGGGCAGATCTGTGACAAAGTCCAGGGCCACTTTCTCCCACGGCTCGAGAGGCGTCTGTAGCGGTTCCAACAATCCCGCCGGTGGCCTGTGTACTGGTTTGGCCCTTTGGCATGTGTCGCACCTCGTGACGTAATCCACGACTTCTCCCCTCATCTTGGGCCACCAAAAGTCTCTGGCTACTAATTCCGCCGTCTTGTCCTTGCCAAAGTGCCCGGCGCTGGTTGCGTCGTGTAACTGCTGCAGCACTTTCGCGCGGAGGTCGTCCCCCGGCACATAGAGAGCCCCCTTGCGGATGAGCAGTCCGTCGCGTATCTGGAACTCGTCGTCCTTCGCTGTGCCTCTCCGCACCTCCTCCACCTTGGATCGTGCGAAGGAATCCGTCTGCATCCAGGTCCACGGTGGCCGAAGAGCACGCCCACGCTTCCGGTGCGAAAATGTGTTTGGCCGCCACCGGTGCCGCTTCCTCGAGATACTGCGGCTTCCTGGATAGCGCATCCGCCATGACGTTGTTGCCTCCCGGGATGTATTCTATCCTGAAGTCGAAATCCGCGAAGAACTCCGCCCAGCGGATGTGTCTCTGGTTCAGGAACCGCGCCGTGCGCCAGTACTCCAGGTTCTTATGGTTCGTGCGTACCTGCACCGTGTGTTTGGCTCCGACGAGGAAGTGCCGCCACGCTTTGAAGGCTGCATGAATGGCCAGCAACTCCCTGTCCCAGATGGTGTAGTTCTGTTCCGACTTGCTGAGTTTTCAGGAGTAGAATGCGCACGGCCTCCAGTCCCCTTGCGGATCTTGTTGCCACAGGACCGCCCCCACCGCTCTGTCCGAGGCGTCTGTCTCAACCCTCATTGGTTTGCTGGGGTTGACGTGTAGCAGCTGTTCTTCGGACGCGAAGAGACGCTTGAGTCTCTGAAAGGACTGTTCCGCCTGGTCCGTCCAGGTGAACTTCTTCTTGGAACTGAGGGTGTCCGTGATGGCTGCCGTCTCCATCGCGAACCCCTTGATGAACTTGCGATAAAAGTTGGTGAACTTCTGGACCTCTTTCCGATTGCGCAGGCTCTTCCAGTCCAACACCGAGCGGACCTTGGTGCTGTCCATGGCGAGTCCCTTGTCGGACAGCTTGTAGCCCAGGAAATCCAACTCCGTCATGTCGAACTGGCACTTCTCCAGTTTGGCGTAAAGTCTGTGCTTCCGTAGTCTTTGCAGGACCTCCTTGACGTCCCTCTCGTGAGCCTCCTTCGATTCTGAGAATATCAGGATGTCGTCCAGGAAGCAGACGCACTTCTTGTAAAGGAGTCCCGCTAAGATATGGTGCATGAAAGCTTGAAAACAATGGGAGCCATTTTGTAAACCAAATGGCATAACTCTGCATTCGTAGGTGCCCAAGGGCGTAAACATGGCCGTCTTCCACTCGTCGCCCTCTCGCACACGTATGAGGTTGTACGCCCCTCGAAGATCCAACTTGGTGAAGATGCGTCCCTTCATCACCGTCGCGAGTAGGTCGTCGATCTTGGGCATGGGGAATGCCGTGGGCTTTGTCCTCGAATTTATGACCCTGTAATCACAAACTAATCTCCGTTGGTTCGTGTCTTTTTTCTTCACGAAAAACACGGGGCTGCCCCCCACTGCTTTGGACTCCTGGATGAAACCGCACTTCAAGTTGTGATCTATGAACTCCCTGAGTTCTTGCAGTTCGTCTTCAGACATGGAATACAGTTTCCCGGTCGGCAGCGTCGCCCCCGGCAGGAGGTCAATCTTGCAATCGTAGGACCTGTAGGGAGGCAGCTTGTCCGCTTCCTTCTCGCAGAAAACCTCAAAAAATGCTGCGTACTTGTGGGGCACTGTTTGCAGCGTGCCTAAGTGTAGCTGCGGGTCATCCTCTTGCTCCTCTCCCTCCGGGCTAGTCAGGATGCAGTGTTCTGCGCAGTAGGAGGAGCCGAAAGTTAATTGACGCTGGTACCATGCCAATGCCGGGCTGTGCCTGTGCAGCCAACTCATGCCCAATACTACAGGCATGTCCGACAGGTGGGTGACATTGAAGCTGATGACTTCCCGGTGATTTCCAATTTGCATCACCATCGGCGGCTGTCAGGGGCTCAGGAGCAGAGGCACAGGAGAGGGAGGAAATGGAGAGCGAGGGGGAGGAATCCGAGGGGAGCGTAAGCGATGAAAGTGGTCCAAGGAATTCCCTGAGTCTCTCCAGCAAATCGGAAGATTCACAGAAGGGGGCGCCCATGGTCAGAGCAAGGGGGGTGCCTAGGGGGACACCCCAGGAAGAAGGGGCCAGAGGGGACTCAGAGAGCAGCAGTTGGAAATCAAGACCAGCTTCCCCACCAGAGCGCAGTGGGGGGAGGAGTCCCAGGTATCGGGATCAGGCTACTCACCACCAGCGAAGGAGATGAGTCAGGATTGACCACGCCTCCATCGGAGAGCGCGGAAACGGTTGAGAGGAAGGTTGGAGGCTGGGCGCGCGCGCCAAGTTCAAATGTACAGGCGAGCGGCACAGCAGGTAGCCCGGATAGGGAGCCAGGTCCCAAAGCCCGCCGGAAGGAGGGACAAGAGTCAGGGGGGTCAGCGTCAGAAGAGTCCAGAAAGGAGGAGACCCTGGGGGGCAGAAGGACCCAGAGGAGGAAAGAACAACGGAAGAGGTGGAGTAAGGCTAGAGTCTTAAACTGGTGTACAGGGGGCGGAGACTCAGACGGAGCTTTGCCGGTCTAGGTTCTAGACGTAGAGCTGCACGCTGCGGCTTGTAAATGGAAACTGAACTTCAATAAAGACTTTTGTACATTACAACCGGCTAGCGTTGGTCCTCTGTGAGCTGGGACCTGGAGGCAGCTCTGACAGCGGCGTTTCCTTGACCACCTGCCCCCCCAGCAATTCTCTTCCATCGACCGTGACGACTTTCAGGGGCATTGTGGCTGGCAGTAGCGCTATGCGATGTTGCTTGATGAAATCCACTCCTATAAAGTCTGCATTACTACCAGAGTCAATGGTAATGGGCACTTCCATAGTGAGTCCATTGGGTAGCTGGAGCGATGCAGTGAGTTGCACCACCGGTTTGGGCGGGAGTGGGTCTGTGGGCTGTAAAATCTCTGGGGACTGCTTCACTGACTCACCTGGCTGGGCCCCAGTGCCTCTGCCTCCAACCAGGCTTCGTCGTTTCCCTGTAGCTTTTCCCCTGGCTGCACTGCTCCTTTCACTGTTGCTGAGGCTGCAGTGTGCTTTTGGAGCCTCTGGGGACACTCTTTGGCCATGTGCTGTGCACTGTCGCAGATGTAGCACTTCCTGCTTCCTCTAGGAGGCTTCGCCTTGACTGCTCCTGGTGTTTGGGCTCTGGTTGCTGTCTGAGCCCTGGCACCGCCTATCTCCATTGGCTCTTCTCCCCCTCCCATTGGAGGCGTGGACTGGGCGCGCGCTGGCTCTCTGGGCAGGAAAAGAGCTGATCTGGCTGGCGTGCGTCCCAAACGTCCGTCATCTTTGTTCCAAGGGCGTTCTTCCAGACGCACTCCTTTTTTTTTAAAAAAATAATTTTTATTCATTTTCAAACACACAATAAAAAACAAACAAAACACAAGACAAAAACATACAAAACATTTAAACACGTATAATTTCATAGTCTTAATTTCATACACCTTCTTTCCTCCGACTTCCCCATACCTCCCTTTCGCTGCATCCTTATTTTACAATTCTTTAGCAACCCTTTAGTCAATTTGTCTATTAGTTCCCTTTCATTAAATTTCCTTAAATTTATTAATTACAGCTGTAATTCTCTACTTCTTACCCCTTGACATCTTAACACTCCTCAATTTTACAACAATTTTTCAGATATATTTTAAATTTCTTCCAATCTTCTTCCACTGTCTCTTTCCCCTGGTCGCGGATTCTGCCGGTCATTTCTGCCAGTCCCATAAAGTCCGTCACCTTCGTCTGCCATTCTTCCAGAGTAGGTAGTTCTTGCATCTTCCAATACTTTGCCAGAAGAATTCTTGCTGCTGTGGTAGCGTACATAAAAAAGGTCCTGTCCTTTTTTGACACCAATTGGCCAACCATGCCCAAGAGAAAAGCCTCCGGTTTCTTAGTTTCATTATAGATCATTTCCCAGTAGGCTTTAATCTTCGGGCAGGTCCACCAGAGGTGGTAAAAGGTACCTTCAGTCTCATTACATTTCCAACATTTATTATTGGGCAAATGATAAATTTTTGCAAGCTTGACTGGGGTCATGTACCACCTGTAGATCATTTTCATTATATTTTCTTTTAAGGCATTACATGCCGTGAATTTAATACCAGTGGTCCATAACTGCTCCCAGTCAGCAAACATAATGTCATGACCGATATCTTGTGCCCATTTAATCATAGCTGATTTCACCGTTTCATCCTGTGTATTCCATTTCAACAGCAAGTTATACATTCTTGACAAATTTTTTGTATTGGGTTCTAACAGTTCTGTTTCTAATTTTGACCTCTCCTTCTGAAATCCTATTTTCCTGTCCTGCTTAAATGTCTCATTTATCTGATGGTAATGCAACCAATCTCAAACTTTGGACTTTAATTTCTCATAACTCTGAAGTTTAACCTTCTCACCGTCTTGTTCTAGAATTTCACAGTATTTTGGCCATTTAGAATCCATATTAAGTTTTTTCACCGCCTTAGCTTCCATTGGTGACAACCACCTGGGACAACCACCTGGGAGTTCCAGACGCACTCCTATCGCCAGCACTCTGTTGACCACTTCTGCTGTGCTGGTGGGTCCCCCCTTGCAATTTCATCCTTCACAGCCCCATTCAGCCCCTCCCAGAACAGGTCTCGGACGGCTGCTGAGTCCTTTTCCCAGCCCAGTGCATTTACTAACGCAAAAAAGCGTGAGTGATATTGTCTCACAGTGGCTTTCCCTTGCTGCAACCCATGCATTTCCTTTCTGGCCAGATCCACATCAACTGTTGATTGAAAACAAGCGTCCATCGCTTTGATAAAGGCTGTTGAATCTTTGAGGGCGGGGTCATTTTTGCGCCACAAATTGTGCAGCCACGATTTAGCTTCCCCATGCTGATGAGTTATAATGAACCCCACTTTCTCCTCCTCATCTCTAAAGTCTTTCCGAAGCAAATTGAGCGCAAAAATTATCTCTGCCCTGAAGTTAGGATACTGCTGCAAATTCCCGTCGAAATGGGATACGACGCTGCCTCCCCTCTTCCCGAGGCCAACTCCCTCCGGCTTCGGTCCTGGCAGCCCCTCCTTCCTCAAAATTTCCCACCTGATTTGCAGATCCTGGCAACGCGCTGCAGTTTCTTTCTCTCTCTTTCTGGACGCTTCTACTTCCATGGACAGCCTCGTGACTGCTTCTTGCAGGGCTGCCACCTGTTGCTCTGTAGTCATCCTCGCCGATCTTCGTGAGCTCACAAAACGCCAAGTTTTGCCCCTCGCGGCGCCAACTCACGCTGCGAAGGCTTTTTGGAGACGGAGCTTACTGTCAGAGCTGCCCAAGGTCCCAGCTCACAGAGGACCAAAAGGTCCCAGCTCACAGAGGACCAACGCCAGTTCTTGTTATATACAAAAGTCTTTATTAAAGTTCAGTTTCGATTCCAAAGCCGCGGTGCGCAGCTCTACGTCTCAACCCTAGACCGCTGAAGCCCCGTCTGAATCTCCTCCCCCCAGACACCAGTTCAAGATCCTAGCCTTGCTCCACCTCTTCCTTTGCTCCTTTCTCCTCTGGGTCCGTCTGCCCGCCGGGGTGTTGCCCTTTCTGGACTCTTCTGATGCTGAAGAGTCTCCGGATTCTTCCCCCTGCCTCCGGCGTGCTTTAGGACCTGGCTCCCAATCCTCGCTCCCAGCTGTCCCGCACGCCTGTGCATTTGAACTTGGCGCGCGCGCCCAGCCGGCAACTTTCGTCTGACCGTTACGCTGCTTTTGTCACTGCTTCCCCCTTCGGGGGGGGCCCCGCTGGATCTGACTTCCCCTCTATTTCCTCACTCAGCGACAGGGGCGTGGTCAGCCCTGCCTCATCTTCTCTTTCCCCTGGAGTGGAAACCGGTCCTGACACCTGGGACTCTTCCCCCCCGCTACGCTCTGGTGGGGAAACTGGTCCCGATCTCCAGCTGCTGCTTTGGGAGTCACCGCTAGTTCCTTGCTTCTGGTGCCTCCCTCCCGGGAACCCCCTTGCTCTGGCTATGGGTGCTCCCTTCTGTGAATCTTCCGAATCACTGGACAGACTCATGGAATCTCTTGCCCCACTGTCTTCCTCACCTACACTGCCCTCGTATTGTTCCCCTTCGCTCTCCGCTTCCTCCTTCCCCTGTGCCTCCACTCCTGAACCCCTGACAGACGGTGTTGTGTTATTTTGGTCTCATTCCACACAGTTTGCGATTTCTGCGTCAATGTGCATTAACACCAAAAAACAGGACTTGAAGTAAGCGAAATCCAAGATTCTTCTTTCTATGTAGCTGGAACCCAAAACAACCTGTTTGGCTTTGTTTAGGCTTAATACACTTCGCTTTGCTATTTGTGGGGCAATGAACACGAAAGAACAATCCAAGCTCATTCGTCGTTTTTCTATTGAGATGGAAGCAAAACACCTATGTTTGTTTTGGGCTGATTACAAACATGTCACTCTCCAATTTTTGGGTGAATGTGCATTCTAACCCCAAAATCACCAATTTGAAATAAGCCCCACCAGAGCTTTATCATCTTCTTTTTATGTAAATGGAAGCCAAAATACCTATTTTCTTTTGTTGGGGGTGATTCTGGTGCACACCCAAAAAACACCATGTGAATTGAAATAAGCCCAATCAAAGCTTATTTGTCGTCTTTCTACGCATATGGAAGCAAAAAGACGGTGTTGTTTTATTTTGGTCTCATTCCACACAGTTTGCGATTTCTGCGTCAATGTGCATTAACACCAAAAAACACGAAATAAGCAAAATCCAAGATTCTTCTTTCTATGTAGCTGGAACCCAAAACAACCTGTTTGGCTTTGTTTAGGCTTATTACACTTCGCTTTGCTATTTGTGGGGCAATGAACACGAAAGAACAATCCAAGCTCATTCGTCGTTTTTCTATTGAGATGGAAGCAAAACACCTATGTTTGTTTTGGGCTGATTACAAACATGTCACTCTCCAATTTTTGGGTGAATGTGCATTCTAACCCCAAAATCACCAATTTGAAATAAGCCCGATCAGAGCTTTATCATCTTGTTTTTATGTAAATGGAAGCCAAAATACCTATTTTCTTTTGTTGGGGGTGATTCTGGTGCACACCCAAAAAACACCATGCGAATTGAAATAAGCCCAATCAAAGCTTATTTGTCGTCTTTCTACGCATATGGAAGCAAAAAGACGGTGTTGTGTTATTTTGGTCTCATTCCACACACTTTGCGATTTCTGCGTCAATGTGCATTAACACCAAAAAACACGACTGGAAATAAGCGAAATCCAAGATTCTTCTTTCTATGTAGCTGGAACCCAAAACAGCCTGTTTGGCTTTGTTTAGGCTTATTACACTTTGCTTTGCTATTTGTGGGGCAATGAACACGAAAGAACAATCCAAGCTCATTCGTCGTTTTTCTATTGAGATGGAAGCAAAACTCCTTTGTTTGTTTTGGGCTGATTACAAACATGTCACTCTCCAATTTTTGGGTGAATGTGCATTCTAAGCCCAAAATCACCAATTTGAAATAAGCCCAATCAGAGCTTTAACATCTTTTTTTTATGTAAATGGAAGCCAAAATACCTATTTTCTTTTGTTGCGGGTGATTCTGGTGCACACCCAAAAAACACCATGCGAATTGAAATAAGCCCAATCAAAGCTTATTTGTCGTCTTTCTACGCATATGGAAGCAAAAAGACGGTTGTCAGGGTTTCAGGAGCAGAGACACAGTAGAGGGAGCAAATGGAGAGCGAGGAGGAGGAATCCGAGGGGGGAGTAGGCAGTGACAGTGGTCAGAGAGATTCCACGAGTCTCACCAGCGAATCGGAAGACTCACAGAAGGGAGCGCCCATGGCCAGGGCGAGGGGGGTGCCAAAGTGGAAGCCCCAGAAGGAAGGGGCCAGCGGGGACTCCTTGAGCAGCAGCTGGAAATCAGGACCAGCTTCCCCACCAGAGCACAGTAGGGGGGAGGAGTCCCAGGAATCAGGAACAGTGTTCTCGCCACCAGCGAGAGGAGATGAGTCAGGGTTGACCACGCCCACATCGGAGAGCGGGGGAACGGTCAGGAGGAAGGTTACCGGCTGGGTGCGCGCGCCAAGTTCAAATGTACAGGCGAGCGGCACAGCAGGTAGCCCGGATGGGGAGCCAGGTCCTAAAGCCCGCCGGAAGGAAGGGCAAGACTCAGGAGGGTCAGCGTCAGAAGAGTCCAGGAAGGAGGAAACCCCAGGGGGCAGAAGGACCCAGCAGAGGAAGGAACAGCGCAGGAGGTGGAGCCGGGCTAGGATCTTAAACTGGTGCGGAAGGGGTAGTGATTCAGAGGGGACTTCGCCGATCTGAAGTCAAGACGTAAGGCTGCACGCTCTGGGGTTTGAAATGGAAACTAAACTTCAATAAAGACTTTTGTACATTAAATCAACTGGGCGTTGGTCCTCTGTGAGCTGGGACCTGGAGGCAGTCCTGACACCCCCCTTCCCCCCTCCCCTCCTTCAGGTGTGGGTACTGGGCGCTCCATCGTTGTGGGGGTGAATGCCGGATACAGTTCGTCCCCCGTGGCGTGCATCCAGCCGGATAAGTCCGGATCGTCCTCCATGTTCTCGCCGACATCGATCTCCTCTGCTTCCATCTCTTTGCCTCCGTGCTCGAACCCAAGGTCCTCTCCCAACACGTCCATGTCCGTCTCTCCCCCGGTCTCCTTGGGGGATGTTGCCTTCCAAGGACCCTCCAGCCACCCTTGCCTTCCAAGGACTCCTCCACCTCATAGTACGGCACCCAGCTGTTGGCGCTTGCCGGGGTACCTTCCCTGGCTAGGAGATACTCAACCCCCTCTTCCCCCCATCTTGAGTCTAAAATCTCTGTGACCTCGTTGATGGGCTCGCCCCCTGTGGGAGTTTCCCTGAGCGGGTCTGGTGCCGTCCCTGGCTCCTGAAATCTGTGAGGTGCCTTGTAGGGCATGAGTACTGATCTATGGAAGACCGGGTGCATTCTGGATCCCTCCAGAAGTGTCAACCGGAAGGCCACTGGATTGACCTGTGCCTCGACTTGGTAAGGCCCTAGCTGCTTATGTCCGAGCTTCTTCTTCGCTAACGATCTGGCCGGCACTGCCTGGGCTGCTAACCAAACCCAGTCTCCCACCTGTATGTCTTCCCCAACCCTCCTATGTCTGTCAGCCTGCAGTTTGTATGCGTGCTTTGCTAGTTCTAACTGCCTTCGGAGCTGTTCGTGGACCTCCTGCAACTCTGACGCGAAGGCGTCCGCTGCCTGTGGCTCCCTCTCCCCCACTCTCTCCAATCCCGGGAAGGTTCTGGGATGCCTCCCATTGTTGGCGAAGAACGGTGTCACCCCCGTGGACACGTGCTTCGTGTTGTTGTAGGCGAACGGCAGGTAGTCCACCCATGTTGTAGGTTGCCGATTCGCGTAGCATCTCAGGTACTGCTGCATGATGGCGTTGACCCACTCCGCTTGTCCGTTGGTCTGCGGGTGTCTCGCTAGGTTGATCTTGACGTTCAGGATGCCCATCAGCTTCTGCCAGAAGTTCGAGATGAACTGGCGCCCCCGGTCGGACAGAATAGACCGTGGTAGACCGTGAACCTTGAACACGTGGTCTATGAACAGTTTGGCGGTCTGTTCCGCCGTGGCCACCTTCGCGCACGGAATGAAGTGGGCCATTTTGGTGAACATGTCCACCACCACTAGAACTGCTGTCTTGCCCCGCGAGCTGGGTAGATCCGTGACAAAGTCCAGGGCCACCCTCTCCCACCCTTCGAGCGGTGTCTGCAGCGGTTCCAGCAGTCCCGCCGGTGGTTTGTGCACTGGCTTGGCCCTTTGGCAGGTGTCGCACCTCGAGACGTAATCCGCGACTTCCCCCCGCATCTTGGGCCACCAAAAGTCTCTGGCTACTAATTCTACAGTCTTCTCTTTGCCAAAGTGCCCGGCGGTGGGTGCGTCGTGCAACTGCTGCAGTACCTTCGTGCGTAGGTCGTCCCCCGGTACGTAGAGGGCTCCTTTGCGGATGAGCAATCCGTCACGTATCTGGAACTCGTCGTCCTTCGCCGTGCCACTGTGCACCTCCTCCATCTTGGCTTGTGCGAAGGAGTCCTCCTGCAGCGCGCGACGTACCGCATCCAGGTCCACGGTTGCCGAAGCGCATGCCCACGCTTTTGGTGCGAAAATGTGCTTGGCCGCCACCGGTGCCGCCTCCTCGAGGTATTGCGGCTTCCTGGACAGTGCATCCGCCATGACGTTGTTGTCGCCTGGGATGTACTCTATCCTGAAGTCAAAATCCGCAAAGAACTCCGCCCAGCGTATGTGCCTCTGGTTCAGGAACCTTGCCGTGTGCCAGTACTCCAGGTTCTTATGGTCAGTGCGGACCTGCGCTGTGTGTTTGGCTCCGATAAGGAAGTGCCGCCACGCCTTGAATGCTGCATGAATGGCCAGCAACTCCCTGTCCCAGATGGTGTAGTTCTGCTCCGACTTGCTGAGCTTCCTGGAGTAGAAGGCGCACGGCCTCCAGTCCCCATGCGGGTCTTGCTGCAACAGGACTGCTCCCACGGCCCTGTCTGAGGCATCTGTTTCAACCCTCATCGGTCTGCTGGGATTCACGTGCAGTAGCTGCTCTTCGGACGAGAAGAGACGCTTGAGTTTCTGAAAGGACTGCTCCGCCTGCTCCGTCCAGATGAAATTCTTCTTCTTGGAGCTGAGCGTGTCGGTAATGGCCGCCGTCTGCATAGCGAACCCCTTGATGAGCTTGCGATAAAAGTTTGCAAAGCCGACAAACCACTGGACCTCCTTCCGATTGCGCGGGCTCTTCCAGTCCAACACTGAGCGAACCTTGGCGCTGTCCATGGCGAGCCCCTTGTCCGATAATTTGTAGCCCAGGAAATCCACCTCCGTCATGTCGAACTGGCACTTCTCCAGCTTGGCGTACAGTCTGTGCTCCTGTAGTCTCTGCAGAACTTCGTTGACGTCCCTCTCGTGAGCCTCCTGCGATTCTGAGAATATCAGGATGTCGTCCAGGAAGCAGACGCACTTTTTGTAGAGGAATCCCGCTAACACGTGATGCATGAAGGCTTGAAAACAGTGGGAGCCATTTTGTAATCCAAACGGCATAACTCTGTATGCCGTTGGGTGTCCAGGGGCGTGAACATGGCCGTCTTCCACTCGTCGCCCTCCCGTATGCGAATAAGGTTGTACGCCCCTCGCAGATCCAACTTGGTGAAAATGCGTCCTTTTCTCACCGTCGCGAGCAGGTCGTCGATTTTGGGCATGGGGAAGGACGTGGGCTTGATTTTCGAGTTTAAAATTCTATAATCCACCACAATCCTCTTTTGGGGCATGTCTTTTTTCTTCACGAAGAATACGGGACTGCCCCCCACTGCCTTGGACTCCCGGATGAAACCGCGCTTCAAGTTGTGATCTATGAACTCCCTGAGTTCCTGCAGTTCGTCTTCAGACATGGAATACAGTTTCCCCGTCGGCAGCGTCGCCCCTGGCAGGAGGTCAATCTTGCAGTCATAGGACCTGTGGGGAGGTAGCTTGTCCGCTTCCTTCTCGCAGAAAACCTCCAAAAACGCTGCGTACTTGTGGGGCACTGCTTGTAGCGTGCCTAATTGTAGCTGCGGGTCATCCTCTTCCCCTTCCGGGCTAGGCAGAATGCAGTGTTCTGCACAGTAGGAGGAGCCGAAAGTCAGTTGGCGCTGGTACCAAGCCAATGCTGGGCTGTGCCTGTGCAGCCAACTCATGCCCAATACTACAGGCGTGTCCGACAATTGGGTGACATTGAAGCTGATGACTTCCCGTGATTTCCAATTTGCATCACCATCGGCGGCGTTTGCTTTACCACCTGCCCCCCCCCGGAAAATTCCCTTCCATCCACCGTGACAACCTTCAGGGGCAGAGTGGCTGGCAGGAGCGCTATGCTGTGTTGCTGAATGAAATCCAGTCCTATAAAGTCTGTGTTACTACCAGAGTCCATGGTAATGGGCACTTCCATTGTGAGTCTATTGGGTAGCTGGAGCGATGCAGTGAGTTGCACCACTGGTTTGGGCGGGAGAGGGTCTGTGGGCTGCAAAATTTCTGGGGACTGCTTCACTAACTCGTCTGGCTGGGCCCCAGTGCCGCTGTTTCCAGCCAGACTTTGCCGTTTCCCTGCTGCGGTTCTCTCTGCTGATTTGCCTCTGTTACTGTTGCTGAGGCTGCAGTGTGCTTGTGGAGCCTCTGGGGGCACTCTTTCGCCATGTGCTGAGCAATGTCGCAGATGTAGCACTTCCTGTTCCCTCTAGGAGGCTTCGCTTTGACTGCTCCCGGTGTTAGGGCTCTTGTTGCTGATTGAGCCCTTGCACCACCTATCTCCATCGGTTCCTCTCCCCCTCCCAGCGGAGGCGTGGATTGAGCGCGCGCTGCATCCCTGGGAAAGAAGGGAGTTGCTCTCGCTGGCTTGCGTCCCCAACGCCCTTCGTCTTTGCTCCAAGGATGTTCCTCCAGACGCTCCCCAATCGTCAGCGCCCTCTGGACCACTTCTTGAGTGTTTTGGGGTCGTTCCCCCCTTGCAATTTCGTCTTTCACAGCTCCATTCAACCCTTCCCAGAAAAGGTCTCTGACTGCAGCTGAATCTTTCTCCCATCCCAGCGCATTGACCAATGCAAAAAAGCGGGAATGATACTGCCTTACAGTGGCTCTCCCTTGTTTCAGTCCATGTATCTCTTTTCTGGCGATATCAACATCTATTGTTGATAAAAAACACTCATCCATCGCTTTAATGAAGGCATGCGCAGTTTGGAGTGCCGGATCCTTATCTCTCCACAGATTGCGCAGCCACGCTTTTGCTTCTCCATGCAAATGAGTTAATATAAATCCCACTTTCTCCTGCTCATCTCTAAAGTCTTTCTCCAGCAACTGCAGCGCAAACACCACGTCTGCTCGGAAGTTAGGGTACTGCTGCAGACTCCCATCGAAATGGGACACAAGGCTGCCTCCTCTCTTTCCCAGCCCAATCCCCTCTGGTTTGGGTCCCGATAGCCCCTGCTTAGTCAACATATCCAACCTGGTTTGCAGATCCCTGCAGGTGGCTGCTGCTTCATCTTCCCTCTTCCTGGATGCTAGTATCTCCATGTTAAGTTGCGTCACTGCCTTTTGCAGGGCTGCCATTTGCAATTCGGTAGTCATCCTGTCCAGTTTTTGTGAGCTCGCGAAGCACCAATCTTCGCCCCTCGCTGCGTCCACTCACGTTGCGAGGTGTATTTAGACAAGGAGACGGAGCTTACTGTCAGAGCTGCCTAAAGGTCCCAGCTCACAGAGGACCAACGCTAGCCGGTAGTAATATACAGCCTGATCCCGATACCTGGGACTCCTCCCCCCTACTGTGCTCTGGTGGGGAAGCTGGTCCTGATTTCCAACTGCTGCTCTCTGAGTCCCCTCTGGCCCCTTCTTCCTGGGGTGTCCCCCTAGGCACCCCCTTGCTCTCACCATGGGAGGCCCTTTCTGTGAATCTTCCGATTCGCTGGAAAGACTCAGAGACCTCGGACCACTGTCATCGCTTACGTTTCCTTCGGATTCCTCCCCCTCGCTCTCCATTTCCTCCCTTTCCTGTGCCTCTGCTCCTAAGCCCCTGACAGCTCCCATATGCGTAGAAAGAGGACAAATAAGCTTTGATTGGGCTTATTTAAATTCACATGGTGTTTTTTGGGTGTGCACCAGAATCACCCCCAACAAAAGCACAAAGGTGTTTTGGGTTTCCATTTACATAAAAAGAAGATGATAAAGCTCTGATTGGGCTTATTTCAAATTGGTGTTTTTGGGGTTAGAATGCACATTCAACCAAAAATTGGAGAGTGACATGTTTGTAATCAGCCCAAAACAAGCATAGGTGTTTTGCTTCCATCTCAATAGAAAAAG
This sequence comes from Podarcis melisellensis, assembly GCF_964234715.1. Classification (NCBI taxonomy): domain Eukaryota; kingdom Metazoa; phylum Chordata; class Lepidosauria; order Squamata; family Lacertidae; genus Podarcis; species Podarcis melisellensis. The sequence continues at coordinate 134,962,185 of NC_138528.1, forward strand.
CACGAATGAGCTTGGATTGTTCTTTCGTGTTCATTGCCCCACAAATAGCAAAGCGAATAAGCCTAAACAAAGCCAAACAGGTTGTTTTGGGTTCCAGCTACATAGAAAGAAGAATCCTGTAATTTGCTCATTTCGCCGTGTTCTTTTGTGTTAATGCACACTGTCAAGGCTGCCTCTAGGTCCCAGCTCACAGAGGACCAACGCTAGTCAGTTGTAACGTACAAAAGTCTTTATTGAAGATTAGTTTCCATTTCCAAACCGCAGCGTGCAGCTCTACGTCTAGAAGCTAGACCGGCGAAGCTCCATCTGAGTCTCCGCCCCCTGTACACCAGTTTAAGACTCTAGCCTTACGCCACCTCTTCCGTTGTTCTTTCCTCCTCTGGGTCCTTCTGCCCCCTGGGGTTTCCTCCTTTCTGGACTCTTCTGACGCCGACCCCCCTAATTCTTGCCCCTCCTTTCGGCGGGCTTTAGGACCAGGCTCCCTATCCGGGCTATCTGCTGTGTGCTCGCCTGTACATTTGAACTTGGCGCGCGCGCCCAGCCGGCAACCTTCCTCTCGACCGTTTCCCCGCTCTCCGATGGAGGCGTGGTCAATCCTGACTCATCTCCTCTCGCTGGTGGTGGGAACACTGTTCCCGATGCCTGGGACCCCTCCCCCCCACTGCGCTCTGGTGGGGAAGCTGGTCCTGATTTCCAACTGCTGCTCTGGGAGTCCCCGCTGGCCCCTTCCTTCTGGGGTGTCCCCCTTGGCACCCCCCTTGCCCTGGCCATCGGCGCTCCCTTCTGCGAGTCTTCCGATTCGCTGGACAGACTCCAGGAATCCCTCGGGCCACTGTCACCCCCTACACTGCCCTCGGATTCCTCCCCCTCGCTCTCCATTTCCTCCCTCTCCTGTGCCTCTGCTCCTCAGCCCCTTGGCGCTGTCCATGGCGAGCCCCTTGTCCGATAATTTGTAGCCCAGGAAATCCACCTCCGTCATGTCGAACTGGCACTTCTCCAGCTTGGCGTACAGTCTGCACTCCTGTAGTCTCTGAAGAACTTCCTTGACGTCCCTCTCGTGAGCCTCCTGCGATTCTGAGAATATCAGGATGTCGTCCAGGAAGCAGACGCACTTCTTGTAGAGGAGTCCCGCTAACATGTGATGCATGAATGCTTGAAAACAGTGGGAGCCATTTTGTAATCCAAACGGCATAACTCTGTATTCATAGGTGCCCAGGGGCGTGAACATGGCCGTCTTCCACTCGTCGCCCTCCCGTATGCGAATAAGATTGTACGCCCCTCGCAGATCCAACTTGGTGAAAACGCGTCCTTTTCTCACTGTCGCGAGCAGGTCGTCGATTTTGGGCATGGGGAAGGCCGTGGGCTTGGTTTTCGAATTTAAAATTCTATAATCCACCACAAGCCTCTTTTGGGGCGTGTCTTTTTTCTTCACGAAGAATACGGGACTGCCCCCCACTGCTTTGGACTCTCGGATGAAACCGCGCTTCAAGTTGTGATCTATGAACTCCCTGAGTTCCTGCAGTTCGTCTTCAGACATGGAATACAGTTTCCCGGTCGGCAGCGTCGCCCCCGGCAGGAGGTCAATCTTGCAGTCATGGGACCTGTGGGGAGGTAGCTTGTCCGCTTCCTTCTCGCAGAAAACCTCCAAAAACGCTGCGTACTTGTGGGGCACTGCTTGCAGCGTGCCTAATCGTAGCTGCGGGTCATCCTCTTCCCCTTCCGGGCTAGGCAGAATGCAGTGTTCTGCACAGTAGGAGGAGCCGAAATCAGTTGGCGCTGGTACCATGCCAATGCTGGGCTGTGCCTGTGCAGCCTACTCATGCCCAATACTACAGGCGTGTCCGACAGTTGGGTGACATTGAAGCTGATGACTTCCCGGTGATTTCCAATTTGCATCACCATCGGCGGCGTTTGCTTTACCACCTGCCCCCCCAGCAATTCCCTTCCATCCACCGTGACAACTTTCAGGGGCAGCGTGGCTGGCAGGAGCGCTATGCTGTGTTGCTTGATGAAATCCACTCCTATAAAGTTTGCATTACTACCAGAGTCAATGGTAATGGGCACTTCCATAGTGAGTCCATTGGGTAGCTGGAGCAATGCAGTGAGTTGCACCACTGGTTTGGGCTGGAGTGGGTCTGTGGGCTGCAAAATTTCTGGGGACTGCTTCACTGACTCGTCTGGCTGGGCCCCAGTGCCTCTGCTTCCAGCCAGACTCTGTCGTTTCCCTGCTGTGGTTCTCTCTGCTGATTTGCCTCTGTTACTGTTGCAGAGGCTGCAGTGTGCTTGTGGAGCCTCTGGGGACACTCTTTCGCCATGTGCTGAGCACTGTCGCAGATGTAACACTTCCTGTTCCCTCTAGGAGGCTTCGCTTTGACTCCTCCCGGTGTTAGGGCTCTGGTTGCTGACTGAGCCCTGGCGCCTCCAATCTCCATCCGTTCCTCTCCCCCTCCCAGCGGAGGCGTGGATTGAGCGCGCGCTGCATCCCTGGGAAAGAAGGGAGGTGCTCTCGCTGGCGTGCGTCCCCAACGCCCTTCGTCTTTGCTCCAAGGACGTTCTTCCAGACGCACCCCAATCGTCAGCGCCCTCTGGACAACTTCCTGAGTGCTCTGGGGTCTTTCCCCCCTTGCAATTTCGTCTTTCACAGCTCCATTCAACCCTTCCCAGAAAAGGTCTCTGACTGCAGCTGAATCTTTCTCCCATCCCAGCGCATTGACCAATGCAAAAAAGCGGGAATGATACTGCCTGTCAGGACTGCCTCCAGGTCCCAGCTCACAGAGGACCAACGCCCAGTTGAATTAATGTACAAAAGTCTTTATTGAAGTTTAGTTTCCATTTCAAACCCCAGAGCGTGCAGTCCTACGTCTGGACTTCAGATAGGCTGGTCCTGATTTCCAGCTGCTGCTCAAGGAGTCCCCGCTGGCCCCTTCCTTCTGGGGCTTCCCCTTTGGCACCCCCCTCGCCCTGGCCATGGGCGCTCCCTTCTGTGAGTCTTCCGATTCGCTGGTGAGACTCGAGGAATCTCTCTGACCACTGTCACTGCCTACTCCCCCCTCGGATTCCTCCTCCTCACTCTCCATTTGCTCCCCCTCCTGTGTCTCTGTTCCTGAACCCCTGACAGAAACTAATCGTCAATAAAGACTTTTGTATGTTACTACTGACTAGCGTTGGTCCTCTGTGAGCTGGGACCTAGAGGCAGCCCTGACAATGTGCATTCTAAAACACCCAAAAACACCAATTTAAAATAAGCCCAATCAGAGCTTTTTCATCTTTTTTTGTAGATGGAACCCCAAATACCATTTTTCTTTGGTTGGGGGTGATTCTGGTGCACAACCAAAAAACACCATGCAAAGCGAAATAAGCCCAATCAAGGCTTATTTGTCGTCTTTCTACGCATATGGAAGCGAAAAGACGGTGTTGTGTTATTTTGGTCCCATTACACACACTTTGCGATTTCTGCGTCAATGTGCATTAACACCAAAGAACACGACTTGAAATAAGCGAAATCCAAGATTCTTCTTTCTATGTAGCTGGAACCCAAAACAAGCTGTTTGGCTTTGTTTAGGCTCACTACACTCCACTTTTCTATTTGTAGGTGAATGAACACCGAATGAATAATTCAAGCTTTCATCCTTTTTCTATTGAGATGGAAGCAAAACACCTATGCTTGTTTTGGGCTGATTACAAACATGTCACTCTCCAATTTTTGGGTGAATGTGCATTCTAACCCCAAAAACACCAATTTGAAATAAGCCCAATCAGAGCTTTTTCATCTTTTTTTGTAGATGGAACCCAAAATGCCTTTTTTCTTTGGTTGGGGGTGATACTGGTGCACAAACAAAAAACACCATGTGTCAGGGGTTCAGGAGCAGAGACACAGGAGAGGGAGCAAATGGAGAGCGAGGAGGAGGAATCCAAGGGGGGAGTAGGCAGTGACAGTGGTCAGAGAGATTCCACGAGTCTCACCAGCGAATCGGAAGACTCACAGAAGGGAGCGCCCATGGCCAGGGCGAGGGGGGTGCCAAAGGGGAAGCCCCAGAAGGAAGGGGCCAGCGGGGACTCCTTGAGCAGCAGCTGGAAATCAGGACCAGCTTCCCCACCAGAGCACAGTAGGGGGGAGGAGTCCCAGGAATCGGGAACAGTGTTCTCGCCACCAGCGAGAGGAGATGAGTCAGGGTTGACCACGCCCACATCGGAGAGTGGGGGAACGGTCAGGAGGAAGGTTCAAATGTACAGGCGAGCGGCACAGCAGGTAGCCCGGATGGGGAGCCAGGTCCTAAAGCCCGCCGGAAGGAAGGGCAAGACTCAGGAGGGTCAGCGTCAGAAGAGTCCAGGAAGGAGGAAACCCCAGGGAGCAGAAGGACCCAGCGGAGGAAGAAACAGCGCAGGAGGTGGAGCCGGGCTAGGATCTTAAACTGGTGCGGAAGGGGTAGTGATTCAGAGGGGACTTCGCCGATCTGAAGTCAAGACGTAGGGCTGCATGCTCTGGGGTTAGAAATGGAAACTAAACTTCAATAAAGACTTTTGTACATTAATTCAACTGGGCGTTGGTCGTCTGTGAGCTGGGACCTGGAGGCAGTCCTGACAATAAGTCCCCTCTCCATCTTTTTGAAACCTCGCGACGTGAGGGAACGCAGCGAGGGGCGAAGATTGGTGCTTCGCAAGCTCACAAAAACGGGGCAAAATGACTACCGAAGAACACCTAGCAAGCCTGCGGGAAGCAGTGACGCAACTTAACGCGAAAATTTTGGCATCCAGGAAAAAGGAGGCGGAAGCAGCGGCTACCTGCCAGGATCTGCGAGCCAGGTTAGAAGCGTTGACTACACAGGGGCTGCCGGGACCCAGACCAGAGGGGATTGGGCTGGGGAAGAGAGGAGGGAGCCTTGTGTCTCACTTCGATGGGAATCTGCAGCAGTATCCTAACTTCAGAGCAGACGTAATTTATGCGCTAAAGTTGCTGGAGAAGGACTTTAGAGATCAAGAGGAGAAAGTGGGCTTCATAGTCAGTCATCTCTATGGAGAAGCTAAAGCATGGTTGCGCAATCTCTGGAGAGATAAGGATCCAGCCCTCCGGAATGCGGATGCCTTCATTAAAGCGATGGATGCGTGTTTTTTGTCAGAGATTGATGTAGATATCGCCAGGAGAGAGATTCATGGGCTGAGACAAGGCAAAGCCACTGTGAGGCAATATCACTCCCGTTTTTTTGCATTGGTCAACGCATTAGGGTGGGAGAAAGAGTCAGCTGCCGTCAGGGACCTGTTTTGGGAGGGGCTGAACGGAGCTGTGAAAGACGAAATTGCAAGGGGGGAGAGGCCCCAAACCACCCAAGATGTAGTGCAGAGGGCGCTAACGATTGGGGTACGCCTGGAAGGACGCCCTTGGAGCAAGGAGGAAGGGCATTGGGGACGCACGCCAGCAAGAGCACCGCCTTCCTTTCCCAGGGAGACAGTGCGCGCTCAATCCACGCCTCCGCTGGGAGGGGGAGAAGAGCCGATGGAGATAGGTGGTGCTAAGGCTCGGTCAGCAGCCGGAGCCCTAGCACCGGGAGCAGTCAAAACGAAGCCTCCTAGAGGGAACAGGAAATGTTACATCTGCGACAGTGCTCAGCACATGGCGAAAGAGTGTCCCCAGAGGATTCACAAGCACACTGCAGCTTCAGCAACAGTAACAGAATCAGTTCAGCAAAATGCAACACAGCAGGGAAACGAAATGGTCTGGCTGGAATCGGAGGCACTGGGGCCCAGCCAGACAAGTCAATGAAGCAGTCCCCAGGGATCTTACAGCCCACAGACCCCCTCCCACCCAAACCAGTGGTGCAACTCACCGCATCTCTCCAGCTTCCCCAGGGGCTCACCATGGAAGTCCCGATTACCATTGACTCTGGGAGCAACACGGACTTTATCGGACTGGAATTTCTCAAGCAACACAACGTGGCGCTCCTACCGGCCACGACACCCCTGAATGTAGTCATGGTGGACGGCAGAGAGCTACTGGGGGGGGCAAGTGCTGCAGCAGACACCTCTGATGGTGATGCGAATTGGGAATCACCGCGAAGTCATCAGCTTCAATGTCACCCACCTGTCAGACACACCCATAGTGTTGGGCATGAGTTGGCTGGACAGGCACAGCCCGGCATTAGCTTGGTACCAGCGTCAACTGACCACCTCCTACCGTGCAGAACACTGCATCCTCGCTAACCAGGAAGAGGAGGGGCAAGAGGAGCAACCCCAGCAGGCCCATAAGGTTGGAGACGGACGCCTCAGACAGGGCCGTGGGGGCCGTCCTGTTGCAGCAAGACCACCAGGGGGACTGGAGGCCGTGCGCTTTCTACTCCAGGAAGCTAAGCAAGTCGGAACAGAACTACACCATCTGGGACAGGGAGTTGCTGGCCATTCATGCAGCCTTCAAGGCGTGGCGGCACTTCCTCATCGGAGCCAAACACACGGTGCAGGTCCGCACGGACCATAAGAACTTGGAGTACTGGCGCACGGCGAGGTTCCTGAACCAGAGGCACATCCGCTGGGCGGAGTTCTTTGCGGATTTCAACTTCAGGATAGAATACATCCCGGGAGACAGCAACACCATGGCGGATGCGCTATCCAGGAAGCAGCAGTATCTAGAGGAAGAAGCACCGGCGGTGGCCAAGCACATTTTCGCACCAGAAGCGCGGGCCTGCGCCTCAGTCACGGTGGACCTGGAGGCGGTACGTCGCGCGCTGCAGACGGACCCCTTCGCTCAAGCCAAGATGGAGGAGGTGCGCAGCGGCACAGCGGGGGGCGACGAGTTCCAAGTACGTGACGGACTGCTCATGCGCAAAGGGGCCCTCTACGTGCCGGGAGACGACCTACGAGCGAGAGTACTGCAACAGTTGCACGACGCACCCAGCGCTGGGCACTTCGGCAAAGAGAAGACGGTGGACTTAGTAGCCAGAGACTTTTGGTGGCCCAAGATGAGAGGGGAGGTCGCGGATTATGTCAATAGGTGCGACACCTGCCAAAGGGCCAAGCCGGTACACAGGCCACCGGCGGGACTGTTGGAACCACTACAGACACCGTTCGAACCGTGGGAGAGGGTGGCTCTGGACTTTGTCACTGATCTGCCCAGCTCGAGGGGAAAGACAGCAGTACTCGTGGTAGTAGATCTGTTCACCAAGATGGCCCACTTCATTCCTTGCGCGAAGGTGGCCACGGCGGAACAGACGGCCAAACTGTTCATAGACCACGTGTTCAAGGTGCACGGCCTGCCACGGTCCATCCTGTCCGACCGGGGGCGCCAGTTCATTTCGAGTTTCTGGCAGAAGCTGATGGGCATCCTGAACGTCAAAGTCAACCTGTCGTCGGCGAGACACCCACAGACCAACGGACAAGCGGAGAGGGTCAACGCCGTCATGCAGCAGTACCTGAGATGCCACGCGAACCAGCAGCCCTCGACCTGGATGGACTATCTACCGCTGGCCGAGTTTGCCTACAACAACACGAAGCACGTGTCCACGGGGGTGACACCGTTTTTCGCCAACAATGGGCGGCATCCCAGAACCTTCCCGGGTTTAGAGAAAGTGAGGGAGGGGGAGCCGCAGGGAGCAGACGCTGTGGCAGCGGAGTTACAGGAGGTCCACGAGCAGCTCAGGAGGCAGTTAGAGCTAGCAAAACAAGCTTCTTTTTATGTAAATGGAAACCGAAAATACCTTTGTGCTTTTGTTGGGGGTGATTCTGGTGCACACCCAAAAAACACCATGTGAATTTAAATAAGCCCAATCAAAGCTTATTTGTCCTCTTTCTACGCATCTGGGAGCGAAAAGAAGGTGTTGTGTTATTTTGGTTTCATTCCACACACTGTGCCATTTCTGCGTCAATGTGCATTAACACCAAAGAACATGACTTGAAATAAGCGAAATCCAAGATTCTTCTTTCTATGTAGCTAGAACCCAAAACAAGCTGTTTGGCTTTGTTTAGGCTCACTACACTCCACTTTTCTATTTGTAGGTGAATGAACACCGAAAGAACAATCCAAGCTTATTCGTTCTTTTTCTATTGAGATGGAACCAAAACAACTATGCTTGATTTGGGCTGATTACAAACATGTAACTGCGATTTTTGGGTGAATATGCATTCTAAAACATCCAAAAACACCAATTTGAAATAAGCCCGATCAGAGCTTTGTTTAGGCTTATTACAATTCGCTTTGCTATTTGTCGGGCAATGAACACCGAAAGAGCAATCCAGGCTTATTCGTCCTTTTCTATTGAGATGGAAGGAAAACACCTATGGTTGGTTTGGCGTGATAACAAACGTGTCACTGCGATTTTTGGGTGAATGTGCATTCTGAATCACCCAAAAACACCAATTTAAAAAGCCCAATCAGAGCTTTTTCATCTTTTTTTGTAGATGGAACCCAAAATACCTTTTTTCTTTGGTTGGGGGTGATACTGGTGCACAAACAAAAAACACCATGCAAATCGAAATAAGCCCAATCAAAGCTTATTTGTCGTCTTTCTACGCATATGGAAGCGAAAAGACGGTGTTGTGTTATTTTGGTCCCATTACACACACTTTGCGATTTCTGCGTCAATGTGCATTAACACAAAAGAACACGCCGAAATAAGCAAATTACAAGATTCTTCTATCTATGTAGCTGGAACCCAAAACAACCTGTTTGGCTTTGTTTAGGCTTATTACACTTCGCTTTGCTATTTGTGGGGCAATGAACACGAAAGAACAATCCAAGCTCATTCGTCCTTTTTCTATTGAGATGGAAGCAAAACACCTATGCTTGTTTTGGGCTGATTACAAACATGTCTGTCAGAGCTGCCTCTAGGTCCCACCTCACAGAGGACCAACGCTATTCAATAATAATGTATAAAAGTCTTTATTGAAGTTCAGTTTCCATTTCCAAGCCGCAGTGTGCAGCTCTACGTCTTAGAACCTAGATCGGCGAAGCTCCGTCTGAATCTCCACCCCCTGTACACCAATTTAAGACTCTAGCCTTACTCCACCTCTTCCGTCTCTCCTTTCTCCTCTGGGTCCTTCTGCCCCCCTGGGTCTCCTCCTTTCTGGACTCTTCTGACGCTGACCCCCATGACTCCTGTCCCTCCTTTCGGTGGGCTTTAGGACCAGCCTTCCCATACCGGGCTACCTGCTGTGCCGCTCGCCTGTACATTTGAACTTGGCGCGCGCGCCCAGCCTCTGGCGGGGAAGCTGGTCCTGATTTCCAACTGCTGCTCTCTGAGTCCCCTCTGCCCCCTTCTTCCTGGGGTGTCCCACTAGGCACCCCCTTGCTCTGACCATGGGTGCCCCCTTCTGTGAATCTTCCGATTCGCTGGAAAGACTCAGGGACCTCGGACCACTGTCGTCGCTTACGCTCCCTTCGGATTCCTCCCCCTCGCTCTCCATTTCCTCCCTCTCCTGTGCCTCTGCTCCTGAGCCCCTGACATCCATCCCCCCTCGAAGCCCCCCTTCCCCCCTCCACTCCTTCAGGTGTAGGTTCTGGGTGCTCCATCGTTGTGGGGCTGAGTGCCGGATACAGTTCGTCCCCCGTGGCGTGCATCCAGCCGGATAAGTCCGGATCGTCCTCCATGTTCTCGCCGACGGCGATCTCCTCTGCTTCCATCTCTTTGCCTCCGTGCTCGAACCCAAGGTCCTCTCACAACACGTCCATGTCCGTCTCTCCCCCGGTCGCCTCGGGGGATGTTGCCTGCCAAGGACCCTCCAGCCACTTCCTGCGCCACTGCTCCTCTGGTCGATCGTCCCACCAATAAGAGCGGTCTGTGGCAGACCCCGAGGGTGATCCCTCCGGGGAACGTGTGTCTAGTGCCGGTTCCTCGTCTGAGGCGAACCCCTGGAACGTGCTGGCTGAAAGTGTGGGTGTGAAAAGATATTCGTCGAAATAATCTGCCGGCATAGGTCTGTGTGGGAAGAGTGCGTGGAACTCGTCCTTGAGGTAGTGCTCCTCCACCGCATAGTACGGCACCCAGCTGTTGGCGCTGGCCGGGGTACCTTCCCTGGCTAGGAGATACTCAACCCCCTCTTCCCCCCATCTCGAGGCTAAAATCTCTGTGACCTCGTTGATGGGCTCCACCCTTGGCGACCCCCCCCTCTGTGGGCGTTTCCCTGAGCGGGTCTGGTGCCGTCCCTGGCTCCTGAAATCTGTGAGGTGCCTTGTAGGGCGTGAGCACTGATCTATGGAAGACCGGGTGCATTCTGGATCCCTCCGGAAGTGTCAACCGGAAGGCCACTGGATTGATCCGTGCCTCGACTTGGTAAGGCCCTAGCTGCTTATGTCTGAGCTTCTTCTTCGCTAACGATCTGGCCGGCATTGCCTGGGCTGCTACCCAAACCCAGTCTCCCACCTGTATGTCTTCCCGAACCCTTCTGTGTCTGTCAGCCTGCAGCTTGTATGCGTGTTTCGCTAGTTCTAACTGCCTTCGGAGCTGTTCGTGGACCTCCTGCAACTCTGACGCGAAGGCGTCCACTGCCTGTGTCTCCCCCTCCCCCACTCTCTCTAATCCCGGGAAGGTTCTGGGATGCCTCCCATTGTTGGCGAAGAACGGTGTCACCCCCGTGGACACGTGTGTCAGGGGTTCAGGAGCAGAGACACAGGAGAGGGAGCAAATGGAGAGCGAGGAGGAGGAATCCGAGGGGGGAGTAGGCAGTGACAGTGGTCAGAGAGATTCCACGAGTCTCACCAGCGAATCGGAAGACTCACAGAAGGGAGCGCCCATGGCCAGGGCGAGGGGGGTGCCAAAGGGGAAGCCCCAGAAGGAAGGGGCCAGCGGGGACTCCTTGAGCAGCAGCTGGAAATCAGGACCAGCTTCCCCACCAGAGCACAGTAGGGGGGAGGAATCCACATCGGAGAGCGGGGGAACGGTCAACGCATTAGGGTGGGAGAAAGAGTCAGCTGCCGTCAGAGACCTGTTCTGGGAGGGGCTGAACGGGGCTGTGAAAGACGAAATTGCAAGGGGGGAGAGGCCCCAAACCACCAAAGATGTAGTGCAGAGGGCGCTAACGATTGGGGTGCGCCTGGAAGAACGCCCTTGGAGCAAGGAGGAAGGGCGTTGGGGACGCACGCCAGCAAGAGCACCACCCTCCTTTCCCAGGGAAACGGTGCACGCTCAATCCACGCCTCCGCTGGGAGGGGGAGAAGAGCCGATGGAGATAGGTGGTGCTAAGGCTCGGTCAGCAGCCGGAGCCCTAACGCCGGGAGCAGTCAAAACGAAGCCTCCTAGAGGGAACAGGAAATGTTACATCTGCGACAGTGCTCAGCACATGGCGAAAGAGTGTCCCCAGAGGATCCACAAGCACACTGCAGCTTCAGGGAAACGGAATGGTCTGGCTGGAATCGGAGGCACTGGGGCCCAGCCAGACAAGTCAATGAAGCAGTCCCCAGGGATCTTACAGCCCACAGACCCCCTCCCACCCAAACCAGTGGTGCAACTCACCGCATCTCTCCAGCTTCCCCAGGGGCTCACCATGGAAGTCCCGATTACCATTGACTCTGGGAGCAATGCAGACTTTATCGGAGTGGATTTTCTCAAGCAACACAACGTGGCGCTCCTACAGGCCACGATGCCCCTGAACGTAGTCACAGTGGACGGCAGAGAGCTACTGGGGTGCAAGTGCTGCAGCAGACACCGCCAATGGTGATGCGAATTGGAAATCACTGCACGCAGCATCACCCCAGGAGACTGGGGATGAGGGGGTCATGGGCGAGTTGGGGGAAGATCCCGGGTTCGAACACGCCGCCCAGGAGATGGAAGCCAAGGAGATCGCCGTCGATGACCCCGTACAGGACTTCCCAGACTTATCCTGATGGCTGCACGCCACGGGGGACGAACTGTATCCTGCACTCACCCCCACAACACTGGAGCCACCGGAACCCGCACCTGAAGAGGGGGAGGGGGAAGGGGGGCTTCGAGGGGGGGATGGATGTCAGGGGTTCAGGAGCAGAGACACAGGAAAGGGAGCAAATGGAGAGCGAGGAGGAGGAATCCGAGGGGGGAGTAGGCAGTGACAGTGGTCAGAGAGATTCCACGAGTCTCACCAGCGAATCGGAAGACTCACAGAAGGGAGCGCCCATGGCCAGGGCGAGGGGGGTGCCAAAGGGGAAGCCCCAGAAGGAAGGGGCCAGTGGGGACTCCTTGAGCAGCAGCTGGAAATCAGGACCAGCTTCCCCACCAGAGCACAGTAGGGGGGAGGAGTCCCAGGAATCGGGAACAGTGTTCTCGCCACCAGCGAGAGGAGATGAGTCAGGGTTGGCCAAACCCACATCGGAGAGCGGGGGAATGGTCAGGAGGAAGGTTACCGGGTGGGCGCGCGCGCCAAGTTCAAATGTACAGGCGAGCGGCACAGCAGGTAGCCCGGATGGGGTGCCAGGTCCTAAAGCCCGCCGGAAGGAAGGGCAAGACTCAGGAGGGTCAGCGTCAGAAGAGTCCAGAAGGGAGGAAACACCAAGGGGCAGAAGGACCCAGAGGAGGAAAGAACAGCGGAGGAGGTGGAGCCGGGCCAGGATCTTAAACTGGTGCGGAAGGGGTAGTGATTCAGAGGGGACTTCGCCAATCTGAAGTCAAGACGTAGGGCTGCACGCTCTGGAGTTTGAAATGGAAACTAACCTTCAATAAAGACTTTTGTACATTAAATCAATTGGGCGTTGGTCCTCTGTGAGCTGGGACCTGGAGGCAGTCCTGACAACGTGCTTCGTGTTGTTGTAGGCGAACTCGGCGAGCGGCAGGTAGTCCACCCGTGTCGCAGGCTGCTGATTCGCGTAGCATTTCAGGTATTACTGCATGATGGCGTTGACCCTCTCCGCTTGTCCGTTGGTCTGCGGGTGTCTCGCCGACGCTAGGTTGATCTTGACGTTCAGGATGCCCATCAGCTTCTGCCAGAAGTTCGAGATGAACTGGCGCCCCCTGTCGGACAGGATAGACCATGGCAGACCGTGAACCTTGAACACGTGGTCTATGAACAGTTTGGCGGTCTGTTCCGCCGTGGCCACCTTCGTGCACGGAATGAAGTGGGCCATTTTGGTGAACATGTCCACCACCACGAGTACTGCTGTCTTGCCCCGCGAGCTGGGTAGATCCGTGACAAAGTCTAGAGCCACCCTCTCCCACGGTTCTAGCGGTGTCTGCAGCGGTTCCAGCAGTCCCGCCGGCGGTCTCTGTACTGGTTTGGCCCTTTGGCATGTGTCGCACCTCGAGACGTAATCCGCGACTTCCCCCCGCATCTTGGGCCGCCAAAAGTCTCTGGCTACTAATTCTACAGTCTTCTCTTTGCCAAAGTGCCCGGCGGTGGGTGCGTCGTGCAACTGCTGCAGTACCTTCGCGCGGAGGTCGTCTCCCGGTACGTAGAGGGCCCCTTTGCGGATGAGCAATCCGTCGCGTATCTAGAACTCGTCGTCCTTCGCCGTGCCACTGCGCACCTCCTCCATCTTGGCTCGTGCAAAGGAGTCCGCCTGCAGCGCGCGACGTACAGCGTCCGGGTCCACAGTTGCCGAAGTGCACACCCACGCTTTCGGTGCGAAAATGTGCTTGGCCGCCGCTGGTGCCGCCTCCTCGAGATACTGCGGCTTCCTGGACAGTGCATCCGCCATGACGTTGTTGTCGCCTGGGATGTACTCTATCCTGAAGTCGAAATCCGCAAAGAACTCCGCCCAGCGTATGTGCCTCTGGTTCAGGAACCTTGCCGTGCGCCAGTATTCCAGGTTCTTATGGTCTGTGCGGACCTGCACTGTGTGTTTGGCTCCGATGAGGAAGTGCCGCCACGCCTTGAATGCTGCATGAATGGCCAGCAACTCCCTGTCCCAGATGGTGTAGTTCTGCTCCGACTTGCTGAGTTTCCTGGAGTAGAAAGCGCACAGCCTCCAGTCCCCATGCGGATCTTGCTGAAACAGGACCGCTTTCACGGCCCTGTCTGAGGCGTCCGTTTCAACCCTCAGCGGTTTGCTGGGATTCACATGCAGCAGCTGCTCTTCGGATGCGAAGAGACGCTTGAGTTTCTGAAAGGACTGCTCCGCCTGCTCCGTCCAGATGAACTTCTTCTTCTTGGAGCTGAGCGTGTCGGTAATGGCCGCTGTCTGCATAGCGAACCCTTTGATGAACTTGCGATAAAAGTTGGCAAAACCGACGAACTTCTGGACCTCCTTCCGATTGCGCGGGCTCTTCCAGTCCAACACTGAGCGGACCTTGGCGCTGTCCATGGTGAGCCCCTTGTCCGATAATTTGTAGCCCAGGAAATCCACCTCCGTCATGTCGAACTGGCACTTCTCCAGCTTGGCGTACAGTCTGTGCTCCCGTAGTCTCTGCAGAACTTCCTTGACGTCATCTCGTGAGCCTCCTGCGATTCTGGGAATATCAGGATGTCGTCCAGGAAGCAGACGCACTTCTTGTAGAGGAGTCCCGCTAACACATGATGCATGAATGCTTGAAAACAGTGGGAGCCATTTTGTAATCCAAACGGCATAACTCTGTATTCATAGGTGCCCAGGGGCATGAACATGGCCGTCTTCCACTCGTCGCCCTCCCGTATGCGAATAAGGTTGTACGCCCCTCGCAGATCCAACTTGGTGAAAACGCGTCCTTTTCTCACCGTCGCGAGCAGGTCGTCGATTTTGGGCATGGGGAAGGCCGTGGGCTTGGTTTTAGAATTTAAAATTCTATAATCCACCACAAGCCTTTTTTTGGGTCGTTTCTTTTTTCTTCACGAAGAATACGGGACTGCCCCCCACTGCTTTGGACTCCTGGATGAAACCGCGCTTCAAGTTGTGATCTATGAACTCCCTGAGTTCCTGCAGTTCGTCTTCAGACATGGAATACAGTTTCCCGGTCGGCAGCGTCGCCCCCGGCAGGAGGTCAATCTTGCAGTCATAGGACCTGTGGGGAGGTAGCTTGTCCGCTTCCTTCTCACAGAAAACCTCCAAGAACGCTGCGTACTTGTGGGGCACTGCTTGCAGCGTGCCTAATCGTAGCTGCGGGTCATCCTCTTCCCCTTCCGGGCTAGGCAGAATGCAGTGTTCTGCACAGTAGGAGGAGCCGAAATCAGTTGGCGCTGGTACCATGCCAATGCTGGGCTGTGCCTGTGCAGCCAACTCATGCCCAATACTACAGGCGTGTCCGACAGTTGGGTGACATTGAAGCTGATGACTTCCCGGTGATTTCCAATTTGCATCACCATCGGAGGTGTTTGCTTTACCACCTGCCCCCCCAGCAATTCCCTTCCATCCACCGTGACAACTTTCAGGGGCAGCGTGGCTGGCAGGAGCGCTATGCTGTGTTGCTTGATGAAATCCAGTCCTATAAAGTCTGCATTACTACCAGAGTCAATGGTAATGGGCACTTCCATTGTGAGTCCATTGGGTAGCTGGAGCGATGCAGTGAGTTGCACCACTGGTTTGGGCGGGAGTGGGTCTGTGGGCTGCAAAATTTCTGGGGACTGCTTCACTGACTCGTCTGGCTGGGCCCCAGTGCCTCTGCTTCCAGCCAGACTCTGTCGTTTCCCTGCTGTGGTTCTCTCTGCTGATTTGCCTCTGTTACTGTTGCGGAGGCTGCAGTGTGCTTGTGGAGCCTCTGGGGACACTCTTTCACCATGTGCTGAGCACTGTCGCAGATGTAACACTTCCTGTTCCCTCTAGGAGGCTTCGCTTTGACTGCTCCCGGTGTTAGGGCTCTGGTTGCTGACTGAGCCCTGGCACCTCCAATCTCCATCGGTTCCTCTCCCCCTCCCTGCGGAGGCGTGGATGGAGCGCGCGCTGCATCCCTGAGAAAGAAGGGAGGTGCTCTCGCCGGCGTGCGTCCCCAACGCCCTTCGTCTTTGCTCCAAGGACGTTCTTCCAGACGCACCCCAATCGTCAGACCCTCTGGACAACTTCCTGAGTGCTCTGGGGTCTTTCCCCCCCTTGCAATTTCGTCTTTCACAGCTCCATTCAACCCTTCCCAGAAAAGGTCTCTGACTGCCGCTGAATCTTTCTCCCATCCCAGCGCATTGACCAATGCAAAAAATCGGGAATGATACTGCCTTACAATGGCTCTCCCTTGTTTCAGTCCATGTACCTCTTTTCTGGCGATATCAACGTCTATTGTTGATAAAAAACACTCATCCATCGCTTTAATGAAGGCATGCGCAGTTTGGAGTGCCGGATCCTTATCTCTCCACAGATTGCGCAGCCACGCTTTTGCTTCTCCATGCAAATGAGTTAATATAAATCCCACTTTCTCCTGCTCATCTCTAAAGTCTTTCTCCAGCAACTGCAGCGCAACCAACACGTCTGCTCAGAAGTTGGGGTACTGCTGCAGACTCCCATCGAAATGAGACACAAGGCTGCCTCCTCTCTTCCCCAGCCCAATCCCCTCTGGTTTGGGTCCCGGTAGCCCCTGCTTAGTAAGGATTTCCAACCTGGCTTGGAGATCTCTGCAGGCGGCAGCTGCTTCGTCTTCCCTCTTCCTGGATGCTAGTATCTCCGCGTTAAGTTGCGTCACTGCATTTTGCAAGGCTGCCATTTGCTCTTCGGTAGTCATCTTGTCCTGCTTTTGTGAGCTCGCGAAGCACCAATCTTCGCCCCTCCCTGCGTCCACTCACGTTGCGAGGTTTTTCTGGTGTGTCTGAGACGGTGCTTACTGTCAGGGCTGCCTCTAGGTCCCAGCTCACAGAGGACCAACGCTAGTCAGTAATAATGTACAAAAGTCTTTATTGAAGTTCAGTTTCCATTTCCAAGCTGCAGCGTGCAGCTCTACGTCTTAGAACCTAGATCGGCGAAGCTCCGTCTGAGTCTCCACCCCCTGTACACCAGTTTAAGACTCTAGCCTTACTCCACCTTTTCCGTTGCTCTTTCCTCCTCTGGGTCCTTCTGCCCCCCGGGGTCTCCTCCTTTCTGGACTCCTCTGACGCTGACCCCCCTGACTCTTGTCCCTCCTTTCGGCGGGCTTTAGGACCTGGCTCCCTATCCGGGCTCCCTGCTGTGCCGCTCGCCTGTACATTTGAACTTGGCGCGCGCGCCCAGCCTCCAACCGTCCTCTTGACCGTTTCCGCGCTCTCCGACGGAGGCGTGGTCAATCCTGACTCATCTCCTCCCGCTGGTGGTGAGCATCCTGAACCCGATACCTGGGACTCCTCCCCCCCACTGCGCTCTGGTGGGGAAGCTGGTCCTGATTTCCAACTGCTGCTCTCTGAGTCCCCTCTGGTCCTTTCTTCCTGGGGTGTCCCCCTAGGCACCCCCCTTGCTCTGACCATGGGCGCCCCCTTCTGTGAATCTTCCGATTCGCTGGAAAGACTCAGGGACCTCGGACCACTGTCGTCGCTTACGCTCCCTTCGGATTCCTCCCCCTCACTCTCCATTTCCTCCCTTTCCTGTGCCTCTGCTCCTGAGCCCCTGACAGAAACCCCAAACAACTTTGTACTTTTGTTGGGGGTGATTCTGGTGCACACCCAAAAAATACCATGCGAATTTAAATAAGCCCAATCAAAGCTTATTTGTCCTCTTTCTACGCATATGGGAGCGAAAAGACGGTGTTGTGTTATTTTGGTTTCATTCCACACACTGTGCCATTTCTGCGTCAATGTGCATTAACACCAAAGAACACGACTTGAAATAAGCGAAATCCAAGATTCTTCTTTCTATGTAGCTGGAACCCAAAACAACCTGTTTGGCTTTGTTTAGGCTTATTCGCTTTGCTATTTGTGGGGCAATGAACACGAAAGAACAATCCAAGCTCATTCGTCCTTTTTCTATTGAGATGGAAGCAAAACACCTATGCTTGTTTTGGGCTGATTACAAACATGTCACTTTCCCATTTTTGGTTGAATGTGCATTCTAACCCCAAAAACACCAATTTGAAATAAGCCCAATCAGAGCTTTATCATCTTCTTTTTATGTAAATGGAAACCCAAAACACCTTTGTGCTTTTGATGGGGGTGATTCTGGTGCACACCCAAAAAACACCATGTGAATTGAAATAAGCCCAATCAAGTCTTATTTGTCCTCTTTCTACGCATATGGGAGCGAAAAGAAGGTGTTGTGTTATTTTGGTTTCATTCCACACACTGTGCCATTTCTGCGTCAATGTGCATTAACACCAAAGAACATGACTTGAAATAAGCGAAATCCAAGATTCTTCTTTCTATGTAGCTGGAACCCAAAACAAGCTGTTTGGCTTTGTTTAGGCTCACTACACTCCACTTTTCTATTTGTAGGTGAATGAACACCGAAAGAACAATCCAAGCTTATTCGTTCTTTTTCTATTGAGATGGAACCAAAACAACTATGCTTGATTTGGGCTGATTACAAACATGTAACTGCGATTTTTGGGTGAATATGCATTCTAAAACATCCAAAAACACCAATTTGAAATAAGCCCGATCAGAGCTTTGTTTAGGCTTATTACAATTCGCTTTGCTATTTGTCGGGCAATGAACACCGAAAGAGCAATCCAGGCTTATTCGTTTAGGCTTATTACAATTCGCTTTGCTATTTGTCGGGCAATGAACACCGAAAGAGCAATCCAGGCTTATTCGTCCTTTTCTATTGAGATGGAAGGAAAACACCTATGGTTGGTGTCAGAGCTGCCTCTAGGTCCCAGATCACAGAGGACCAACGCTAGTCAGTAATAATGTACAAAAGTCTTTATTGAAGTTCAGTTTCCATTTCCAAGCCGCAGCGTGCAGCTCTACGTCTTAGAACCTAGATCGGCGAACTCTCCTGTGTCTGTCTGCCTGCATTTTGTAAGCGTGCTTGGCCAGTTCTAACTGCCTTCTGAGCTGTTCGTGGACCTCCTGCAACTCCGCTGCCAAGTCCTCAGCTCCCTGCGGGTCCCCCTCCCCCACTTTCTCTAATCCCGGGAAGGTTCTGGGATGCCGCCCATTGTTGGCGAAAAACGGTGTCACCACTGTGGACACGTGTTTCGTGTTGTTGTAGGCAAACTCGGCCAGCGGTAGGTAGTCCACCCAGGTCGAGGGCTGCTGGTTCGCGTAGCATCTCAGGTACTGCTGCATGATGGCGTTGACCCTCTCCGCTTGTCCCTTGGTTTGCGGGTGTCTCGCCGACGACAGGTTGACTTTGACATTCAGGATGCCCATCAGCTTCTGCCAGAAACTCGAAATGAACTGGCCCCCTCGGTCGGACAGGATGGACCGTGGTAGGCCGTGCACCTTGAACACGTGGTCTATGAACAGTTTGGCTGTCTGTTCCGCCGTGGCCACCTTCGCGCACGGAATGAAGTGGGCCATCTTGGTGAACAAGTCCACTACCACGAGTACCGCAGTCTTGCCTCGCGAGCTGGGCAGATCTGTAACAAAGTCCAGGGCCACCTTCTCCCACGGCTCGAGGCGCGTCTGTAGCGGTTCCAGCAATCCTGCCGGCGGCCTATGTACTGGCTTGGCCCTTTGGCACGTGTCGCACCTCGTGACGTAATCCGCGACTTCTCCTCGCATCTTGGGCCACCAAAAGTCTCTGGCTACTAAGTCCACCGTCTTCTCTTTGCCGAAGTGCCCAGCGCTGGGTGCATCATGCAATTGCTGCAGTACCTTCGCGCGGAGGTCTTCTCCTGGCACGTAGAGTGCCCCTTTGCGGATGAGTAGTCCGTTGCGTATCTGGAACTCGTCGTCCTTCGCCGTGCCGCTCCGCACCTCCTCCATCTTGGAGCGTGCGAAGGAGTCCGTCTGCAGCGCGCGACGTACTGCGTCCAGGTCCACCGTGGCGGAAGCGCATGCCCACGCTCCCGGTGCGAAAATGTGCTTGGCCGCCGCCGGCGCCTCCGCCTCGAGATACTGCGGCTTCCTGGATAGCGCATCTGCCATGACGTTACTGTCTCCTGGGATCTATTCTATTCTGAAGTCGAAATCTGCAAAGAACTCCGCCCAGCGGATGTGCCTCTGGTTCAGAAACCGCGCCGTGCGCCAGTACTCCAGGTTCTTATGATCCGTGCGGACTTGCACTGTGTGCTTGGCTCCGATGAGGAAGTGCCGCCACGCCTTGAATGCTGCATGAATGGCCAGCAACTCCCTGTCCCAGATGACGTAGTTCTGCTCCGACTTGCTGAGTTTCCTGGAGTAGAAAGTGCACGGCCTCCAGTCCCTTTGCGGATCTTGCTGCAACAGGACCGCTCCCACGGCCCTGTCTGAGGCGTCCATTTCAACCCTCATCGGTCTGCTGGGGTTCACATGCAGTAGCTGCTCTTCGGACGCGAAGAGACGCTTGAGCTTCTGGAAGGACTGCTCCGCCTGCTCCGTCCAGATGAACTTCTTCTTCTTGGAGCTGAGAGTGTCGGTAATGGCCGCCGTCTGCATAGCGAACCCCTTGATGAACTTGCGATAAAAGTTGGCAAAGCCGACGAACCTCTGGACCTCCTTCCGATTGCACGGGCTCTTCCAGTCCAACACTGAGCGGACCTTGGCGCTGTCCATGGCGAGCCCGTTGTCAGACAATTTGTAGCCCAGGAAATCCACCTCCGTCATGTCGAACTGGCACTTCTCCAGTTTGGCGTAAAGTCTGTGCTCCCGTAGTCTCTGCAGAACTTCCTTTACGTCCCTCTCATGAGCCTCCTGCGATTCTGAGAATATCAGGATGTCGTCCAGGAAGCAGACGCACTTCTTGTAGAGGAGTCCCGCTAACACATGATGCATGAAGGCTTGTAATCCAAACGGCATACCTCTGTATTCATAGGTGCCCAGGGGCGTGAACATGGCTGTCTTCCACTCGTCACCCTCCCGTATGCGAATAAGGTTGTACGCCCCTCGCAGATCCAACTTGGTGAAGACGCGTCCTTTCCTCACCGTTGCGAGTAGGTCGTCGATTTTGGGCATGGGAAAGGCCGTGGGCCTGGTTTTCGAATTCAAAATTCTGTAATCAACCACAAGCCTTTTTTTGGGCGTGTCTTTTTTGGTGTAGTTCTGCTCCGACTTGCTGAGTTTCCTGGAGTAGAAAGAGCACGGCCTCCAGTCCCCTTGTGGATCTCGCTGCAGCAGGACTGCCCCCACGGCTCTGTCTCAGGCATCCGTCTCCACCCTCATGGGTTTGCTGGGGTTTACATGTAGCAGTTGTCCCTCGGACGCAAAGAGACGCTTGAGTTTCTGAAAGGACTGCTCTGCCTGCTCCGTCCAGAAGAACCTCTTCTTCTTGGAGCTGAGGGTGTCCGTGATGGCCGCCGTTTGCATAGCAAACCCCTTGATAAACTTGCGATAAAAGCTGGCAAAGCCGACAAACTTCTGGACCTCCTTCCGATTGCGTGGGCTCTTCCAGTCCAGCACCGAGTGGACCTTGGCGCTGTCCATGGCGAGGCCTTTGTCTGACAGCTTGTAGCCCAGGAAATCTACCTCCGTCGCGTCAAACTGGCACTTCTCTAGTTTGGCGTAAAGTCTGTGCTCCCGCAGTCACAGCAGGACTTCCTTGACATCCCTCTCGTGGGCCTCTTGCGACTCTGAGAAGATCAGGATGTCGTCCAGGAAGCAGACGCACTTCTTGTAGAGGAGACCCGCTAACACGTGATGCATGAAGGCTTGAAAACAGTGGGAACCATTTTGTAATCCAAACGGCATAACTCTATATTCATAGGTGCCTAGCGGCGTATACATGGCCGTCTTCCACTCGTCGCCCTCCCGCACGCGTATGAGATTGTACGCTCCGCGTAGATCCAACTTGGTAAAGATGCGACCCCTCCTCACCGTCGCCAGCAGGTCATCGATCTTGGGCATGGGGAAGGCTGAGGGCTTGGTTTTCGAATTTAAAATTCTATAATCAACTACAAGCCTCTTTTGGGGCGTGCCCCGCTTCTTCACAAAAAACACGGGACTGCCCCCCACCGTCTTGGATTCTCGGATGAATCCCCGCTTCAAGTTGTGATCTATGAACTCCCTGAGTTCCTTCATTTCATCCTCAGACATGGAATACAGTTTCCCCGTCGGCAGCGTCGCCCCCGGCAGGAGGTCAATCTGGCAGTCGTAGGGCCTGTGGGGAGGTAGCCTGTCCGCTTCCTTCTCGCAAAAGACCTCCAAAAACGCCTTGTACTTTTCGGGTACCGCTTGCAGCATGCCCAGGCGTAGTTGTGGGTCATCCTCTTGCCCCTCATCTTCCTGGTTAGTCAGGATGCAGTGTTCTGTGCAGTAGGAGGAGCCGAAAGTCAATTGGCGCTGGTACCATGCCAGTGCCGGGCTGTGCCTGTCCAGCCAGCTCATGCCCAACACTATGAGAGTGTCTGACAGTTGGGTGACGTTGAAGCTGATGATTTCGCGGTGATTCCCAATTTGCATCACCATTGGGGGTGTTTGATGTACCACTTGTCCCCCTAGCAGCTCCCTGCCGTCGACTGTCACCACTTTCAAAGGCATCGTGGCAGGCAGGAGCGCTATGCTATGTTGCGTGATGAAATCCACTCCCATAAAGTCTGCATTGCTGCCAGAGTCAATGGTAATAGGGACTTCCTTGGTGAGTCCCGTGGGCAGCTGAAGCGATGCGGTGAGTTGCACCACTGGTTTGGGTGGGAGGGGGTCTGTGGGCTGCAGATTTCCCGGGGACTGCTTCACTGACTCGTCTGGCTGGGCCCCAGTGCCTCCTCTTCCAGCCAGACTCCTCTGTTTCCCTGCTGAATTGTGTCTGTTACTGTTGCGGAGGCTGCAGTGTGCTTGTGCAGCCTCTGGGGACACTCTCTTGCCATGTGCTGAGCACTGTCGCAGATGTAACACTTCCTGTTCCCTCTAGGAGGCTTCGCTTTGACTGCTCCCGGCGTTAGGGCTCTGGCTGCTGACTGAGCCTTAGCACCACCTAACTCCATCGGCTCCTCTCCCCCTCCCAGTGGAGGCGTGGATTGAGCGCGCGCTGTGTCTCTCGGAAATAAGGAAGGTGCTCTCTCTGGCGTGCGTCCCCAACGCCCTTCGTCTTTGCTCCAAGGACGTCCCTCCAGCCGCACCCCTATCGTCAGCGCTCTCTGTACAACGCCTTGAGTGCTTTGGGGTCGTTCCCCCCTTGCAATTTCGTCTTTCACAGCCCCATTCAACCCCTCCCAGAACAGGTCTCTGACGGCAGCTGAATCTTTCTCCCATCCCAGTGCGTTGACCAATGCAAAAAAGCGGGACTGATATTGTCTTACAGTGGCTCTGCCTTGTTTTAATCCATGTATCTGTCTTCTGGCGATATCTACATCTATTTCTGAATAAAAACACGCATCCATCGCTTTAAGGAAGGCATCCGCATTTTGGAGGGCTGGATCTTTATCTCTCCAGAGATTGCGCAACCACGCTTTAGCTTCCCCATGGAGATGACTTATTATAAATCCCACTTTCTCCTCCTCGTCTCTAAAGTCCTTCTCCAGCAGTTTTAGCGCAAAAACCACGTCTGCTCTGAAGTTAGGGTATTGCTGCAGATCCCCATCGAAATGAGACACAAGGCTACCTGCTCTCTTCCCCAGCCCAATCCCTTCTGGTCTGGCTCCCGGTAGCCCCTGTTTAGTCAGCATTTCTAACCTGGTTCGCAGATCCTGGCAGGCAGCAGCTGCTTCGTCTTCCCTCTTCCTGGATGCTAGTATTTCCGCGTTAAGTTGTGTCACTGCGTTTCGCAGGGTAGCTATTTCTTCTTCGGTAGCCATCTTGTCCTGCTTTTGTGAGCTCGCGAAGCACCAATCTTCGCCCCTCGCTGCGTCCACTCACGCTGCAAGGTTTTACATGAGATGGAGCTTACTGTCAGAGCTGCCTCTAGATCCCAGCTCACAGAGGACCAACGCTAGCCAGTAATATTTTTTTTTTATAAATATTTATTGACATTTTTTTTAAAAAGAAAATACAATAGTAATAAACATTATTGCTTTGTTTTAACAAAGTTTCATAATATTCTTGAACTTCCTCACGTCTCCCGCTCCCATTTACATCTTTAATAATTTTTGTCAAGCAAATTATCATCTTATTTCCAAATCTATAACCACATGCTTGAATATCAACTCTTAATCTATTTTAATGATGGCCAATTATTTATAACCAAGCATCCTTCTTAACATTCCACTAAATCACAATATTTCTGCAGGTAGGTCTTGAATTTCTTCCAATCTTCTTCAATCCTTTCTTCCCCCAGGTCTCGGATTCTGCCAGTCATCTCCGCCAATTGCATATAGTCCATCAGTTGCATCTGCCATTCTTCCAGTGTGGGTAGATCTTGAGTTTTCCAGTTCTTAGCGAGTAGTATCCTTGCTGCTGTTGTTGCGTACATGAAAAATGTTCTATCTTTCTTTAACACCTTCTGGTCGACAATGCCCAGAAGAAAGGCCTCTGGTTTCTTGGTAAAGGTATACTTAAACACCTTTTTCAACTCGTTATATATCATTTCCCAGAAGGCCTTCACTTTAGGGCAAGTCCACCAGAGGTGGAAGAATGTTCCTTCATTTTCTTTACATTTCCAACATTTGTTATCAGACGAATGGTATATTTTGGCAAGTTTAACTGGGGTCATGTACCATCTGTATATCATTTTCATTACATTTTCTTTCAAAGCATTACATGCAGTAAAATTCAACCCAGTGGTCCACAACCTTTCCCAGTCCTCAAACATAATGTTATGCCCAATGTCCTGTGCCCATTTTATCATAGCCGACTTAACCATTTCGTCTTGCGTATTCCATTTCAGCAGCAAATTATACATTCTTGAAAGTACCTTAGTCTTAGGTTCTAACAGCTCTGTTTCCAACTTTGATTTCTCCACCTGGAATCCTAGTTTTTTGTCACTTTTAAAAATTTCCTTAATCTGAGCGTAATGTAACCAGTCTCGCACTTTATCCTTCATTTTCTCCATACTCTGCAATTTCCAGTTGTCCCCATCTTTTTCTAACAGTTCCCAATATTTCGGCCAGTAGGCTTCCATATTGGGTCTTTTCCAAGCCTTAGCTTCCAAGGGTGAAAGCCACCTCGGAGTTTTATTTTCCAATAAGTCTTTGTATTTTGTCCAGACATTAAACACTGCTTTTCTGACAATATGGTTCCTAAAGGCCTTGTTTATCTTAACTTTGTCATACCACAAATATGCGTGCCACCCAAAAGCATTGTTATAACCTTCCAAATCTAACACGTCAGTGTCTTCAAGAAGTAGCCAATCTTTCAGCCAACAGAAAGCTGCGGCTTCATAGTACAGCCTTAGGTCCGGCAGGGCAAAGCCCCCTCTTTCCTTTGCATCTGTTAATATCTTAAACTTGATTCGGGGCTTTTTGCCCTGCCAGACAAATTTAGAGATATCTCTCTGCCACTTCCGAAAACACTCCGTTTTGTCCACAATTTGCAATGTTTGAAACAAAAACAACATCTTTGGCAACACATTCATCTTAATGGCAGCAATTCGGCCTAACAAAGAAAGTTTTAATTTTGCCCAACTTTCCAAGTCTCTCTTAATTTCAGACCAACATTTTTCATAATTATCCTTAAATAGACTCAGATTCTTGGCTGTTATATTAACCCCTAGGTACTTTACCTTTTTCACCAATGATAATTCTGTTTCTCTCTGAAACCGTTCTGACTCTGTATCTGTCATATTTTTCCCTAACACCTTCGTTTTTTGTTTATTTAGCTTAAATCCTGCAACCTGTCCAAAATCATGTATCAGTTGTAAAACTCTTTTCGTACTAGACTCTGGCTCCTGCAATGTCAAAACTAGGTCATCTGCAAAAGCTTTAAGTTTATATTGTTTCGCTCCGACCTCAATCCCCTGCACCAGCCGGTCACCTCTAATCAAGTTCAGGAGCACCTCCAGGACTGAAATAAATAACAGAGGGGAAATCGGGCAGCCTTGTCGTGTTCCTTTTTCAATTTTAAATTCTTCCGTTACCACATTGTTAACTATCAATTTGGCTTTTTGCTCTGAATATATTGCGTCAATCCCATTTTGAAAACCCCGTCCCGCTCCCATTTCTTTTAAATTTCCCTTCATAAATTTCCATGAGATATTGTCAAAGGCCTTCTCCGCGTCTATGAAGATCAAAACTGCTTTAGTGTTTATATTTGTTTGCAAAAGTTCCAAAATGTCTATAATGTTCCTTGTATTTGCAAACATGTGTCTTCCTGGGAGAAAGCCTGCCTGATCCTTATGAATTACTTCATTCAAAGCTCTTTTAAGTCTGCTTGCTAAAACATCAGCAAATATTCTGTAATCCACATTTAAAAGGGAGATGGGGCGGTAGTTCTTCAGTTGTGTCTTTTCAGTTTCTGATTTTGGTATCAACGTGATAAAAGCTTCCTTCCACGATTCCGGCGCCTTCTTTCCCTCCAAAATTTCATTGCTGACCTCCATCAAAGGTTGAATCAAATAGTCACTCATTGTCTTATAATACTTGGAGGTCAGACCATCTGGTCCTGGAGATTTGCCCAGCTTCATGTTCTGAATGGCATGTTCAATTTCTTGTCGTGTTATTTGACTATTCAGGAGTAGTCTATTTTCTTGTGTAAATTTTTTAAGACTATGTTTTTTCAAAAATTGTTCTATCTCAACTTCATTTTGCGGCCCTTGGGTATATAGTTTCTTGAAATATTTCAGGAAGGATTTTCTAATTTCCACAGGGTTCTGAATATTTCTTCCTTCAATTTCTAAATTTGTTACTATGTTCAACTTTTGTCTCTTCTTCAACTGCCAAGCCAGCAGTTTCCCACATTTATTTGCCGATTCAAATGTTTTTTGTTTCATTAGCTTAATCTTCCATTCTATTTCCTGATTTATCAATTTAGAATATTGTGCCTGATAAAGTTTAATTTCTCTCAGAATCGGCTGTGACTTCGGATTTGCTCTTAACTTCTTCTCCGATTCTCTTATTTTCTCCAAAATCTTGTCTTTCTTTTCGTTTTGTTTCCTTTTCTTAATTGCGTTCTGTTGTATTAAGAACCCTCTCATCACAGCTTTACTTGCGTCCCAAATTGTTCTTTTTTCCACCGTTGTGTTCAAATTTATTTCGAAATAATCCTTCAAAGCTTTTTGGGCCTTTTTAATAATCTCCTGATCTCTAAATAAGTTGTCATTCATCTTCCATCGAAAGGAACCGGTTGGGAGCAGTGTCAAATCCATTTTCAAAGCGTTATGGTCGGAGCAGGTCTTTGGGCAGATTTCCACTTTCCTGACCTTAGGTGCCAGACCTCTAGTAATCCATATTTGGTCAATTCTTGTCCAAGTCAGATGGGCTTCAGAGAAGAATGTTCCTTCCTTTCCCAAGGGGTTTCTCATTCTCCAAATGTCAATCCAGTCCATATTGTCTGTCATTTCAAAAAAGGTCTTTGGTAGTCTGCCATCTTTGGTAACCTTTTGACCTTGCGACTTGTCCATGTTAGTTGATACAATCCCGTTCATATCTCCCATCATAATGATGTTATCAAAGTCCAGATACTCCAGCATGCTCTCATGCAACTTCTTGTAGAATTCCGATTTCCCTTCATTTGGTGCATAAATTCCTAATAACATAATTTTTTCTCCTTGATATTGTATTTCAACTGCCAAAATTCTGCCATGTTCATCTTTGAATAATAATTTAGGTGAAAGGCTCTCCTTTGCATATATCACCACCCCTCTCTTCTTTACTTTGTCTGAAGATATAAATTCCTGGCCAAGTCTTTTATTTACCAAAACTTTTCTGTGGAGCCTAGTCACATGTGTTTCTTGCAAGCAAATAATGTCCAATTGTTCCTTTTTTAATATATGAAAGATTTTCTTCCTTTTCTCGGGAATGTTGCAGCCATTTATGTTCCAGCTCAGAAGTTGGAGAGACATCCTGTAGATATCTGGTTATTTTTCAGGGGGTAGTACTTTGTCCTCCGGGGGTGCCGGTTCCCTTGGTGCTCCAGGCTCCGGCAATGATCCAAGTCCTTTATGAAGGTCTTCTCCGTACTGGTTCAAGAATTTGTCTCTATCTTCCAATGTTCTGATTTTGATCTTCCTCCCTCTAAAAGTAAACGATAATCCTTGGGGAAATTCCCACCTAAAGATAATTGAGTTGCTCCTCAATAGTTTTGCTAGTTCCAAATATTCTGATCTCAAATCCAACAGCTGTCTAGGGATATCCTTATAGAATTCAATTCTTTTGTCCAAAATGTCCAGTGGGTTTTTGTAGTGTAGGCCCAAGATTCTGTCCCTTTCCTCCTTTGATCTCACTGTAATCAAGCAGTCTCTGGGCTTGTCTTTTCTTGTCAATCTTCCCAGCCTGAAGGCTGATGTAATCTTGAAGTCTTTTTCTTCAAGTTTCCACTGCACGGAAAATATTTTAGTCAGGAACTCAGCCAGTTTATCTTCTTCCACCTCGGGTACAGATCTTATCCTTAAGTTGGTCTCCCTATTTTTCAGTTCAATCATCAAAAGATAGGTCTGGTGTTCACCTACTTGTTTGTTGAGTGGTCTTACCTCTTTTTCCAACTGTCCTAGTCTTTGGTTAGTGTCTTCAACCAATTTCCTGTTTTCCCCTGAAGCCTCCTCCAGTTTTGCAATCGATTGGGTGTTCTGTGCCACTTGTCCAGTTATTCTATTTAGACATTCTGTGTTCTGATCTATTTTCGCAGTTTGCTCATCAGCCTTTTTGTCCAAAGATTCCACTCTCTTGTCCAGAGATTCCAATTTTTCATAGATTTTTTCTAAAATAGAAGAAGCTGATCCTGAGGCCATATCCTCCAGTTGTAGATCCTCTATCTCTCCACCCCCTGCCTGTGGCAAGGAGGCAGCTTCTTCCTCAGAGTGCGAAAGAGGCACAGACGATCTACGTTGCTGTAAAGTTGAGGCTAGAGTTGTTTGTCTCGTTCTTGGTCTTTGTTCTTTTTGCTCTTTTTCCTTAGTCTCTTTTTTCTTTGCGCCACTCATTCCAAACTTATCTGATAGTCAAGGTCAGGCTGAGTTGTTCCCATGAGAAAGAGACGGCCCAGGTGCAGCACTTCGCCAGCAGGCCGAGAAATAGAAAGTAAAACAATATCCCTGTTGTTAAGTCCAAAAACCTCTAGGGGGAGCCTAAAATGTCTTTCAGGAAGGATTACCACAAAATAAAAGTTAAAGTCCCAAAAACCTTCAAATGTTAAATCTTTAGCAGAGTTGGTGTTATAAAAACACAGTGTCTCAGAACAGTGCTTACTGGTACTTCAGTTGATGTTATAAAGTAACCAAGTCCAAACCTCTCAAATTTTCCCAGTTTATGTATCAAAATACTTGGGTCTGCAAGCTGATTGCTACTGTTGCCAGGCAGTTCCAGCCCTGGTTTCCTTCTTAAAATTGTAACTTCAGCAGAAGAAAGTTTCAAAGTCCATGCTAGCACATAAATCCAATGCTTAAACTCCTTTTCTGTCTTTACATACAGTTCAATAGATGCTCAGATCCAAACAGTAAAAAAGTTACTTACAGCCTCCACTCCTCCAGCTCTTTGCGTTCAAGTTCAATGGCAGCGGAAGACGGACTTCCTTTTTCTTTTCGTCCTCCGCTTTCCGCCAAATTCAGTTACTTTGGTCTCAAATTGGTCTCCAATTGATTAAAAGTCTCTGTTACTCACGTGTTGTTGTGTTTTTAAGTGCCAGATCCAGGAAGAAAGGTCGGCGCTCACCGGCAACGGCTTCGCGGCTTCTCTCCGCCGATTGCGGAACGACCCTCAGCGCCGCTGCCTCCTCCGCGATCCGGAGCCCCTTACGGGGTCCCTTCAACGTTTCGGGGGCAGCTTCTGGCACCCGCCGGGTCCCAAGGCTGCAGGCTTCTGCCGCCTGCAGTTTTCCGGTGTGGGTCTCCGCTTCGCCGTAGCGGACGACCCGTTTTCGGACGGAGCTCCCTTCCCAGTTAGGAAAGGGCAGCCATTACCCTTCGCGCCGCCTCCGGAAATCTCAACGCTAGCCAGTAATAACGTACAAAGTCTTTATTGAAGATTAGTGTCAGGACTGCCTCCAGGTCCCAGCTCACAGAGGACCAACGCCCAGTTGAATTAATGTACAAAAGTCTTTATTGAAGTTTAGTTTCCATTTCAACCCCAGAGCGTGCAGTCCTACGTCTGGACTTCAGATAGGCGAAGTCCCCTCTGAATCACTACCCCTTCCGCACCAGTTTAAGATCCTAGCCCGGCTCCACCTCCTGCGCTGTTCCTTCCTCCGCTGGGTCCTTCTGCCCCCTGGGGTTTCTGTTAGGGTGTGAAACCTAAGACGCTGGCAAGTTAGCAATGTCATGTGACTTTAAGTAGTCAAGCTCGTTAAGTTGTTAAGTTGCTCAGTATATAAAGAGTGTTTGTTTCCTCTGCCTGTGGGGCATGAAGCAAAAATGTCTGAAAGCTCCGGAGGTGTTTCTGTTATCTTTCTGCAATAAACCTGTCTTTGAAAAGACAGGCTTCCCTGTGTCGTTATTTCTTTGCTGCTGAGACTCTGAAGCTTGTACTGCAACAAGAATCTCTGCACTGGACTTAATTAATGCTCTGCAAAGAGAACTGTTGCTGGTTGCGCAGCGGAAGCGTTTACTGGACCAGTACACAGACTCTCTTAGGTTATGGATCCCTCTACGTTTCTACAGCTGTACTGTGTGCAGAGAAAGTGAAAGCAGCTTTTGGATGAGAGAAGACCGGCTTGGTCGTAAATCCAGCTCTTAAAGGAACTGAGAGGCTGCAGAAAGTTGAGAGAGCTGCGTAAGTGAAGATTTACAGCTTCATTAGCTGCAAAAGGCTAGCTTGACCTCCCGTTGTGTTTTTGTTTTGTTAATAAAAACAGAGGACGGTGGTAGGTTGCTAGTGAAGAGACGGAGGGGAAAAAAGTTTAAAAGGCTTCAGAGGAGGCTGGAGGCGTCTGAAAAGTGAGTAAAACAAATCCCAAGGGGAAAGAGAAGCAAGGGCACACAGAGGGAGTAGCAGCAGACCCCAAGAATGGCAGTGGAAAATTTCCAGGTTCCCTTTACAAAGTTGAACTCTGCTAATTACGTGCAGTGGTCTAAGAGGGCTCAAGTCTGGTTGGAAGCCAAAGAAGTGTGGGCTGACTATGTCCAGAGGCGAAAGCCGTTTGTGGCTGTTGCAGCAGATGCCACAGCAGAACAACAGGCTGCTGCACATGCTCAGAACAGGGAACATGATAAAAGGGACACTAAAGCTAGATGCATGTTGATGGTATCGATAGACGATTCCCAATTCCCTCATGTGGAAAATTTAAGGTCTGCATTTGAAATTTGGGAAGCTCTTAGGCGAATTCACCATAGAGCCACGCCCGGAGAGAAGGTGAACATTATACGTGCTTTGTATGAGTTGAAACTGAAGCCAGGGGATAGTGTGGTTGAACACACATCACAGATGACTGAGTATTTCAACCAACTGTCATCTCTAGGTGTGAATTTTCCTGAAAATATTAAAGTTTATACTCTGCTTAGCAGCCTGCATGAAGGGTTTGAAAACTTAGTACTAACTTTACAAGTTTTGCCAGAGGACCAGCTGAATATGAATTATGTGACTGGTAGATTGTGTGAGCAAGAATATTAACATCATCGAAAATGTATTGATAATTCAAATACCCCAAGGGTTGGATGTTCAGATAATTCCCAGCGTGGGGGAACTAGCAGGCAGAGCTGTAAGGAAGCCTCACAAGTGTCTGCTATGGCCAGCAAGTCATGTTTTCGATGTGGCAGCAGGTTTCATTTGATAGCAAAGTGTCCAGAAAAGCAACAGGAATTTCAACAGTCCAAGGCCAGTTTCCGGAGCTACAGGGGAAGACGATGTGAGAACTACAAGAATCAACAATCCAGAGGGGGAGCAGGTGCTGATAAGGGACTATCTGCAATGGCAGCACAACAGAGTCCTAAAAGGAGCCAACAAACCTTGAAGTGGATAATTGACAGTGGAGCAAGTCACAGTTTAGTTCCAGCGACATCTAGTGGCAGCTTGATGAACTGCAAGACATTGCCAGTTGCAAAAACTGTGACTATAGCAGACAATAGTAAACGAGAAATGAACCTTAAAGGCACAATTTATGTTAACTGTTTGCAAACTAACCTTCCTGTTTTCGTTCTTCCAGGAATGAAGAATGGACTTTTGAGTGTGTCATGCCTGGTAAAAAGTGGTTTTAAGGTTGAGTTTGAAAATGATGTGTGCACCATTTTGAAACAGGGGAAGGAGCTAGTTAAAATTCCCTGTGAGGATGGGCTTTTTGTTTTGGATGAAGAGCAGTTAGCAGCAGGTAGATGTTCAACAGGTGAAGCGCAAGCTAAGTGTGTAAATAAGGCTCCTCATACAGGTTGTGCACATCTACTACACAGAAGGTTAGCTCATATATGCTTTAAGTATGTAAGCAAGATGCCAGATTTAGCTGAGGAGTGTAACATTAAACCCTGTCCAAATTTTCTGGATTGTTGTGCTTGTAAACATGCTAAAGTTAAGACATGTAACTATCCTAGATCTGATAGAGTAAGCAAGAAACCCTTTGAACTTGTGCACACAGACGTGTGTGGCCCTATGCCAGTCAAATCGCTTGGAGGTGCGAGATTTATGCAAATTTTGGTGGATGATTTTTCAAGGGCTAGTTGGGGTTTCTTTCTGAAAGAAAAATCACAAGCAGCTTCCATCCTGATGGATTGGATTGAAGAAGTCGAATGTAAATTTGACACCAGGGTACGTAAAATACAATCAGATCGTGGTGGGGAATATGTGAACCACACGCTGGAGACGTGGTTAAAAAGGAAAGGTATAGTTCATAGACTTACCAATCCCTATTCACCACAGGAGAATGCAGTTGCCGAAAGAAAATTTCGAACATTACAGGAAGCCATTGCTGCTTTGCTGTTTGATTCTGGACTTCCACAGCATTTTTGGGCTGAGGCTGCACTGTATGCGAATTATACTTTTAACAGAGTATACAATAGCACAGTAGGCAACACTCCTTACTTCATGCTATTTGGGAAAAAACCAAAAATTGATCATCTAAGAGTTTTTGGATGTTGTGCTTATGTGCTGGTGCCTAGGGCACAACGTAGGAAAGGCGATCCTAGATCTAAAGAAATGTTTTTCTGTGGTTATCAAGCAAACACAAAAGGTTGGAGATTTGTGAATGTAGAAGGCAATCAAACGAAAATCACAATCAGCAGAAGTGCGGAATTTTGTGAACAGGATGGTTGGAATAAAATTCATGGAAATCCTGACATACTATTTGATGTGGTGAACAGTAACAATGAAACTCAGGCCCCAGGGCAGGTATTAGTTCCAGAACAGGCTGAGGAATTGGAGTCTGAGGACGAGGGTGAGAAATCGTCTAGTTCACCCAAGTCTGTAAAGTCAGAATCTTCTAGCTCTAAAAGTTCACCTGTGCAGCAAGAGAGACGTGTAAAGTCAGAATCAGAAAGTTCTTCAACTACTAGTGACAAACAGGTGACGACTAGTGATTCTGGGTCAGAGGGGGAAACTGAAGGAACATCGCAGGAACTGTTAAGGCGTTCCAAGCGTACCAACAAAGGTATACCTCCTGAAAGGTACCAAGCTATTAGTGTTTGGACTGGTTTGGCAAACTGCAAACCTGAAAGTTTTGAGGAGGTTGAGCAATTACCCCAGGAGGAGGCCAGTAGGTGGCGTGAGGCCATGCAAAAAGAGTTAAATTCTATGAAAGAACTGGGTGTGTTTTCCATCACCAAACTGCCAGAAGGTACCAAGGCAGTAAGTTGTAGGTGGGTGTACAGGATAAAGACAACAGCAATGGGGAAACCAGAGTACAAAGCAAGGCTTGTAGCTCGAGGTTTTACGCAAAGAAAGGGGTTACATTATTCCGAAGTCTATGCACCCACTTCAAGAAGTGAAACCCTACGGGCACTATTAGCAGTTGCTGCTCAGAAAGGGTTCAAAGCGAATCAATTTGATGTCTCTACAGCTTATCTTCATTCAGACTTGGCTGAAGAGCTCTATATGGAGCTACCGCCAGGATTGAAAGTTGGTAAATCAAATCAGGTATGGAAACTACATAAATCTATTTATGGACTCAAGCAATCTGCTCATAATTGGAATGAGTGTTTGAATGACGTTTTGGTAGGCATTGGTTTTAGCAGGAGCAAGGCTGACAATTGCTTATATTTCAGAGGTTCAGGAGATGCTCAAGAATCTTTGCTTGTTTATGTAGATGACCTGATTTATACTTCAAAGACACAAGAACAAGTAAAAAAACTAGCCAAAGAGTTAAATAAACACTTCAAAGTTAAGAATCTTGGTGATGTGAAGGTCTATCTTGGTGTTCAGATAGATAGGACCAAAAATGGCAGTTTTCTACTGAATCAAAAAGGCAAGATATTGCAAATGTTGAAAAAGTTTGGCATGACGGAGTGTGCAGGTGTTAGAACACCGATGGAAATGGGTTTTGTAAAAGACAATGAGTTCAAGGATAGTGCTGAATTCAAGCGTGCTGAAATCTTTCAGTCAGCACTGGGAAGCTTACTTCATCTTTCGCAATGGAGTAGACCAGATATTGCTTACGCTGTTAACTTACTCAGCAGAGAAGCTGCAAAACCTAGTGTAAATGCATGGAAAGGAATTCAAAGAGTGTTAAGATATTTACAATACACCAAAGATTTTTGCCTTGAATTATCTTCTGAAGGACAAGCACAGATTACTTGTTTTGCAGATAGTGATTGGGCAAATTTAAAGGATAGAAAATCAGTGTCTGGCTGTGTAATAAAATTTGGTAACACTCTGATTGGGTGGAGATCCAAGACACAGAACCTGATTGCTTTGTCGTCAACAGAAGCTGAGTTCTGTGCCTTATCTGAGTTATGTAGAGATCTAGAATTTTACAAATGCTTGGCACAAAAGATGTATGAAAAGGCCATCACTCCAATCACTGTATGGGGTAATAATCAACCGTGTCTTAAGTTAGCACAAAATGGGCAGTTTAAAGGTCGTACAAAACATTTGGATATCCGTTTTCAAAATGTTTGTCAAACGGTAAAAGCAGGAATTGTTAAATTAAATTACTGTCCCAGTCATGAAAATCAAGCTGATGGTTTTACAAAACCGCTTGGGTTTCAGCGGCATGAAAACTTTTGTGAAGAAATGGGTCTGAAGTAATTTTGTTTTTGCCAGCGAGAGGGGGTGTTAGGGTGTGAAACCTAAGACGCTGGCAAGTTAGCAATGTCATGTGACTTTAAGTAGTCAAGCTCGTTAAGTTGTTAAGTTGCTCAGTATATAAAGAGTGTTTGTTTCCTCTGCCTGTGGGGCATGAAGCAAAAATGTCTGAAAGCTCCAGAGGTGTTTCTGTTATCTTTCTGCAATAAACCTGTCTTTGGAAAGACAGGCTTCCCTGTGTCGTTATTTCTTTGCTGCTGAGACTCTGAAGCTTGTACTGCAACAAGAATCTCTGCACTGGACTTACCGTATTTTTCGCTCTATAACACGCACCCAACCATAACACGCATGTAGTTTTTAGAGGAGGAAAATCCGTAGGCATGCCACCCGTAGGCATTTCCTCCATAACACGCACAGACATTTCCCCTTACTTTCTAGGAGGAAAAAAGTGAGTGTTATGGTGCAAAAAATACGGTAATTAATGCTCTGCAAAGAGAACTGTTGCTGGTTGCGCAGCGGAAGCGTTTACTGGACCAGTACACAGACTCTCTTAGTTTCCACCTTCCTGGACTCTTCTGACGCTGACCCTCCTGAGTCCTGCCCCTCCTTCCGGCGGGCTTTAGGACCTGGCTCCTCATCCGGGCTACCTGCTGTGCCGCTCGCCTGTACATTTGAACTTGGCGCGCGCGCCCACCCGGTAACCTTCCTCCTGACCGTTCCCCCGCTCTCCGATGTGGGCGTGGCCAACCCTGACTCATCTCCTCTCGCTGGTGGCGAGAACACTGTTCCCGATTCCTGGGACTCCTCCCCCCTACTGTGCTCTGGTGGGGAAGCTGGTCCTGATTTCCAGCTGCTTCTCAAGGAGTCCCCGCTGGCCCCTTCCTTCTGGGGCTTCCCCTTTGGCACCCCCCTCGCCCTGGCCATGGGCGCTCCCTTCTGTGAGTCTTCCGATTCGCTGGTGAGACTCGAGGAATCTCTCTGACCACTGTCACTGCCTACTCCCCCCTCGGATTCCTCCTCCTCGCTCTCCATTTGCTCCCCCTCCTGTGTCTCTGCTCCTGAACCCCTGACAATTAGTTTCCATTTCCAAACCGCAGCGTGCAACTCCACGTCTAGAACTTAGACCGGCGCAGCTCCATCTGAGTCTCCGCCCCCTGTACACCAGTTTAAGACTCTAGCCTTACTCCACCTCTTCCATTGCTCTTTCCTCCTCTGGATCCTTCTGCCCCCTGGGGTTTCCTCCTTTCTGGACTTTTCTGACGCTGACCCCCCTGACTCTTGTCCCTCCTTTCGGCGGGCTTTAGGACCTGGCTCCCTATCCGGGCTCCCTGCTGTGCCGCTCGCCTGTACATTTGAACTTGGCGCACGCGCCAAGCCTCCAACTTTCCTCTTGACCGTTTCCACGCTCTCCGATGGAGGCGTGGTCAATCCTGACTCATCTCCTCTCGCTGGTGGTGAGCAGCCTGATCCCGATACCTGGGACTCCTCCCCCCCACTGCGCTCTGGCGGGGAAGCTGGTCCTGATTTCCAACTGCTGCTCTCTGAGTCCCCTCTGGCCCCTTCTTCCTGGGGTGTCCCCCTAGGCACCCCCTTGCTCTGACCATGGGCGCCCCCTTCTGTGAATCTTCCGATTCGCTGGAAAGCCTCAGAGACCTTGGACCACTGTCATTGCTTACGCTCCCTTCGGATTCCTCCCCCTCGCTCTCCATTTCCTCCCTCTCCTGTGCCTCTGCTCCTGAGCCCCTGACATCCATCCCCCCCTCGAAGCCCCCCTTCCCCCCACCCCTCCTTCAGGTGTGGGTTCTGGGTGCTCCATCGTTGTGGGGGTGAGTGCTGGATACAGTTCGTCCCCCGTGGCGTGCATCCAGCCGGATAAGTCCGGATAGTCCTCCATGTTCTCGCCGACGGTGATCTCCTCTGCTTCCATCTCTTTGCCTCCGTGCTCGAACCCAAGGTCCTCTCCCAACACGTCCATGTCCGTCTCTCCCCCGGTCGCCTCGGGGGATGTTGCCTGCCAAGGACCCTCCAGCCACTACCTGCGCCACTGCTCCTCCGGTCGATTGTCCCACCAATAAGAGCGGTCTGTGGCAGACCCCGAGGGTGATCCCACCGGGGAACGTATGTCTAGTGCCGGTTCCTTGTCCGAGGAGAACCCCTGGAACGTGCTGTGGGTGTGAAGGTGTGGGTGTGAAAAGATATTCGTCGAAATAATCTGCCGGCATAGGTCTGTGTGGGAAGAGTGCGTGGAACTCGTCCTTGAGGTAGTGCTCCTCCACCTCAGAGTACGGCACCCAGCTGTTGGCGCTTGCCGGGGTACCTTCCCTGGCGAGGAGATACTCAACCCCCTCTTCCCCCCATCTCGAGTCTACATCTCTGTGACCTCGTTGATAGGCTCCCCCTTTGGCGACCCCCCCTCCGTGGGCATTTCCCTGAGCGGGTCTGGTGCCACCCCTGGCGCCTGAAATCTGTGAGGTGCCTTGTAGGGCGTGAGCACTGATCTATGAAAGACCGGGTGCATTCTGGATCCCTCCGGAAGTGTCAACCGGAAGGCCACTGGATTGATCCGTGCCTCGACTTGGTAAGGCCCTAGCTGCTTATGTCCGAGCTTCTTCTTCGCTAACGATCTGGCCGGCACTGCCTGGGCTGCTAACCAAACCCAGTCTCCCACCTGTATGTCTTCCCCAACCCTTCTGTGTCTGTCAGCCTGCAGCTTGTATGCGTGTTTCGCTAGTTCTAACTGCCTTCGGAGCTGTTTGTGGACCTCCTGCAACTCCGACGCGAAGGCGTCCGCTGCCTGTGGCTCCCCCTCCCCCACGCTTTCTAATCCCGGGAAGGTTCTGGGATGCCTCCCATTGTTGGCGAAGAACGGTGTCACCCCCGTGGACATGTGCTTCGTGTTGTTGTAGGCGAACTCGGCGAGCGGCAGGTAGTCCACCCATGTCGCAGGCTGCTGATTCGCGTAGCATCTCAGGTACTGCTGCATGATGGCGTTGACCCTCTCCGCTTGTCCGTTGGTCTGCGGGTGTCTCGCCGACGCTAGGTTGATCTTGACGTTCAGGATGCCCATCAGCTTCTGCCAGAAGTTCGAGATGAACTGGTAGTCTCTGGCTACTAATTCTACAGTCTTCTCTTTGCCAAAGTGCCCGGCGGTGGGTGCGTCGTGCAACTGCTGCAGTACCTTCGCGCGTAGGTCGTCCCCCGGTACGTAGAGGGCTCCTTTGCGGATGAGCAATCCGTCACGTATCTGGAACTCGTCGTCCTTCGCCGTGCCACTGTGCACCTCCTCCATCTTGGCTCGTGCGAAGGAGTCCGCCTGCAGCGCGCGACGTACAGCGTCCAGGTCCACAGTTGCCGAAGCGCACGCCCACGCTTTCGGTGCGAAAATGTGCTTGGCTGGTGCCGCTTCCTCGAGATACTGCGGCTTCCTGGACAGTGCATCCGCCATGACGTTGTTGTCTCCTGGGATGTACTCTATCCTGAAGTCAAAATCCGCAAAGAACTCTGCCCAGCGTATGTGCCTCTGGTTCAGGAACCTTGCCGTGCGTCAGTACTCCAGGTTCTTATGGTCCGTGCGGACCTGCACTGTTTGTTTGGCTCCGATGAGGAAGTGCCGCCACGCCTTGAATGCTGCATGAATGGCCAGCAACTCCCTGTCCCAGATGGCGTAGTTCTGCTCCGACTTGCTGAGTTTCCTGGAGTGGAAAGGGCACGGCCTCCAGTCCCTTTGCGGATCTTGCTGCAACAGGACCGCTCCCACGGCCCTGTCTGAGGCGTCCATTTCAACCCTCATCGGTCTGCTGGGGTTCACATGCAGTAGCTGCTCTTCGGACGCGAAGAGACGCTTGAGCTTCTGGAAGGACTGCTCCGCCTGCTCCGTCCAGATGAACTTCTTCTTCTTGGAGCTGAGAGTGTCGGTAATGGCCGCCGTCTGCATAGCGAACCCCTTGATGAACTTGCGATAAAAGTTGGCAAAGCCGACGAACCTCTGGACCTCCTTCCGATTGCACGGGCTCTTCCAGTCCAACACTGAGCGGACCTTGGCGCTGTCCATGGCGAGCCCGTTGTCAGACAATTTGTAGCCCAGGAAATCCACCTCCGTCATGTCGAACTGGCACTTCTCCAGTTTGGCGTAAAGTCTGTGCTCCCGTAGTCTCTGCAGAACTTCCTTTACGTCCCTCTCATGAGCCTCCTGCGATTCTGAGAATATCAGGATGTCGTCCAGGAAGCAGACGCACTTCTTGTAGAGGAGTCCCGCTAACACATGATGCATGAAGGCTTGTAATCCAAACGGCATACCTCTGTATTCATAGGTGCCCAGGGGCGTGAACATGGCTGTCTTCCACTCGTCACCCTCCCGTATGCGAATAAGGTTGTACGCCCCTCGCAGATCCAACTTGGTGAAGACGCGTCCTTTCCTCACCGTTGCGAGTAGGTCGTCGATTTTGGGCATGGGAAAGGCCGTGGGCTTGGTTTTCAAATTCAAAATTCTGTAATCAACCACAAGCCTTTTTTGGGGCGTGTCTTTTTTCTTCACGAAAAACACGGGACTGCCCCCCACTGCTTTGGACTCCTCGGTGAAACTGCGCTTCAAGTTGTGATCTATGAACTCCCTGAGTTCTTGCAGTTCATCTTCCGACATGGAATACAATTTCCCGGTCGGCAGCGTTGCCCCCGGCAGGAGGTCAATCTTGCAATCATAGGACCTGTGGGGAGGCAGCTTGTCCGCTTCCTTCTCGCAGAAAACCTCCAAAAACGCTGCGTACTTGTGGGGCACTGCTTGCAGCATGCCTAATCGTAGCTGCGGGTCATCCTCTTCCCCCTCCGGGCTAGGCAGGATGCAGTGTTCTGCGCAGTAGGAGGAGCTGAAAGTTAGTTGACGCTGGTACCATGCCAATGCCGGGCTGTGCCTGTGCAGCCAACTCATGCCCAATACTACAGGCGTGTCCGACAGTTGGGTGACATTGAAGCTGATGACTTCCCGTGATTTCCAATTTGCATCACCATCGGCGGCGTTTGCTTGACCATCTGCCCCCCTAGCAATTCTCTTCCATCGACCGTGACAACTTTCAGGGGCATCGTGGCTGGCAGGAGCGCTATGCGATGTTGCTTGATGAAATCCAGTCCTATAAAGTCTGCATTACTACCAGAGTCAATGGTAATGGGCACTTCCATTGTGAGTCCATTGGGTAGCTGGAGCGATGCAGTGAGTTGCACCACTGGTTTGGGCGAGAGTGGGTCTGTGGGCTGTAAAATCTCTGGGGACTGCTTCACTGACTCGTCTGGCTGGGCCCCAGTGCCTCTGCTTCCAGCCAGACTCCGTCGTTTCCCTGCTGTGGTTCTTTCTGCTGAACTGCTTCTGTTACTGTTGCTGAGGCTGCAGTGTGCTTGTGGAGCCTCTGGGGACACTCTTTTGCCATGTGCTGAGCACTGTCGCATATGTAACACTTCCTGTTCCCTCTAGGAGGCTTCGCTTTGACTGCTCCCGGTGTTAGGGCTCTGGTTGCTGACTGAGCCCTGGCACCACCTATCTCCATCTGTTCCTCTCCCCCTCCCAGCGGAGGCGTGGATTGAGCGTGCGTTGCGTCCCTGGGAAAGAAGGGAGGTGCTCTCGCCGGCGTGCGTCCCCAACGCCCTTCGTCTTTGCTCCACGGACGTTCTTCCAGACGCACCCCAACCGTTAGCGCTCTCTGGACAACTTCCTTTTTTTTTTTAAAAAAATAATTTTTATTAAGGTTTTCCAAATTAAAACAAATAAAATCCAATTCATAAACTTTTTCCAATATCCAGGACTTCCCCTCCCCACCCCCTCTTGTGTTCCAAATCTTCCAAAAAAGCAATAATATTCAACAAATTCTTATTCCCAAAATACACTCATCATCAATAACTCAATTTATCCAAATTTCCATCCCCTAAGGTCGACCTATTCCCTTCCACGAGTTCCCCCCTTTCAAATATAATACAGATGAAAATAGAATAAAAACAAACAATAATTTTACAACCTTTGGATTCCAAATTTCCCTCCCCTCTTTCCCTGTTGCGTTCCCCCTATCCCTCCACTTCTAGTGTCTTCCTGATGAACCCACCTTTCACTAAACCCACATCCCTCTGGTTCTTTACCGGTCTTTTTTTTAAAAAATGGCATATATTAAACTTCTGGCATTTTTAAAATTACAGATGTCCAATCATAGAAGGAGTTTATCAAAGGGGGCCCATTTCTTCTATCCAGATTTTTATATCCAGGAGTATAAACTCCAATTTTATATCCATAAGCTTGTCAAATCTGGATATCCCAAATGTTCCCACTCCAATTCTGTCCAGTTCTTGTTGTTTCCTTGTTCTTGTCAATCACTCTCCTCCTTTTTACTTCCCTGTTCCCTCACAGAAATGTTCTTTTTCCAAAGGCTTCTAGTGTCTCTACAGAGGCTTGTTATTCAGGAGCAAAACATTACATCATGTTCCTTTCATTTTTCAACAGATTAATCCATTGTTTCCAGTAAAGTGTAGGCCTCTGTAGACAAAATAATGTTCCATTTCTGCAGTTTCCCAGGAGATTAAAAGTTCTATCCAACTGTTCAAGTTTCCCGTCGAAAACACATGCAATGTCCCTCAGCTCCTCTAGGTGGATTACAATAACAAAGTTCCCTTCCAGATCACATCCGCCAGTCCAAATAACTTATAAATCCTTATTTGAAACAATTTATCTCCAATTTATAACAAATGTAGCCGGCAAAGTCCTCATAACAAAGTCTCAATTTCATTCTTCCGTTTTGACAGCTCTTTGACAGCTGTCAAAACCTCCGTTGTTCTTCTCCAGGCATTTTCACGAATCGCTCCAGGGATTCCGGGGGGGTTACTTTTTAATACAAATTCCACTTTTCTCCTCCAGCTCAATCTTATAAATTTCCCTCGCGAAGTTGCTAGTTCGGCAAGATAAGGTTCTTCTCGATCTTAGTTATCCAGTCCTTTGTTTTGGCTCTTCTACAATTTGGGGGGGGGGGGCTGACTTCCTTTTTTCCACCTCCCCCGTTCGCTCCAAATTCTAAAAATTTATCCCTCTTTTTAGTCCATATTCCAATTACTCACGGGTTCTTCTTTTGGGTCCAAATTTTCAATAGAAGAAGTCAGCGCTCTCCGCCGGATGGCATGCGGCTGCGCTCGGCAGGGATAGCAGAGGACTCAAAGCACCACGCTCCTCCCCGGCACCCGATCCGTAGCCTTTAAAAAGGCTCCTTCACGAATCGAGAGGGCGCTGACGGTGCCAGCCGAGTCTCCATGTCCACGGCCTCCGTGGCCGTGGTTTTTAAGGGTCCCCGCATCGCCGGTGCAGTAGGACCCAGCCCCTGCCGAGCAGGCTCCCTCCGGAGCTCGGAGGGAGCCCGCCATTCGGTGATGGCGCCGACCCGGAAGTCCCTCTCTGGACAACTTCCTGAGTGCTTTGGGGTAGTTCCCCCCTTGCAATTTCGTCTTTCACAGCTCCGTTCAACCCCTCCCAGAAAAGGTCTCTGACCGCAGCTGAATCTTTCTCCCATCCCAGTGCGTTGACCAATGCAAAAAAGCGGGAGTGATACTGCCTTACAGTGGCTCTCCCTTGTTTCAG